>NC_064868.1:128871625-129175236 GCF_024139225.1 Suncus etruscus | reverse complement strand
TAAAATATGAGCTTAATTAAATGCTGATCTAAGATAGGTGACCAAATTAGCTTACCTGGAAAGAATTCTTTATTGCCTGACTGCCTAAAAGTTTGGAATCTCACCTTTAAATTTCCCTTGAACTCAAAACTTAGAGTAAATCTTTCAGTGACTTGGGGAGTCACTTTTACTCTTTTTGGTTACACCCAGCTATGCTCAGGTCTTAGTTCTGTCTATGGACTTTGGATCACTTTTTTTAAATCAAGGCACTGTGCTTTATATAAAGTTATTTATGATTGGCTTTCATTAATAAAATGTCCCAATATTAATCTCTTCCCCAATGTTGACTTCCCTTCACTGATATCCCTCAATTTCCCTCCCCACTCCAGCCTGCCTCTATGGCAAGCATCTTTTTTTTCATTTCAGGTGTTATGATTTACAATAGTGTTACTTTAGAGTTTTTTGCATAATACTTTATCAACTTCCAACATCTCCTACTACTGTAGTTACCACTTTGCATTTTTGCAGTGTCCCATTTCCTGTTCTATCCACCCAATCCCCAGTAGCAAGTTTTCTACTGAAGAACAGTTTTCAGGTTCTTCATTTCTATTGATGTTGGGCATTTGTGTTTCCCTTATTATGTGTATTTATCAGGTATCACTCTTGATGGTGTTTAGGGAACCCTATGCAGTGCCAGGAATAGAAGCATAGTTGGCCACATACAAGGCAAGCATCTATCCACAGTATTATTCTCTCCAGTCCTCTCAATGACTTTTAAGGCAAATTGACTTGCCCCATTTTCGATTAGATGATATGAAGAAGCCCTGAGCCCATTGGAAGTCCAAAGTACAGTATTAACCATTGTTAATTGTTAGGTACTAACCTTTGTATTTGACCTTTTTACCTTATTCAATTAAAATGATCTCCTTCCTATTCTGTTGCTGTCTGTAACCAAGTGTATAAAAAACAGAGAAAAAAATCAATCACGGGATATATCCAGGTGAAACTGAGCATTGTGTAAAGAACTATTTTTTTTATAGATTATCAATTCTTTATATGTTTATTTTCTGAGCTCCTTTATTCATATTCATTTGGGTACCACATCCCGTGTTGCTCAGAAACTGTTCCTTGCTGGTGTTCTGGGTCATTCCTGGAGGTTCTTGGGAAACCTAGAGATGCTGATTATCAAAGCCCAGACTACTGAGTTATCTTTCTGGCCTATGAGTCATTTTAAAACTCTAAGTTACAGATAACTGGTAGTAATGTGAATAATTGTGCCCATAGACATGCAAAAATATTTTATCTGGTTGAAGTTCAGTTCATTTCCCTCTTGATCCCCTCATGGGAAAACACAGTTTCCCAACTATTTTTATTTCCCTATTATCATTTTTAATTTGGAGTGTTTCGAGCTGTACTTACGGTCTGAGAACCACTCCACGGAATATTCACTCTGGCTATGTCGTTCTGAATAGTTGAGTGTTTTGATCTGACAATGGAGTGCTTCTTGGGTCAGGTAATGCTGAGGTTACCAAGACCTACTCTTCCGTGCCAGGTAAGGAGGGCCATTCAGTTTCAGAAATTTAACTTGAAGCACTGTACAAGTCTAGCACTAGTCCACTAACTCCCTGGCCTTTCCTGTCCATTTTATTTTATTTTGATTTTCGGGCCATTCTGGCTATGCTCTGGAGTTACTACTGGCTCTGCACTGAGGAATTACTCAGGGAGGTGCTTAAGAGACCAGATGTGATGCTGGGTCTAGAGCCTGGGTCATCTGCATGCAAGTCAAACACTGCCCACTGAGCAATCTCTCCAGTGCTCTCCTGTCCATTTTAGAATTACTTTTAATTATGCATTTTGCATTGTTGGTGAGGACATGCGGTGGTGCTCAGGGGCTACTCTTTGCTCACTGCTTAGGAGGGAGCTCTGACTGAGATCAGAAGAACTTAGGCAGTACGAGGGATTAGAACTGGGATTGGCAGGATACAAGGCAAGGATCTTAACTTCTGCATTATCTCTTTGATCCTGTCATATTCTCTCTTTTTTGTGAGGCCAGAAATAAAATACAAGACCTCAACATGCAGGGAACATGCTGTACTACTAGAGACACATCTATTAACCTTTTCAGTATTCTTATATTCCATGCCAATGTGTACCTTTATTCCTTTAAATGGTTGTAGCATTCTCTACCCAAGGGCTATAACAAGAATATCAGAACCGTGGATGTGCTGGAGAGATAGTACAATGGTTCGGATACACGGTTTGCTTGTATACAGAACTGTATGGTCCTCCTAACCCCCAAAAGTCACATTAAGCACTGGGCTAGGAGTAATCCCTGAGGACAGCTGGATAACCCAAATAGATATCAAAAACAAAAAGCTGTAGCCAATGAGATAGTACAGTAGATACACTCCATCAATGTCCCCATGTTTCCTCACACTTCCTTTTTCTTTTTTTGGTTTTTGGGTCACACCCAGCAGTGATCAGGGGTTCCTCCTGGCTCTACACTCAGAAATAACTCCTGGCAGGCTTGGGGGACCATATGGGATACTGGGATTCGAACCACTGTCCTTCTGCATGCAAGGCAAACCCCTTACCTCCATGCTATCTTTCTGGCCTCCTCGCACTTTCTAGCCCAACTCCTTGACTGGCACATTTTAAAGATGTATTACTTTAGTTTGAGTCTGATTCTTTGATTTTATAATGTCTTTATTTAAACACCGTGATTACAAACCTGATTGTAATTGTATTTCAGTCAAAGAACACCCCCTTCACCAGTATAACATTCCCACCACTAATGTTCCCAATCTCCCTCACCACCCCCCATGTATTCAATACCAACATTCTACTTCTCTCACTCATTAACATTGTCATGGTAGTTGTATTGTAGTTATTTCCCTAACTGCACTAACTATTCTTCGTGGTGAGCTTCATATTTTGAGCCGGTCCTTCTGGCCTCATCTCTAGGCATTATAACAATTATGTCTTTTTATAAACCATAGACCAGTGATATTATTCCATGTTTCTCTCTTTCCCTCTGGCTTATTTTACTCAGCATAATAGTTTACATGTACATCTGTATATAAGAAATTTCATGACTTCTTCATCTCTTTTGACAGCTGCATAATATTCCATTGTGTATATGTACCATTGTTTCTTTAGCCATTCATCTGTTGGAGGACATCTTGGTTGTTTCCAGAGTCTGGCTATTGGAAATAGCAATGCAATAAATATAGGTGTGAGGAAGGGATTTTTGTATTGTGTTTTTGTATTCCTAGGATATATCCTTAGGAGTGGTATATCTGGATCATATGGGAGCTCAATTTCCAGTTTTTTGAGGAATCTCCATATTGTTTTTTTTATAAAGGCTGGACTAGATGGCATTCCCACCAGCAGTGGATAAGAGTTTCTTTCTCTCCACATCCCCACCAGCACTGCTTGTTTTCATTCTTTGTGATGTGCGCTAATCTCTGTGGTGTGAGATGGTACCTCAGAGTTGTTTTGATTTGCATCTCCCTGATGATTAGTGATGTGGAGCATTTTTTCATGTGCGTTATGGCCATTTGTATTTCTTCTTTGACAAAGTGTCTTTTCATTTTTTCTCCCCATCTTTTTATGGGGTTGAGTTTGACTCATCAGTATTATTGGCTCTGTGGATTAGACATATACACATACCACACTTTTATACTACCCATTTGACCAGGGTTCCTGATTCCTGTCTCTTTTACCTTCTCTATTCTTACTTCATCCTTTCTGTTTTTCTCCTTCCCTAGACTTTTCATAGATCTTCAGCACTCTTTTTATTTCTATTATCTGAAAGTTTCTTTGTATGCTTTAGCCTGCATTGACAGAGTTGTCTCCCTCTCACCCTTTTTTCTACTTTTTTATTTTTATTTTTGGTTTTTGGGCAACAGCCAGTGGTGCTCAGGGATTACTCCTGGCTCTGCACTCAGAAATTATTCCTGGCAGGCTCAGGGGAAAACATAGAATGCCAGGAATCTAACCCAGGTCCATCCTGAGTTGGCTACAAGCAAGGCAAATGCCCTACCACTGTGCTATCTTTCCAGCCCCTATTTTTATTATATTTGGGGAGTCATAATCAATCAGTGCTGTTCAAAAACTACTACCAGATGACTGTTCATGGGTCTCTCCTGGTGGACCCTGAAATGCCCAGGGAACATAAAGTGCCAAAGACTAAAACCCTGTCCTGCTGCAAAACATGTGTCTTAATTCTTTGTCATTTTCCAGGTCTTTGTTGACTTTAATCTTTAATTCCTTGCCTTTTTGTGTCCTATTCTATTGAACAAACCTTGCTCAGAGGAGGTTGTGGGAATCACTCCTTATGTTTCTGAATAATTCCCAGTGAGGAAAAGAGGAAGTAAGGACTGTAGCAATAGTACAGTGGGTATGGCATTAGCCTTGCAAGCAACCAACTATTTTATACTTGATATCCAGTTAGGTCTTGAGAGTCTACCAGGAGTACTCATCGGGTGTAAAAGAAAGAAAGAAAGGAAAAGAAAGAAGAAAGAAAGAAAGAAAGAAAGAAAGAAAGAAAGAAAGAAAGAAAGAAAGAAAGAAAGAAAGAAAGAAAGAAAGAAAGGAAGGAAGGAAGGAAGGAAGGAAGGAAGGAAGGAAGGAAGGAAGGAAGGAAGGAAGGAAGGAAGGAAGGAAGGAAGGAAGGAAGGAAGGAAGGAAGGAAGGAAGGAAGGAAGGAAGGAAGGAAGAAAGAAAGAAAGGAAAGAAAGAAAGGAAAGAAAGAAAGAAAGATAGAAAGAAAGAAAGAAAGAAAGAGAGAAAGAAAAAGAAAGAAAGAAAGAAAGAAAGAAAGAAAGAAGAGTAGAAATAAAAAGAAACAAAAAAGGAAGAAAAGGAAGGAAGAAAGGAAATAAGGAAGGGCTAAAGGAAGAAGGAAGGACTAGGTAGGTAGATAGAATGATAGATAGCATTTATGACTTTGCTTCAGAAAACTGAGTAAGAATGAGCTTCTTTGAGAACATATGGGCCTGAAGAAAATCAGACAGTATTCATTGATGTGTTTCTTAGTGAATGTCTTTCTGAAATCTAAGGTAAGTTCTCTCCATATTTTAAATGACAAAAAAACAAAACTATCATATCTGCCAGAAGTTTTATTTTATCAGACTCTCAGCGGGCAAGTATGTGCAAGTAAGATATTTGGACGTTTGTCATTTTACAGTAATTTCCTAGCTCCAGGGATTTGCTTGTCATTCCTCGGGGATTGTAAAACACAAAGATGACTAATAGCTTTTTTTTTAACTGGATTAATAATAGTTCAAAAGCCCTAAAGGCAGTCATCTTTCCTTCATCCTTCTTGGGATTATTTTTTCTTTCCCAATTGCTAAAGACACATTATGTACTAATTAGGAGAGATGCATATCTTTCCATCTTAAGTCAACTTCACAGCACCTACATAAAAACTACATCAAGTTCATGCTCTCTACTTATTTGTGAGATGATTTCAGCACCTTAAAGCCTTTCTTGTTATACTTATATTCTGAATTATATTAATTATCACAGTGGAGAAAAAACATAGAATTTGTTATTTAGAGAAATTTCATAGCAATTTTAAGATTCAAAGACATTTTAATCAGACTTCAGTATTACTCATTTTTACCTCAGGAATTCATTAAACTTGTATATTAAGGACAAACCATGAGATTACTTAGGTAATTCTTGCATGGAGAAATAGAATTGTTCCCAACTCTACCATAATTACCACACATCTTTTCTGGGGTTTGGGACCATACATGGTGTACTTAGGGTTTACTCCTGTCTCTGCACTCATGAATCATTCCTGGAAATGCTCAGTCAACCATATGGGATGCCAGGGATCAAACCCAGGTTGTCCATGTGCAAGACAAGTATCCTACCCACCATACTATTTTCTGGCCCCATCCACACATCATGTTGAGCAAAAAAATCAAAGCAAAATCTGGAGAAATAATCCAGGTAAGGCCTCGTACACTGTTAACATGGATTTATTCCCTCACATTCCATAAATTCCATCATGTCAAGTTGCACAAATATCCATTCCTGAGCACAAAGCTAAAATTAAACCTTGAGCACTGCCAGGTGTAGCCCCAAAACAATAGACTGGAGAGATAGTTCAATGAACTGGATGTAATACTTGGCATAAGGGAGGCTGAGTTCTGATTCTAAACACCCCTTGGTCACTAAACCAAGGGGTGATCTCTGAGCACCAAACCAGTAATAGACGTCAAGCCAGATATTCCCCACTCATGAAACTGGAGAGATAAACAGAATGTGTTTATGTTTTAATATCCAAATTGAAGGCAATTGGAAGCTATCCCCAGGTAAAAGCAGATACACATTAATAATTGTCAGAGGCTGTGTAGAGGAAAAATGGGGAGCTATTGTTTAGTAAGTGTAAAGTTTCATGTCGTTTGTTTTGGTCCCATACCCAGTTATGCTTAGGGCTACTTCCAGTTCTTAGGAATCACACTTAGGGGACCATATGAAGTACCAGGGATCAAACCCATTAGCTACAGCAAGGCAAACACTGTACCCACTGTTTTCTCTCTCTGGGCCTAAGTTTGTTTTGCAAAATGAAAAAAATTCTAGAGATATATTGTGGATAATTTTGTATATATTTAATATTATTAACATTACAGATAAAACATTTATGATAAGATCTTTGAGTCTTGTGATTTTTTTGCCTTTTAATAAAAAACAAAGATAAGTAAATTGGCCACTGTGAATAGGCCTCCATGAATTGGCCTCTATGAGGCCCTATTGCCTCAAGTACACCAAAACCTCTCTACAATACTTACTTTAATACTTAATAGTATGCATATTCCTAATTAGAATCCTATTTGAAGTGAAATAGTTTTTTGTAAAAGGTGTTCATTTAGAGATAGATATTTTCAGGATGATTAGGTATTATCAGGAGATATCTCAAAGGGCTGAAATACATGTTTTGCTCGGTTTGGTGTTTCCCCCTCCCAATAAAAGGATGATGAAAAAATAATCGAGATGCATTATTTATCTTAATTGTGGGGAGAGGGCGTGGTGTCACTTTCAACAATGCTCAGGAACTATTTGTAGCTCTGTGCTCAAGACTAAAGCTAGGCCATGTGCAGAGGGCTTGAATGTCGTGCTGAAGATTCAAACTGGATCCACAGAATGCAAGACAATTGCCTTACCTCCTTATCTCTGTACCACCTATTATACTACCTTCTACACTAATCCATCAACTGTTTTGTTTCAAGTGGTGACAAATAAGGAGATAAAGCCAGACAAAGTTTCCTCGAGAAGAGCATGTACAAAATTTTGAAAACATGAACTCCCTTAAGGGTCCAGACATAGGAAGACAAAGAAAAAATATGAGGTGGGAGTCCCTGGAATAGGAATCATTCAATAATATGAATGATAAAATGTATTAGGAGCATGCCTGTCAGAAAATTTACTTATTACACGACTACTAAGATCATAAGGGCTGACAAAAGTTAGTGTTCATGATAAAGGTACAATACTGATAATAAGCAGAAGATAAAATGATAAATAAAGCTAGGTTAAACAATAGGCATTGGTGGGGAAAATCCTAGAAAATATAGGTTTTTTTAAATATCTTTATTTAAACACCTTAATTACAAATATGATTGTAGTTGGGTTTCAGTCATATAAAGAACACCCCCCTTCACCAGTGCAACATTCCCACCACTAATGTCCCAAATTTCCCTCCTCCCCACCCGACCCCCCGCCTGTATTTGAGACAGGTTTTCTACTTCCCACATTCATTCACATTGTTATGATAGTTGTCAGCATAGTTTTTTTTCTCTGTTTTAACAAAGCTGGTCGCCTAGAGCCAAGCCAAGATAACAAAGGTCAGCAGAACCCAATGGTGGCCAGATTTGGGCAGGTCTGATAACCCAGAGTGGCAGTGAAGAAATAATACACCAAGCAGCCAGGAAAAGATGGCGAACATGGCATCCCTGGTCTTTTTTCTTGTGCTTTCTCTGTCCCCGTCAAAAGCCAAAACTGCCTTTATTTATTCAAACCAATTCCCAATACCAGGAGGGTATCTCAAGAGAGAGTAACAAAGTTCTTTCTGGTGGGTGAGCTTTTATATATCAAAGAAAGTGTTTTAGAAAAAGAGGAAATTGGGGTAGATTACTTGGTATCTTACAAAATGAAAGCAAGAAATTTTGACAACAGATTAAAGAGAATAGCAGGGACTTGTTACTGATTTATTTTGGAAGTTAAGATTATTCCTGTTTGGGCAAGAGCCAAGATATAAAATTTCCACAAGGTCATATAGATGTAAGTTGCTGGTTTCAATTATTTGGATGAGATATGGGTACAAATGCAATGCAAAACAGCAGAGTTTTTGCGAGAATGATGCTGGCACTTTGATGTTGAGAAAATATGACTAAGGAAGGTGCTACTAAAACTAGAGGCGTTACTTTTTTGTTTGTTTTGTTTTTTGTTTTTTGGGGGGTCACACCTGGCAGTACTCAGGGGTTACTCCTGGCTGTATGCTCAGAAATCGCTCCTAGCAGGCTCAGGGGACCCTATGGGATGCTGGGATTTGAACCACCGACCTTCTGCATGCAAGGCAAACGCTTTACCTCCATGCTATCTCTCCGGTCCCCAAGGCTTTACTTTTTTTTTTTTTTTTTTGGTTTTTGGGCCACACCCGTTTGATGTTCAGGGGTTACTCCTGGCTATACACTCAGAAATTGCCCCTGGCTTGGGGGGACCATATGGGACGCCGGGGATCAAACCAAGGTCCATCCTACGGTAGCGCTTGCAAGGCAGACACCTTACCTCTAGTGCCACCTTCCCGGCCCCAAGGCTTTACTTTTGTATTTTTATTTTTACTTTTAATTTTTGATTGAGATATTCTTCTACATATACATTATATATTTTCACTTTTCACTTCTTCCTAGATGTCAATAAGGGCATGCCTAATAAAATGTCTCCTAATAATATGTCTTCATTTATGTCATCTCCCTCCTAACTATTTGGCATTTCTTACCAGCACTTGACATAGGCATACCTGACAGAATAATTTAGACCCCACCTACAGACACAGTTCCATCACAGAGGTCTGTGGTCTGTTGGTCTGTTTTGCTTTCTCTCTCCTCTATGAATATTGGACACTGTATAGGAACAACTGTATAACTTTTAGTTGAACCAAAAAAAAGCACAATTTCCCTATAGCAAAACATTGAAATGTCAGTCTTTCTAGAAGTCCTAGAAAGAACCATGAATGGAAGCCAAGGCAATATGTAGAGCTACAGAGACAACATTACACGACAACAATCAAAAGCACACAAAAGCTAGTCCAAAATTAGACTAAGATTAAAAGAAAAAAGTTTGTGAACACTAATAACAAATTGAAAAGTAAAGGGAAGTTGAATGGAGCTGGGAGATAATACAGAATTTGGATGCATTGAACTACTGCCCAATTTCAGTCTCCTGGTACTACAAGGCCTACAGAGCATCACTAAGTGAAACACTGGAAGGTAAAAGCAGCATTGTATTCCTGAGTCTGTGCACTGGACCATAGGGTCAGTTGGTATAGTTTAACTGGGAGAGGTCCTAGGGCCCTTCATGATAGAGACACCCCAAAACTAAAATATTAATAAATCCTATAGATAGTGATACTCCCATACTTAAAATATGCCCCCAAATAGTTAAAATATTTAAATAAAAATAAAAATATTTAAATAAAAATAGTTAAAAATATGGAGAGATAGCATGGAGGTAAGGAGTTTGCATTGCATGCAGAAGGATGGTGGTTTGAATCCCAGCATTCCATATGGTCCCCCAAGCCTGCCGGGAGCGATTTCTGAGTGTAGAGCCAGGAGTAACCCCTGGGCACTGCCGGGTGTGGCCCTCCCCAAAAATAAAATGTCAAAAGATTTCCGCGGAAGGTTCCTAGAAGCTTAAGAAATATATGTATGTATAGTAATGATTCTCATTCTGGCAACCAGAATTGGATTTGTTATTCTCCACCCCCCAGTAAGTGAAATTATTTTAAAAATAAATAAATAAAATAGGAAGCCATAGAGTTATTATAACAGGTAATGTATTTTGCCAACCAAGATTGATCCTTAAGCAGGGAGCCAGGAGTAAGCGCTCAGCTAAGTGTGGATCAAAAACCAAAATAATTAAAAATAGGGGCAGTAAAGAGAGTATAGTGGGTAGCGTGCTTATCTTGCATGTGGTCCATCCGGGTTTGATTTTGGGCATCCAGTATGACCCTCATGCCCTCCAAGATTGATTCCTAAGTGCAGAACCATAAGTAACCTCTGAGTACTGCTGGATTTGGCCCAAAAACTGATATAAAGAAATAAAAATAAGTCTTATATCTTCAAAACTAAATCCTACCCCATTCCAAAAAAACTGATGCAGAGGTGTCCTCTTTGAATCAGAAGAGCCATTTCACCTCAAGTCAGTGCACACAGAAAGAAAGAGAAGCACCAGGACAGAAGGAGAAGTCTTCCGGCCACCAAGGCTGGGCTGCACCCAGTAACACAGACACAAGACAACAAGGCAGACAGAAATACCAGCAGTGGGCTATTTTTCACTCAGAAGAGCCATTTTAATCACAGGCAACTGTTCTGGAAAGAGCACACCACTCAGCTTTGCTAGGTGGCCGTGCAGGACTTCTAGTCAGTGAACCCCCAGCACAACACATTTGAAAGACAACCACACTGAAAAGTTGCAAAGGGAAAAGCAACACAGAATCCCACCTTGCTCAATGCATGAGGATGGTAGCTTTGAAGTCCTAAGTAGTATCAGCCAACTATGTAGCTTCTCTGCGAAGGACTTTAGAGAGGAAATACTGAGGATGTTCAAGAAATTCAAAGAAAATAGAAGTGACTTATAAATAGCAAAGGAGAAATAACTTGAACTCTTAGAAATTAAACCACTCACTCCTTAGCAATCAGTGGGTCAGAGAAAAAAATCAAGACTCATGGAAAAAAAAGAAAATGAGTGTAGACACCTGTACTTGACTCAGATCAATCCTTGCTTTTCCTTTCCTCCTCAGACCCTTTTTGAGTTGTAAAAACCCACCCAGGCTTAATTAGAGAGACACTTAAGTTTAATTACCATAAGTACCCTTAACTATGTCAACCCTGCCCCTCAGGTGATTTAACTTTGTTCTGTTAACTCTGGCTAATAACAGTTGGCAGGAAAAGCAGCCCAGCTCAGCTAGGGGCTGACTCAGGTCAATCTAAGAGACGGCTCAACACACTGGCCCCCATGAAACTTCTCCTGTGACTCTGTTTCTTGTGTGATGTCTCTACTGCAGACCCATCCATTCCAAGGTAGGCACGGGCATGACTATGAAGACAAACTGCTGGGAAGTTGGGAGCCCCCAAGCCATCCTAGCAAATGAGGGCACCAATTACCAAATTTTGTGGGACACAGCCAAAGTGATATTAAGAAAAAATTTTGCAAGCATTCATCAGGAAGGAAGGAAGAAAGGGCACTCATAAATAACTTAATGGCACAGCATAAGACATTGGAATTTGACCAACAAAATGAGCTGAAAGCAGATATGCAGAAGAATATATTACAGTTAGAGTAGAAAATAATGAACAGAACACCCAAAGAGAATTCAAAAGATGTTTGAAAGGAAGGGCCCATTCTTTTAAAGTGTTTTTAAAAAAGATAAACCACTAGAAAGACTCCAAAAAGGAGGAGGAAACCCTAATAAATTGAATCAGAAAAAAGGGTGTATGTCTCAATAGACACTACAGAAGTCCAAAGGGTAATCAGAGATTACTTTGAGAATCTTTATGACACAAAATTGAAAGGACCTAGAAGAAATGTTAAATTATTTTACTTCTATAACCTCCCAAGATTGAACAATGAAGAGATGGAATACCTGAACATATATATATTACTATGGAAAAGATTGAAATGGTAATAAGAATGATTTCTTCAAAAACCTAGGCCCAGACAGATTTATTAGTGAATTATTTAAAGCCTTTAAAATGAACCAACATTCAAACCTTTTCAGTCTCTTTCAGGAAACTGAAGAAACAGAAACTCTCCAGTTTCTATTAAGCTATTATCAGCCTTATACCAAAATCAAACAGGTACATCTACCAAACTAATTTCAGGCCAAAATCTTTGAAGGTCACAGATGCAAAGAGCCTCAACAAAATACTAGCAAATAGAATCCAGCAATTCATCAAAATGATTATACACCATGACCAAGTAAGATTCATCATAGAGATACAAGGAGGGTTAAGTATACACAAATCAATCAACATAATATACCACATCAATGAAGTATAAAATAAAAATGAGATGATCATATCAATAGAGGCAGAGATGCATTTGACAAGATCCAGTACCCATTCAAGTTAAAGACTCTCAACATGATGGGAATTGAAGGAATTTTTCTTAATATGTTCAAAGCTATTGGCCACAAGCTCATAGCAAACATTATATTCAGTATGGGAAAAAGCCTATTCTCTAAGATCTAGCACTACAAGATTGCCCCGTCTCATCACTTCTATTCAATAATGGAATAATGGAAGTACCTGCCATAGAAATTAGGCAATAAAAATATACCCAGGGTATTCATATAGGAAAGGAAGAAGTAAAGCTCTCACTGTTTGAGAAGACATAATATATTTAGAAAACCATAAATAGGGGTTGGTGAGGTGGCACTAGAGGTAAGGTGTCTGCCTTGCAAGCGCTAGCCAAGGAAGGACTGCAGTTTGGTCCCCCGGCATCCCATATGGTCCCCCCAAGCCAGGGGCAATTTCTGAGTGCTTAGCCAGGAGTAAGCCCTGAGCATCAAATGGGTATGGCCCCCAAAAAACAAAAACAACAAAAATAGAAAACCATAAATAATACAATAATGCTTCTAGAAAAATAATAGATTTGTATAAAAAGGACAGGCTACAAAATTAACATGCATGAATCAGTTTCATTTTTTTAGCTAATTTTGGGTATTAAATGTTAGGGTATTGCTTCAATTTTATTTCCCATGATAACTAGTCAAAAGTAGGTTTCACATGTTTATTGACTATGTATGCTTACTGTTTATGAATCACCTGCTTGTGTCTCTCCTCTTTCTTTTTTTTCAAGGGGAGAGCGCGAAGGCAGTCCCCCACTACCACAAATGATGCAGTCGAGTTTCCCACATCTGGGGAAATTGCAGGGGTCAGCACACCCAAAGTGCAATGGGTGAGCCTCGCCCTGGGGAAACCATCTTCGTGATTATGGGATCCCCCCTGCCAGGTAAGTTCGTCTGTCCTCTTTCTTTCCTCTCACTGATGTTCTCTTTGTTCACACATTGGTGTATGGGGCAGTGAGATAGCTCAACAGGCTGGAGAATATGTGTGCACAGAGAAGGCTTATGTTGGATTCTGAGCACTGACAAGAGTAATCTCTGAGCACAGATCTAGAATTAACTTCTGAACACTGACAGGCATGAAATCCCTCAAAAAATTGTCCATTTATATACTGGTATATATAAACCTTATACAAAATAATATGTAAGACTGGATGTATGGGCCGGCACAGTGGCACTAAAGGTAAGGTGTTTGCCTTGCCAGCGCTAGCCTAGGCTGGACCGCGGTTCAATCCCCCCGGCGTCCCATATGGTCCCCCAAGCCAGGAGTGACTTCTGAGCACATAGCCAGGAGTAACCCCTGAGCGTCACTGGGTGTGGCCCAAAAATAAAAAAAAAAAAGACTGGATGCAATTATGTATCTACATATATATACATATACATACAGTTTTGTGTAATTGTATACAGTCATATGAATGCTCATATAGAATCCATTAATCATATAAATTAATTACATATTTGTTCTAGGTATGAATTGTTTCCCTTTAACACACGAAGCCTTTTATATTTTACTTTTCCCTCTTTTTAAATAAATGGCAATTTATCTACACATAAAATATAAACTAGTCTCTGTTGCAGAGCACTTCCTTTACATTTATAGGACCCTGATATCCAATAGCGCAAAAATAAAGAGAAAGCAAAAACCTGGTGTTCTGTGGCACTGTTTTAAATCACTGGTGAATTTCTGACTAAAGAATCGTGTTTAGATAACTGGAGAGGTAATATAATAGGTAGAGTACTTGCCTTGTATGCAACTGATCCTGATTCAATCCCTGTATAGTTCCCAGAGCCCTGGCAGGACTAATCCCTGAGTGCAGTTGGAAATAAGCTCTCAACATAGCTGGTTATGGCCTCAAACAAAAAATTAAAAAATGAGAAGTGTCCAAACTCCTATTTTTACCCCCTACCTACAAAAAAGGAAAAGAAAGAAAAGGTAGGTAAGGTAGGGACCATAGTGCGGGGATGATGTGCTGAGGTCTTTCATTAAGTGGGTTTATTCATGGATAAAAGGTGGTGTACATTGTACGACTGTAACTCAATCATGAACAACTATATAACCATGGTGTTTAAATAAAAGGAAAAAAGACAAAGATAAAAGTTAAAAACAAAAAAAATGGGTCCCATTGGAAAACTGTACAATATTGGAAAAAATTGAGCTACACCCAGTGGTGCTCTGGTGCTCTGGTGCAACTTCCAATTCTGTGCTGGATAGTAGCTTCAAGTAGTGCTGGAGAGAGGGCTAGGCATGCAATGCAAGGATTGGCAGCATGCAATGCAAGCATCTTTTACGTCAGTTCTCTCAGGCCTACAATTATATAGACACTGAGCTACTTGCAAGCACTTAGCACATACATTCCATTGTGTTGAGTTCTGTGAGTATCCACTTTCTGGGGTTCAATGTTTATCATCCTATGACAAAGAAACTAGAAAAACAGGTCATCTGTTTGTTGTAGACAGACTGCCATAGTCCACCAGCAAGGGACCGGTTCCCAATGGACAGGTTAGAGTCTGTCATTTGAAGCATTCTTTGGACTCTACAGTCCATCTGATTTATCTGGTGCAGCTATGTATTTTGGGTTGGGGATCCACTAGTTGGTGAAGGGCTTCTATCTGTTTAATGTATGCCCCACTTTTTGTTCCTCTACAGCTGGATGCCATTGGATTTTGCTGCTTTTTATTCAATGTTTTGCAGTTATCTTTTTCCAGTCTGAGAAATGCCTTTTCATATTTTGATGCGATTAGTATATAATAGTTTTAAATAATAGTCCATTAAAATGTGTTTTTTCTTTGGAGTTTGTGCTTTTCTGGATTTGATTAAGAAAAACATTCATTAGAAATTTTCATCCACTGATGATGGGAATGTTGTTTGTTCCAACTGCTATAGAAAACATTGTGGAGGGTCACAGTGAACTTAGACATGAGTTTTTATATAACCCAGCAACCCAAACTTTGGATACCTATCCCAATGAGAGCATAACGTTCATACAAAAAGAATTATGTAAAACTTTATTTATTGCAACTCTCTGTACAATAACTAAGATTTGGAGTCAACCTAGATGTCCAGTAGAGTAGCGGAGTGTGATGATGTTGTATATATACACAGTGGACTACTACTCAGCATTAAGGAATGATGAAATCTTGCAATTTGCTACAATATGGATGAAACTGGAAGATATCATGTTAAATTATGTAATCCAGAAAAACTATGATAAACACAGCATGATATGATTTATATGTTTTTTAAATAACTGAATGAAAGGATGCAATCCTTTGAAGAAGGATACTTAGATCCCCTTAAGTACACAATGTAGAAGGAAAGAAATAGAGTAGAGGGGAAGAGAATAGACTGATGAGAATTAATGGGGGTTAGAATGAAGAGATGTAGGTATATCAGAGGAACCCCTCTGATATAAGGAGTGATAGACCTAAATATTCAAATCACTAAAATTCTGAGACTAAACTTTAACAACTAAACTTAAAAGTGGCAGACAGGGGCCAGGCGGTGGCGCTAAAGGTAAGGTGCCTGCCTTGCCTGCACTAGCCTTGGACAGACCGCGGTTCGATCCCCCGGTGTCCCATATGGTCCCCTAAGCCAGGAGCAACTTCTGAGCACATAGCCAGGAGTAACCCCTGAGCGTTACCGGGTGTGGCCCCAAAAAAAAAAGTGGCAGACTTCGGGGTGAGGTATGGGAAGGAACTTGGGAACATTGGTAGAGGAAAGCTGATACTGGTGGTAAGATTGGTGCTGGAATTTTGTATGTCTAAACCCATCTATGAATAACTTTGCAAATTACCATGCTTTAATAAAACATTGTTTTTAAAAAATAGATCACTTCATGAAGTTGGGAGTTTGACTCAGTGGAACAGTGTTGAAATAATACGTTTTCATTCTATTCAAGATAATTCTTCTTTGCTAGAAGTACTTCTGGACTGGGCCCTTACTCTATATGTTCTCCACCCTAGGGAGTGGTCTTTCTCTTTCCAATAAAGAACTCAGGTCTCAGGGAGAAACTGCTTTTGTTTTTTTTTCCCACAGCTCGGTTGTCTGCTTGCCGGTATCTTTGCCTGCTGGCAGATAGCTTGTGGTAGAAGCTCTTGAACATGTTTTATCTTCCTAACAGTGTGTAGCTTATTTTTTGTGTTGATGTTGCTTCCAAACCCACATCTCCCCAATCCCTTGGGACTGGGGAATAAGACTTCCACTTCAGCACAGCATGTGCTTTGCATATTTTATAACCTGGGTTTGATTCCTGGCACCATTTGTTTGTACTAGCACTCCTGACCTGTGTTTTTAGCAACATAGCTGGGTGTTGCCAAAACTCCAAAACACCTTTTCAATAAAAATGAATAAAGTGGTCATGGAGTGTGCTTGTCCTTCAAATGGCTGCAATGGGGTCTATATCCAGCACCCCTATTGGTCACTTGAACTGAACAGTAGTGACCCTGAGCATAGAACCAGGTGTATTCCCAAGCATTGCCAGCTATGTTTTCCCAAAACAAAAAAATACAATATGAGTGAATAAAGAAATCTTTCTGTACCTTTTTATTTGGTTTTGGATTTTAAGGCCATACTTGGGAGTGCTCAGAATATACTATTATTTCTGTACTTAGGAATCACTACTTGTGGTGTTCTGGAAACTATATAAAGTGCAATGGATCAAATTCAGGTTGGCCCTATGCATGTAAAGCACCCTACTCGGGCCCGGAGAGATAGCACAGCGGCATTTGCCTTGCAAGCAGCCGATCCAGGACCAAAGGTGGTCGGTTCGAATCCCGGTGTCCCATATGGTCCCCCGTGCCTGCCAGGAGCTATTTCTGAGCAGACAGCCAGGAATAACCCCTGAGCACCGCCGGGAGTGGCCCAAAAACCAAAAAAAAAAAAAAAAAAAGCACCCTACTCATTGTATTATCTCTCTGTCCCCATCTGTACCTTGTATTCAGAAAGAAACTTTCCTATATAATGTAATAATAGAAAAACATTTTTTTGGTTTTTTGGGCCACACCCATTTGATGCTCAGGGGTTACTCCTGGCTAAGCACTCAGAAATTGCCCCTGGCTTGGGGGGGGCATATGGGACACCCAGGGATTGAACCATGGTCCTTCCTTGGCTAGCACTTGCAAGGAAAACACCTTACCTCTAGCACCACCTCGCCAGCCCCTAATAATAGAAAAATTTGTCTACGGCCATACCACCCTGAACGCGCCAGATCTCATCTGAGCTCGGAAGCTAAGCAGGGTCAGGCCTGGTTAGTACTTGGATGGGAGACCGCCTGGGAATACCGGGTGCTGTAGACTACAAATAAAAGAAAAAGAAAAATTTACCTCATCTGAAATTTGTTTTGTGGATAGTGGTAGTAAGAAGCATTGGCATTTTAATTCATCACATATTAGTATTTTAATGGTTTTGTATTTATTAATGCACTGGGGAGCACCTTTATACATATCACCTCTTCATCATATTAAGCTTTCGCATACATGAACTTACTACTTCTTTGTAGAGTTATAGCTCAGTGATAGAATACTTGCCTTGCATGTGTCAGCTCTGTTTAATTCCCAGAAGAAACCTAAATATTGGTGATATTCAGGTCTCCCTTTATGAGAAAGTCTCTTTTTCTCATGCTAGGGATAAAACACAAGGCCTCGCAAATAGGACACTTGTGAGACATGTTCTGCTGCTGAGTCGGTGTTTTTGAAACATTTTTGAATTTTCTCCATGACGAAAGGTTTTTTTTTTTCCTCACAGCAAAACAGCCTTGTTTTGTATATTAACCACAACTACTATATCTATTCCTTTGTTTTGGGACACTTGGGTTATTTCCAGATCTTAATCCTGTTACTCATGTTGCTAGGATCATTGGTATACAGATGTCTTATATATTTCATGTTTTTCTCTTAAAGTTCCTGTTCTCCCTTGATTGTGCATCTCACTTATCTGTTGCTTTGCTTGCTTCCTTTACTATGGAGAAGACTCAGTTCTTTTGTGAACACCTCCTTCCTCTTTCTCTACACTTGCATATTTCTTTCTTTCTTTTTCTTTTAAGCCAGTCAAATTGAGCAGTGGGAGGGGAGTTATATACCAATTTTTGTGATACTAACGTTAATAAGTTCTGATAAGCTGCTGCCATCGGACCAGCCACTTGCATATTTCTAATTAAATTTTATTCAATAAAAGCTACTTAGTGTGTTGGGGATAGAGTGATAAAACAGCTGGTATGGCATTTGCCTTGCACGTGGCAGACCCAGGTTTGATCCCCAGCATCCTATATCAATCACTGTCAGGAGTAATTCCTGAACACAAAGCCAGGGGTAATCCCTGAGCACTTGTCAAATGTGCCTCCCAAATCTACCTTGTGTCACAAAATTGTTAATTAATATTTTGTGTTCTTTTTACCATTTTAAATAAATTGAATCTTCTTAATTATATTGTTTTAAGTGTGGGGTTTAGGGATCACATCCACTTTTTAATCCTTCCAGGTTTTTTTTGGGGGGGGGGTTTGGGTCACACCCAGTGGTGCTCAGGGATTACTCCTGGCTGTCTGCTCAGAAATAGCTCCTGGCAGGCACGGGGGACCATATGGGACACCGGGATTCGAACCAATCACCTTTGGTCCTGGATCGGCTGCTTGCAAGGCAAACGCCACTGTGTTATCTCTTCGGGCCCCTTCCAGGTTTTTTTGCAAAGCAATTTTTTATTTTGATGAGGTTCACCTACCTAATATCCATTTTATAGATCTTATTTTGGTATAAAATTTAAGAAAATTTTGTTTGACTTTAGAGCCCAAATCTTCACAAAATTTTATAGGTTATGTTCCTATCTTAATTTTAGTCCTTGATCCATTTTGAGTCATTTTTTTATGGAGGAAGCTGGGTCAAACCCAACGGTGCTCAGAGATTACTCTTGGCAGTGCCTTTGAGAACCATTTGTGGTATGGTGGATCAAACTGCAGTCGACTGAGAGCAAAGCATGTGTCTTGAGCTTTAAACTTCCACTACATCCTTATCATTGTTTTTTTATTTTATTTTATTGAAACCATCATGGCTTACAAAGTCCTTTATAGTTGGATTTCAGACATATAGTGAATCAGGGTCATTCAAACATCAATGTAGACCTCCCTCCACCATTGTTTCCAGATTTCATCCTATTACAATACCCTCTGCCCCTGGCTTGCCAGTATAACAGACCTATTTTCAATTTAGATTGCTATAGTTTGGGTCTCTTGATTTTATTGTTGCTGACTTTGGCTTGGATATTTAGTTCTGTCATTTTTATCTCCACCAATGCACCTGAGACCACTTGGCCCCTGACCCTCATACTTTCTTTTGTTCCTTCTTAATTTTAGTATATGTGCTTCCGAAGCGAGCACAATCCTTCTTAATTTTATAGAAAAATGCAGAAATATGAGATAAAACAAAGTCCCAAGGTTCTATGAGAAAGATGGGAGCCCCTATCTAAAAGATAAAAAATGGGTGGCAGTTTTTTGCATAGACACAGAAAAAGTTGGAGAAAATATAAAAGAAAAAAAATTTTTTTTTGTTTTTTTTTGGGCCACACCCGGTGACACTCAGGGGTTACTCCTGGCTATGCGCTCAGAAGTCACTCCTGGCTTGGGGGACCATATGGCATGCCGAGAGATCGAATCGCGGTCCGTCCTAGGCTAGCACTCTCAAGGCAGACACTTTACCTCTAGTGCCACCACGCCGGCACCAAAAGAAAAAATTTTGGCCTAAAATGTTTTTAAATGGTGTGTCCCTGTTGGATCACTGATCCTACCCTAATCAATAATTGTAATTCACCCTAGGGTGCGACCTGGTGATAGTATATTGGATTATTCCTTACTTATTATCCTGGTACCTGATTCTTGTCAATAAAAGCCAGGGTCTGAGGAAGGCTGAGGCTCATTCTTCGGTCTTCTTCCACTGAGCTGCACTCCATTTTAGGAGCAGAAAGCTTTTGTGGTTTGAATTCTTTGCTTGAGCCCTGGATTTCCCGAACCCATTCTTGTACCTTTTCTCTGTGTGAATTATTTCCTGCAGATCTCTACAGCTGGAACTGTTCCCCTGACTTAATCGGACAGGGGAACTGGAACTGCCTTTCCTGTCTGGGAGCTCGGTGGGAATCAAATCTTAACCAATCTCCTAGAGAATGTGACACTTCATTTTCCTACCCATGAAGCATCCTGCCATAAGACCAAATACAGACTTTGGGAATAATAACTTGTTTAAATCCAAAGTCTTTTTTCATGTTCTCAGGAAAAGATCTTCTTAACCACAGTTGTCATAGCCAGGCTTCTATAATTAGAGATTTTGGTTTTTGCGCGTGTCTTCTGATTTCATCTCACCGTTAGGTGGCAGTGCCCTGAAAGCAAGTTCTTGCTGTTTTCAAGTCATCAGGGTGTCAAATGAACCCATCTTGGAGCAAATTGGTACCATGGCAGCATTAGGGCCTTTCCCAGTAGAAGCTCAATTCCTGATTCTGGTGCTGGTGCAAAAAAAAAAAAAAAAAAAGTACAGGTTCCAATGATGGGATTCAAGGTTTGGGATTAACAACTGATTTCCAATCAACTGAAGCCTAAGTAACATCACTATGCCAAATGTTCAGGATGAAAGGCTCCCCTGCAATATAAATTTTAGGAGTTCTTATCGCTATTAGATAAGGATTTCTTTCTATACCTAAGATTTTCCCCATGTTAATGTGTCTATGCTAAAAGGAACAATGCCACATGATACTACTGGTGCATATGGCAGCAAAATTACAAGCTAAATAATTCCTATAACCTGGTTCTAACATGAACTCAGAACCCAAGAGAAATTAACTATTAGAATTTTCTACTAAACAAATCCAAAAAAAGGGATGGGAAAAACTATATCTACATAAGGACATACACAATAGGAATTATACCTACTAAGGAAATACATCTTAAGAAATATACAAAGGATATATAAATATCCCCTTTAAGTCTTCAGAAATAGTCTGGAGGGGAGATAAAATTTGGAGCACAACTGCAACCTACAGCATGGTCTTGTGTAATCTAAAAACGAGTCACAGCAGTCACAGATCAGGAAATGTCCTTGATCTGAGGGTCTCTTCAAAGCTGAACCCGGTAGCAAGTAACAGTCCACAGTGAAGGGAGGTGGGAGAAATGGGGTCAGCAAGAGCAAATCAGCAGCAGCTCTGGCGGCAGCTTCTTCCTGGGCCAGCAAAGAGGTCTGGGAGGCTGTCCTTGAACTTTAGGAGCTGGCTGGCAACTGGTTGGGGTGGGAGGAATGTTCCAATTCCTGAGGAGTTAAGAACTGAGAATTAAAAGGGTTAACTAGGGAGAAAACAGATCAGGGCTAGGAGAGAAAAAAGGATGAAAAAGGATTTGTGAAGTAATAAGAAGGGAGGGAAGGAAAGGTTTATATATAACAGGGGGAAACATTACAGAGAGACATTAGGCAGACGTGGCCAACATATACAATCATGCACACACATAGACAATGAAGATCAAACCATAGGTTGCAGTTGAAAAACTAACCCAGGTGGAATGGGTCAAAATGCTTAAGAAATATAAAGCCAGCAAGTCAAAAGGAAAGGTTTTCCATTTTCTAGGCAGATCATCATTGATGAGGGTATGAGCCTCATTGGTGAGGGTAACTTTACTGAAGAAAGGCTTCATGGGTTAGATTGTGTATAGAATATTCTTAAAAGCAATCAATGTTCAAGAGTAAAATAGTAAGCAATGTGATTATGAGCACTGTAAAAGGAATCTGCACCACAAAGTATCACCTAATGCAGTGGTCCTCAAACTATGGCCTGCGGGCCACATATTAGATTTGTATCTGTTTTGTTTCTTCATTGCAAAATAAGAGATGTGCATAAGAATTGGTTCATAAGTTTTGTTTTTACTATAGTCAGACCCTCCAATGGTCTGAGGGATAGTCAACTGGCCCCCTGTTTAAAAAGTTTGAGGACCCCTAACCTAATGGGTCTTGAGCATTCATGTTCCTTTCTTGAAAGGAAATTGAAATCATAAGCATTCTGATACAATAATAAAATAGCTTGAATTGAAAATAAATGACAATAACATACTCAATGAGCACTGTAGCAAGAGTCTACGGCATGCACATATCTATTCCAATGTTATCTATGGGCATAAACATTAGATCATATTAGCAGGCATAATTAAATAAAAATGAATAGATTAGAATATTTGTAAATACATTATCATAATGAGCATTCTATTTGGAGTCTAATATAGCACTGTAATACAAAACTAGGATGGCCAACCTATATCACCAAGAACCACTATAAATATAAAGAAAGCTCAAAATTGAGCTTCCATACAACCCAGCAATCTTTCTTTTGAGTATCTACCCTAAGGAAAGAAAAAACATTTATCCAAAAGGATGTATGCATACCGCTATTCATTGCAGCTAAGACTTGGAATCAACCTAGCTGTCCAACAACAGACAAGTGGGTCAAGATGATGTGGTCTATATATACAATGGAATACCACATAGCTGTAAGGAATGAGGCTATCATGCAATTTGCAGCAACATGGATGGAATTAGAAGATATGTTCAATGAAGTAAGGCAGAAGAAGGTTAAAAACAAAATGATATCACCTATATGTGGTATTTAGAATAACTGCATGAAAAAACACAATAGCCTAATGTTAGTTGTCTTGAACACTGCTGGCTCCTCAGTACAGTGAGGGGAAGGAAACAAAAACTGAGGGGAAAAGGAGAAACACAAAGCGTATCATTGATTTTATTACCATGTTTCTTCCCTTTCTGTCCCCAATCGTCTTGTTTAAATGACCAGTCTAATCACATGATTGGTTGTAGTGGTATCTGGAAGTTGCACTTCTGTTTGTGTTCTGTGAACATTCGGCAGTGGCACTCACTGGGTACTGCATGCTTTTGCTTGAAGTGTTTCCTCATGTGCTTACCAGAGCTCACACGGGATTGAATTCTTTCATTGTCTCTTTAGTTTACTGTGGTTATTCTGCTCAACAGAGGTCTCACATTTGATTTATTTATGTATTCTTTTGGTACCATACCAAGATGTGCTCTGGATTACTTCAGAGTTCAGTCTTGCAAGGCAAGGCTCAGGGGACCATTAGTGATACTGGGGAATTGAACCTGGGTCCTCAGCATGTAAGATGAGTGTGTCACCCTCTGATCTATCTCTCTGGCTCCTATATTTATTTTTACAAGGCTCCCCAGTGTTTGGGGGTCTTGGGAGCCATTCATTATGTCATCTGGTCTGGCATTTTGGGCCTAACAGTTTAGAGCTTAGACTGGGATGCAATGCTGTTTAGGCCCATTGGTGCTAGGGACAACTTAAGTGTTTGGGGAGCACTAGGTTTGCACTCAGTAAGGCAGATGGTAGCAAGAATTCAACTTGGAACATGTGGTACCAAGAATTGAATTTGGGGCAATGGTCGTACAAGGTTCATGCTCCAATCCATTGAACTATCTTCCCAGGTCAGGGTTGCATACTTCAGTTACAATCCTTACATAGGCCCGGCTGTTGTGCTGTGAAGTCCTGCCATATGTTGTGATGCCCCAGGGTCCCAAACTGCAAAGCCATTGAAACTTGACCATACAAGGTCTATGGTCCCGCCCTTGGGGTTACCTTACCACGTAAGGGTTGACATAGACCTGGTTGCCAAGTTTTGGAATCATGCCATTGGTTGTAGTGCCCCAGGGACCCAAACTGCAAAGCCATTGAAGCTTGCCCATACGAGGTCTATGCTCCATCTTTTGGGAGCTATCTCCCCCATCTGTTGGGCCTATCTTCCCAGGTGAGGGTTGCACACTTTATTTACAATCCTCATATAGACCTGGTGCTGTGCTCTGGAGTCAGGCCATCTGTTGGTTGCCCATGGGTCCTTAACTGAGAAGCCATTGAAAATGTTCTTGGTTGGGCCCGGAGAGATAGCACAGTGGTGTTTGCCTTGCAAGCAGCCAATCCAGGACCAAAGGTGGTTGGTTCGAATCCCGGTGTCCCATATGGTCCCCCGTGCCTGCCAGGAACTATTTCTGAACAGACAGACAGAAGTAACCCCTGAGCATCGCTGGGTGTGGCCCAAAAACCAAAAAAAAAAAAAAAAGAAAGAAAATGTTCTTGGTTGCATATGGGAAGAACCAGGGATAAAACTATTAGCCTTACACTTGCAAGACAGGCACTTTGGCCACTGAACCATCCCTCAGTCCGCAAATGGTTTTTGTTGAATCTACATCTTCTGTCTTTCTATATACATTTCATCTTCCTTTTGTTATTGTTCATAATTTATTTCTTCCTCTGTGCTCAGGGATCACTCCTGTTGGTGCTTGAGGGGATCAAATGTGGGTGCCAGGACTTTTATAGACATTTATTTGAACCTGTATATGCATCTTAGGGGAAGTGGCATCTTTCTGATTTTTGAACATTCAATCCAGAAATTCAGTTTTTGTCTTGGGTTATTTACATTTTGTTTCATTTCTTTTATTAGCATTGCGTAATTGTATTTTAGCATATATATCCTACACATGTTTTATTAGGTTCATGCCTAAGTTTTCTACTTTTACTGAGCAATTATAAATGGTATTGTATTTTAAAGGTTGCCTCAATATATCAATTATTACTATATTCAAATACAGTTGAATTTGGGGGCATGCTGTATTGAGGGTTGCATATAATTTCTTCTACTTTGTCATCTTTTTCATCCTTTTCAAAGGGTCTTTTGCCGAGCAATTTTTATTTTTTGCTTTTTTTTTTCTGGTTTTTGGGTCACACCTGGCAGTGCTCAGGGGAAACTCCTGGCTCCATGCTCAGAAATTGCTCCTGGCAGGCACAGGGGACCATATGGGAAGCTGGATTTGAACTGGTGAAAGGCAAATGCCTTACTTCCATGCTATCTCTCAGCCCCGTTTTGCTGTGTGTGTGTGTGTGTGTGTGTGTGTGTGTGTGTGTGTGTGTGTATGTGTATGTGTGTGTGAGTGTGTGTGTGTGTATTTTTTGTAAGTTTCAGCTTAGCCAATTTCTATTTTGTGGATCTTGATTTGGTATCAAGTTTAAGAAATTTTTGCTGGCAGGGATGTTATCCTGAAACCTTGTAACTATTTATTCATTCTTGTAGTGTTTCTGAAACCTTGGAATTTTCATCATTGGCATCTTTAAATATTCTGTTTTATTTATCCTTTACATCCTGTATGAGATTTTGTTTTCATATTTTCACATATTTTTGTTGTACATATTTAATATGTATATATTTATACTATAAATCTTGAATATATTTACATATTTATATGTGTTCTGTTTTACATATTTATATATGTAGAGTTGTTTATAGTACTCTTGTTATTTTTTATATCCTCAAGGATATAAAGTATATTTATCCTTTATAGATTTTTAAAAATATTTTACATACTTCTGTTTTACATATTTATATATTATATTGTATTGTGTTTATTATACAATTTAAATGTATGTATATATTTACATATTTGTATGTGCTTTATTTGACATATTTATATATGTAGAGTAGTTTACAGTATTCCCTTTTATTTTTTTATATCTTTGAGGTCTATGGTAATATCCAGAGTTTGAATACTGCTATTGGTAATTATCTGTCTTCTTCTTTTGTCAGTCTTGCTAGGAGCTTTTCAATTTTATTGATTCTTTCAAAGGACCAGAGCTTGGTTTTATTCTTTTTTCTATTGTTTATCTATTTTTAATTTCACTAATTTATACTCTTAATTATTTCTATAGGATTGGATTTTTTTCTTGTTTTTCTAGCTTCTTGAGGTGGTATCTTAGATTAATGATTTCAGACACTGTCTCCTTTATACTATAAGAATTTAATGTTACCAAAAAAGTAACAAAAACGGGGCTGGCGAGGTGGCACTAGAGATAAGGTGTCTGCCTTGCAAGCGCTAGCCAAGGAAGGACCTCGGTTCGATCCCCGGGCATCACATATGGTCCCCCAAAGCCAGGGGCAATTTCTGAGCGCTTAGCCAGGAGTAACCCCTGAGCATCAAACGGGTGTGGCCCGAAAAACCAAAAAAAAAAAAAAAAGAAAAGAATTTAGTGTTATAGGGGGGCCGGAGAGAAAGCATGGAGGTAGTGTATTTTCCTTGCATGCAGAAGGACAGTGGTTCAAATCCCAGCATCCCATATGGTCCCCTAAGCCTGCCAACCTGGTAATCCCAGTCCCTAGGTCAGATTACCAGAGCCTGTTCTGTATGGTATATGTTGAATCCCTGCCCTGTTGGAGGACCCAGCATTCCATTCACCGAGAAAGGTCTGGCATCAAGATCACTTTCAAAGACAAACTACTACCTCATGGAACCTGGTATGCCTGAGACACCATGATGCTTAATCATCCTGTTGATATAGCTTTGAGAGTAAGTGGCCTCATAGACAGCCTTGTCACAACTCCAAATTTAAGAGGGCTGACAATCCAGAAGGAGCACAGACAATTAGATGAGGAAGTTTTGTAGAAACACACTAAGTTCAATTGGCAAAAAAATAGCACAGAAGACTCAACTAGCATTTAAAAGCTGAGAAAATTCTCAGACTATAGCTTCAGTAACACAATTATAAGATATATGCTATAAAAAGTAATATAGGGGCCGGGCGGTGGCGCTAAAGGTAAGGTGCCTGCCTTGCCTGCGCTAGCCTTGGACGGACCGCGGTTCGATCCCCCGGTGTCCCATATGGTCCCCCAAGCCAGGAGCGACTTCTGAGCACATAGCCAGGAGTAACCCCTGAGCGTCAAACGGTGTGGCCCAAAAAAAAAAAAAAAAACAAAAAAAAAAGTAATATAAAGCAAATTGTTTTTGTGTCTGCTAAGGGGATATACTGGGTGGGTGATAACTGGGGATACTGGTGAAGTGGTGGTCAGACTGATGGTGAAACTGTGTTAAATACTGAATACCTAAGATGACTGCTTTATGAACAACTTTGTATATCATAGTGTTTAAACTTTCAAATGGAAAATAATTTAGCACTACTAAGTCCCTTCTGCTTAATTAACATAGCCAACAGTTTTTTTTAACATATTATATATTCATTTTAATTTTGTTCCATGTATTTTTCTATTTCCTTTTTCTGTTTTTTTGGGGGAGGCACACCCAGTGATGCTATATTCCTGGCTATGCACTCAGAAATCACTCCTGGCTCGGGGACCATATGGGATGCAGGGAGATCAAACCGTGGTCTATCCTAGGTCAGCCACGTGCAAGGCAAATATCCTATCACTGTGACACCGCTCTGGCCCCTTCTATTTCTTTTGAGACCTCTTCTTTAACTCATAGACTATGTAGTTAGTTCATTTGTTTTATTTGGGTTTTGTTTTTAGAGCAACAGACAACAGTGCTAGGGGGTTACTACCAGCTACTTCTTGTGGGGTTGTTAAGAGTTGCTACTCATGTTTCATAGGGGGGAATGTGATGTGAGGACACAGACCATGACTGTGACATGAAAATCATTCACTTTAGATTTTAGAGCTGTCTAATGTAATTTATACGTTATTTTAAAAGTATGTTGTTTAATTTCCAACTATTTGCAATTTTCTTAGTATCAATTTCTATTTTGACTATAATTGGAGAGTGTTTTCTTCATGTTTCAATTTTTGAAAATTGTTTATACAATTTTATGTTTTAGAATACAGCGTATGTGTTCTGTGGGTGCTTGACAAAAATGTAAATTTTGCTTCCATAATAGAGTATTCTAGAAATGTCAACTATATCCTGGTGGTTAATGGCGTTGTTAAATTCTTCTATATCCTTGCTGATTTTATGCCTACTTATTCTATGAGTTGTTGGGATGAGGTATCGAAGTTCTGAACTATAATCGAACTTTTATTTCTTTCTTTTTCAAGTTCTATCAGCTTTTGTTTCACATATCTTGAAGCCATCACTGGTCCCTGACATTTAAGATAGCTACTTTTCTCAACCACTAACCCTTTTATCATTATGTAATTTTCTTTTATCTCTAATTTTCTTTGCTCTGAAATCTACTTTATCTAACATTAAGTAACAACTCTACTTTCCTTTGAATAATGTTCTCATGATATATAGTTTCAACTTTCAACATGTCCATGATATAGTTGAACTGCGTGTTTTTTAAGCATTTCACTGGGTATTTCCCATCGGTCTTCAGGAGCAAATAAAGAGGTGAAAAATCCATACAAGGAAAACTATAAACCACTACTTCAAGAAATAAATGAGGACATGAGGAAATGGAAACACATACCCTGCTATGAATTAGGAAGATTGATCAACCTCATTAAAGTGAAAATTTTCACCAAGCATTGTACAGATTCATTACTGTTCCTTAAAGATGCCCATGATTTTTTCAAAGAAAAAACACTTCTAAAGCAATCCTTGGGAACAAAAGAAGACGGGAGGCATCACTTTCCCCAACAAACAAAGCTTTAGTAGTTAAAATGGCCTGGCATTATAATGAAGACAGAAACTCAGATTATTGGAATAGAATTCAATGAACTAAAATTGATTCCCAGATAAGTTAATTTTAATATATAAAATCTTTTTTTTGTTTTTTTTGGGGGGGCCACACCCGGCATTGCTCAGGGGTTACTCCTGGCTGTCTGCTCAGAAATAGCTCCTGGCAGGCACGGGGGACCCTATGGGACACCGGGATTTGAACCAACCACCTTTGGTCCTGGATCGGCTGCTTGCAAGGCAAACGCCGCTGTGCTATCTCCCCGGGCCCAATTTTAATATATAAAATCTTTATTTAAGCACCATGATTACAAGTATGATTGTAGTTGTGTTTCAGTCATAAACAGAACATCATCCCCCTTCACCAGTGCAACATTCCTACCACCAGATGATAAGTTAATTTTTGATAAAGGAGAAAAATATATGAAGTAGAACAAGGAAATCCCCTTAAACAAGTTATGCTGGTAAATCTGGTCAGCTACATGCAAGAAAATGAACTCAGACTTCTTTCTAATACTATGAACAAAAGTTAAATAAAAATTATTTTTAAAAGTTGAGTGGAATATTAGAAATATAAATATGAAAGGATGAGAGACAGGAGCCAAGGGGACTCAGGTGTATTGGTGGTGTTAAGAAAGGACAGAACTGGAGCTGGAGAGATAGCGTGGAGATAGCGCATTTGTCTTGCATGCACAAGGACAGTGGTTCGAATCTCGGTGTCCCATATGGTCCCTCGAGCCTGCCAGAGGCAATTTCTGAGCATAGAGCCAGGAGGAACCCTTGAGCGCTGCTGGGTGTGACCAAAAAAAAAAAAAGGACAGAACTAAATATCCAAGCCACAGTCAACAATGAAATCATGAGACCCAAACCTTAAGAACCAAAATTAAAAATGAGCCTGTTATGCTGGTGGCAAACTGGAACAAGGATGTTCGCATAGGATGCACTCTGGGAACATTGGTGGAGAAAGATTAACACTGGTGGTATGATTGGTCCTGAAACATTGAATGTCCAAAATCCAATTATGATTAACTTTGTTAATCACAAGGGCTTAAAATAAACTTTTTAAATGGATTAAATGTTCTGAAATCAGACCAGAAACCATAAGGTGCATAGATGAAAATGTAGACAGAACTCTACAGGACATTGAAACTAAAGGCATCTTCAAAGATTAAACATCACTGAACAAGCAAGTGGAAGCAAATATAAACAAATGGAATGAGAGTAACTTAAATGAATTGAACCTCAAGGAAAATGATGGCCAGGATACAAAAACTGCCCATGGAATCAGAAAATTTATTCACCCGACACCCATCTGATATATGATTAAGGGAAGAATACCTAAGACATATAAGACACTGGCAGAGTTAACAAAATAATCCAACTCCATCAAATAATGGGATATGTGATGAACAGAAATTTCCTTAAATTAGAAATATAGATGAGCAAAAGGCACAAGAAAAAATGTTCCACATCATCAATAATGATGTTGATGCAAATAAAACATCAATGAAATATTATCTCACATCACAGAGACCGCACACATCACAATGAACAAAGACAACCAGTGCTGGTGTGGAAGTGGGGAGAAAGGGATGCTTGTTCATTCCTTGCAGGAATGTAAACTGGCTCAGCCTTTTTGAAGAACAATATGGGCATTCCTCACTATACTAGAAATCTAGCCATTTGATCCAGAAATAACATTCTGGAATATATCCTAGAGATCCCAAATCACAATACAGACTATCCCTCTTTATTCTTATGCACTACTCACAATGGCCAGAATATGGAAACAACCCAAGTGACTGAGAAAAATTGAGCAGATAAAGACATGATGGCACATCTACACAATGGAATACTATGCAACTGTTAAGAAAAATAAAGTCAGGAAATTTATTCAACATGTAGAGGAATGGATAGTGATAGATATAGGGAAGGCAGGACAGGGAGGGTCTGGGTGAAATCATGGAGTATGTTCACTTTCATGCTGAGTCATGAGAGGGACAAGCTAAATCATGAGAGGAACATGAATCATGAGAGGGACATGAGAGGGAGAGAGTCATAGAATGATCTGTGGGATATTTAAAAAATGAGAATAACACCCAAAATCAATAGAAATTATAGGAGAGGTGTAGTTAGGACAGAGAATGAACCTCTATGAAAATAATAGTCAGAAAGAATTACTTTAGCCAATAATTGGGAACTTAAAGGAAGTAAAGTGGTATGCACAATATCCCTTCAGTAACTGTACTGCAAAGTATTATGCCTAAAGTGAAAAAGGGGGAGGAAAGAGAGAAAAAAGACATACAAGTAGGCTAAGAGTGGAAGTGGAGGGATAGGAGGGAAACTGGGGAAATTAGTGGTGGGAAATGAATACTGGTGAAGGGATGGGGGTTGAAAGATTGTGTGACTGAAACTCTGCTATCCACAACTTTGGAACTCTGTATCTCATAGTGATTTAATTAAAAATTTAAAAAATATTTGCTGCTAGAGCAGGGGTCTCAAACTCACAGCCCTCCATACAACATTTTGTGGCCCGCGGCCAGCCTTCAAATATCGCAGTATTCGCGATTATTCGCTTACCGAATAATCGCAATAAAAATCGCATTATTAAGAAAAAATCGCATTAAACATTCGCATACCCCGAGCAGTTCCGTTCGGGGTATGCAAATGTTTAATGCGATTTTTTGCAATTTTTTCCTTACTAATGCGATTTTTATTGCGAATATTCGGTAAGCGAAATTTCTTATGCGGCCCTGCCTCACCCCGACTTTGCCTCCTGAGGCCCCCAGGTAAATTGAGTTTGAGACCACTGGGCTAGAGGGTTCTAGGAATCCAAGTCTCTCTGGGAATGCTGCTATATGAGTGGAGGGAGATCTGCCACTACTTTCTTCCCCAGTCATTTTATTTGCAGGCTGCCTGATTGGGGGGATCAAATGGGGTGCTAAGGATAGAATTTGTGTCACCATGTGTAAGGTAAAAATGCCTAAACTACTCTACTATCTTACTATTCACCAAATGCACAAAATTAAGAGAGCAGCTGTGCTGCAATCATCTCTCTCCTCTCTCTCCTCTCTCTCTGTCTCTCTCTCTCTGTCTCTCTCTCTGTCTCTCTCTCTGTCTCTCTCTCTGTCTCTCTGTCTCTCTGTCTCTCTCTCTCTCTCTCTCTCTCTCTCTCTCTCTGTCTCTCTTGTTTTTCTGTGCCTGATTGATTTCCAGGGTTTTTTCACTTTTTCCTTTGCTTATTGGTGCCAAGACACAATAAGATGCTGCTGCTCTGATCATTTGGGAGAGGAGGCAGGGAGTAGGGGTAGAATCATGGAGCATGTTCTACTAGCAGCATGTAAGAATACTAACTGTGAACACCTGTTCTAGCAGCCCTTTTCACTTTTTCTTTCTCTTCCTGGGATTCCGACATAATGTTGTAAATGTAATGTTGGATCTGGTTCTTGGGCATCTATTTTACTCTACTTTTGTATTGTTTAGCTGGAAGATTTTCTTTTGTTGTCTCCTCAGGCCATTCTATGTCTATGACTATTTAATTTTTTTTGTTTTGTTTTGTTTTGTTTTTGGGCCACTCCCGGCGGTGCTCAGGGGTTACTCCTGGCTGTCTGCTCAGAAATTGCTCCTGGCAGGCACGGGGGAATGTATGGGACACCGGGATTCGAATCAACCACCTTTGGTCCTGGATCGGCTGCTTGCAAGGCAAATGCCGCTGTGCTATCTCTCCGGCCCCGACTATTTTATTTTATTCTTGAGCCCACCCACTGATATTTTTAGATTGTCTATTTCCGTTTTGTTTGTTTTTGCCACATCTGGTGCTTCTCAGGGGCTACTGACAGCTCAGTTTTCAAGAATCACTCCTGGTGGTGCTCAGGAAACTATTTGGTGAATATTGGACCTGGAAGCCCTGCAAGCACAATATGCCTTCTAGGCATAGCATGTGTGTCAAGCCATGAGATATCTCTCCACGTCTTTTGTAGTTTTTAATGCAATTTTATTTCTTCCCTAACATTATATGCACCCCACATTTCCACAAGTCTTTACTGGAAGTATCAAGTCAATATTAGCTACACAAGAAATTGGTCCAACTCTTCAGGTAGCAATCACTCTCTCAACTCAATAACTAACACTAGGTTTTTTGGTTTTTGTTTTTACAATGAGAGGGAGTTTTATATCAAAAACAAAGCGTGCTTTTTGGTCATCTGTATTTCTTCTTTAAGGGAGTGTCTGTTCTCTTGTTCTCCCCATTTTTGATGGGGTTAGATGATTTTTTCTTGTTCAGTTCGGTCAGCACATTGTATATCTTATATATTAAATTAGCTCCTTATCTGATGAGTATTGGGTGAATAGTTTCCCCCATTCCATGGGCGGCCTATGTATCTTAGTCAGTGTTTTCTTTGAGGTACAAAAGCTTCTCAGTTTGATGTAGTCCCAATTGTTTATCTATTCTTCTACTTGTTTGGACACTGGCGATTCCTCCTTGAAGTCGCCTTCAGTCTCAATGTCATGGAGTGTTTGACCTACGTGTTGCTCTATATACTTTCTGGTTCTGGGTCTGATATCCAGGTCTTTTATCCATTTGGATTTGACCTTTGTGTATAGTGCTAGATGGAATTCTGAGCTTACTGTTTTTCCATGTGCCCGACCAGTTGTCCCAACACACTTGTTGAAGAGGCTTTCCTTGCTCCATTTTGCGTTTCTTTCCCCTTTATCAAAGAAAAAATACTCCACATCACTAATCATCAGGAAGATACAAATCAAAACAACAATGAGGTACCATCTCATGCCACAGAGACTGGCACACATCACAAAGAACAAAAACAATTAGCGCTGGTGGGGATGTGGGGAGAAGGGAACCCTCATTCACTGCTGGTGGGAATGCTATCTAGTCCAGCCCTTATGGAAAACAATATGGAGATTCCTCAAAAAAAACTGGTTTCTTGGGATTGTGTGGATTGATGGTGCCTAGCTGGCGTGGCTAAAAGATCCACCCCTTTTATCCGGATGTTTTTCTTTCCCTAAGGTCATACTGACCTGGAGTAAATATACCCTTTATGGCCACAGTGGTGACCCTACTGCTGATCTGCCTCAGTTTCTTAGGATTCTGTGACTGGGAGAACCAGCGGGGGTGGCTGGAAACAGGCCTTCTTCTCCTGGTGCTTCTCTTTACCTTGGGGTGTAATGCCTGAGGTGAAAATAGCTCTTCTGAATGATAAAGAGAACCTGCGGCCAGTTTGTCTGTCTGAGTCAGTTTCTTTATGACTCAACAAATGTTTAATAAACACTGTTAAGTTGAAAATACATGCCACATATTGGGAAAATTTTTACAAGTCACATATCTCATAAATGATAGATAAAGAATATATAATTATTAGTTACAACTCAGTGGGTTTGAAACTATTTTTATAAGAAGGATACCTAGAAAAAACCAATGTCCATATAAAAACTATTTCTTGGGAAGGGTTTGGGCCACACCCGACAGTGTTCAGGGGTTACTCCTGGATTGACACTCAGAAATTACTCCTGGCAGGCTTGGAGGAACATATGGGATGCTGGGGATTGAAACTGAGTCAGCTGCATACAAGGCAAACACCCTTCATGCTGTGCTATTCCTCCAGCCTCAGATAATTAACTTCTTAAGCCCAGTTTATATTATATATCATTTCGCCACCATAAAAACATTCTTTCTTGTTTTGTTTTGTTTTTGTTTTTGTTTTTTGTTTTTTGGGTCACCCCTGGCAGTGCTCAGGGGTTACTCCTGGCACTATGCTCACAAATCGCTCCTGACAGGCTCAGGGGACCATATGGGATGCCGGGATTCGAACCACCAACCTTCTGCATGAAAGGCAAACGCCTTACCTCCATGCTATCTCTCCAGCCCCAATCTTAATGGGATTATTTACTAGGGAAATTTAAACTCAAATCATTGTGAGATACCATTTCATATCCAGAAAGAGGGCATTAGAAAGAGTTACAAGTATTGGCGAGATTATGGAGAAATCAGAAACATTTGTGCTTTGCTAGCGGGAATTTAAAATGATACAGCCCACACAAGAGATGGAGTCATGCAGTTTCACATAGTTTATACATAAAATTATCAAATTTAGCTATCCCACTTCTAAGCAATACTCAAAAGAATAGAAAACACATGCACCACACACATAATATGAATTTATAGTAGCCTTATTTGTAACATCCAAAATGTGAAATAACTCTGATGTCCATCATCTGTCAACTGCATAAACCAAAGTTTTCTATGATACATAGATAAATATAATGATATATTACTTGACCACAAAAGGAATGAACAACTATTCTGAGAATGTATTTCAATGATAAAACACTTGTATATCATGTATGAGTTTATATCTCAATGTCACATACACAGAAAAATGTAATAAAATATTTAGACACACAATATGACTGGACCTAAAACAGCAAAAATGGCATACCATGTGAAAGAAGTTAGATAATCCAATAATATATATGATTATATTTAATTTTATGAATGATTTTCATAAAATATTAAGAACAAGTAAGTCTGTAAAAACAGAAAGATGTTTGGGACCAGAGATATGAGAGGGTAGGACATTTGCCCTTCACTCGGTTAACTTGGGTTTGATCCCCAGCATCCTGTTTGCTCCTCAGGCCTCACCAAGAGTGAGTAAGCTCTGAGCACTACTGGATGGCTTAACTTCCCCCAAAAAATAACATAGAAAAGACATTAGTGGCTGCCAGATGATGAGGGCTTGAGTAGAAGATAGGAAGTAAATATACATGGAATTTTTTTCAGGATGATAGAGGATTGTGAGGATCAATATACAATTGTGTTCATGTAATCACAATTATTTCCAGGTGGTGAGCTTTATGAAATTTAAATTATATCTAAATAATATGTCTAGTTAAAAGAAATAACATATTCCTAGATTCTTATTCCCAGGTTCCTTTAAACTTTTATATTTTGGAGGACAGGAGGTCAATATCCAGCAATACTCAGAGATTAATTCTGGCTAGACATTCAAAAATTACTCCTGGTGATTCTCGAGTGACATAATGGGATACCAGAGATCAAACCCAGGTTGGCCATATGCAAAGCAATTGCTCTACGTTTTCCAGTTAGCTTTAAACTTCTTGCATATCTACACTGCTTGTTCATTAGCTGCTTTTTCTTATCAACCCCCTCTGATTTTGTACTAAAATTATCATTTTTCACCTCCCTCTTGAATTTGATGAGATGTAATATTTTCTAGTCCATTCACATGTGGTTCAGTAGAGGAAACAAGATTGATGTCAGGCCAATTTGTACCAAAATGCAAGTTACGAATTTCCATTACTTTCATGAAGGAATGAATGCCACTGTTTAATTAGTAGTGGTAATATTAAAGTTACCCTGGTTGGCAGCATTACCCAGAAATATCTCTGATGGTTTCAGGTGAAAAATTTTGTGCTTTGTATTAAGCTGCACAAAAGTTTACCCTATTTCTTAAAATTCAAGCTTATAATGAGCTATGAATTGACTATTTGTTCAAATCAATTGGAACTTTTCTTTCCCTCCATTTGGAAGTGTGTGTGGCCACACTCAGCAATGTACAGGTTTTATTCCATCAAGGCACTGTTCAAGGAAACCAATTCTGGTGCTGGTACTTGAGCCTGGATTGGTCACATGTAAGGCACCACCATGAATGATCCCTGAGCAGAGAGCTGCGAGTACCCCTGAAGATGGCCAGGTGTGATTAGAATACTGCCCCTGAAAAAGTAGAAAGCATGCTAGATCACAGGTATTCATATACAGTTCACTATATATTTCTTCTTTCTACAAACTTATGTTGGAATAACTTGAAAGAGGATAGGTTGAAAATTACCTCTTCAAAAATAGTTCTTCTTTGCGGACTAGAGAACTCATTCAATGCTGTGCATAATGGTATCTTAGATTTTATTCCATACCTCATGGTTCCTCAATATCTGCCAAGAGCAACTTTCCAACAGAGCACCATCCGGTATAGGTCCCCAAATAAAAAAAATGGACAGTCCTTTCCCATTTCTATTGAGGTAATCATGTTCACATAGATATTTGTTTCACCCATCTCCTAGGTTTTATATAAAGTTTCCATTTACAACACTTTGAGGTCAATGCCCGGCCATACTCTTTCTATCTTTTATGGTTGCACTTTCTTATCAAAGAAAAAGAAAAGATCTTTTTGTGGTCTTTGTATCAATTATAACTGGAGAAAGGGAGCTTGAGCCTCCTGATTTATTCTTCCCTTCTTTTTCAAGTCTAATGTTTCACCAAAATTTTTTCTCAGAAAGTATATTATGTAAATAACCTTCCTACTCCAAGATTATGATTCTATATTATGATGATATATATGTATATATCACAATAGAACACTGAAAAAGACAGATTTGCAGTGGAACTGAGCGTTGTATGAATCTGAGAAATAAAAATATATTGGTAGTTGTGTTAATCTAGAAAATCTGAAGAATAATTGGTGCTGCATAGTGGATTGAGACCTCTAGTATAAGTCTGAATTTTCAACTTGTGAAGAATTAAAAATTAGTATGGGGACAAAAATTCTAATATCCAAAACAGAATCTCCATCAACTGATAGAATCATCATGTTACCCAACGTAGCCACTGGATAATTGGTGTGAACAATGACTGATTCGTTGGCATCAGATACAAAAGAGACTGGAGAGAAAATTCAGTGAATTTCTTTGGACACCATGTAAGAAACAGTATAGACCCACAGAAAGTTGACTTTTTTCACTTTCATGATGTTTTTGTTTTCTGATTTTTTAAAATTTTTTTTGGTAACACCCAACAGTAATTTGGACTTACTCTTGGTTTTGTGCCCAGGGATCATATCTAGCAGGCTTGGGAGACCATATGAATTGCCAATGGTCAAACACAAGTCAGCATCATACCCACTGGACCATCTCCCCAATTTCCACTTTCTTTATTTTTATAGACTCAAACATACCTGCATACATGTGGTTTTATTTCCTGCAGCAGATGTCAGTGCATACTGAAGCTTAGTACTGACCACTGACTGAAGTCTATGTCCCCTTTTTGATCCAAGTGGGACTAATTAAATATTTTATGTTATTTTCCATTACTAGCATTTTCTTTTTAAGAAAACCACGTTGTCAATGATGGCTAGTGAAGATTGACAAATATTGTATCCAGGATCTTTCTAAGAAGTTTTGTGCCAAGGGTGATAACATTTTGGGGGAAGATCTAGCACAGCATCCCTTAACCAGCTGCTGACTGGAACCGGTGTTTGCTCTTCCCAACTTCCCTGCCATCCAAGCTGAATATACTGATAAATTCTCTCAGGTATTTTGATTTCAGTTTCTAGATCTGGTGCTCTCCCTTCACCTTTTGTGAATGGTTTCTTGTCTTTTCACTAACCTTGATTATAAGTCACACTTGCTTCTTGGGTTCCTTCTCTTTTTGCTCTAGATAAAAATCTCCAGAAGAATCCAAAGCACCAGCAGAATTAGCCTGGAGGGAGGAGAAACATGGTAATAAATATTTTATCTCATGCTCTGATTACACAGGCAAGGACACAAGGGAGCAGTAGGAAGGTACCCCTAGACAATAGTCAATCATTTGGGGGGTGTTGGGGCCACACCCTGCAGCACTCATAGATTACTCCTGACTCTGAGCTCAGAAATTGCTTCTTGCAGGCTAGCGGTACCATATGGGATGCCAGGGATCAAACCAGGGTCTGTCTCAGGTCACCTGCATGCAAGGCAAATGCCCTACTGCTTTGCTCTCTCTCCAGCCCCAGCCAGTCATTTTAAAGATGATTAGAAAGCTAGAATCTCCTTATATTCTTCCCTATATAATCTTCCCTATATAATCCTTTTCATGACCTTTGGTGGGATTCATCTCCTTCTAGAGATGACCCTGGCCGGCCAGTGTGGGGGCTGTTGGCAGACAAATTAAAATATTCAGCTTTAATTCAGTTGTATGGCCTTGTCCTTCAACTCTGGACTTTCACAGTACCTCTGGATGTGCCCATCTCTCAAAATTGAGTTGCAAGGACACTCTCCAACTCCTCTCCTTTCACCCACTGTCTACTCAACCAAATACTTTCTGAAAAGAAATGCAAAGAAAAGAAGTTGCAAACAGTTGCTTGTTGCTATTGCACATTTTCTTCTGTTGATTTTGGCTTGATTAAGGAAGCAGATGGTATTTGAATGAGAAATTTCTGAGTATCCATATCTCAATGAGTATATTGTATATTTACCTGCCCCTCATTGCCTTATAAAAGCATTACCAAGTCCAGAGTCTTCTCTATAGGCTACAGAACTTCAGAGTTGTTTCCATTGAGCTTTGCCGAAACATAAGACCTTGTTTAGCTTGTCTGACATCTGAGCATATGGATTATTGAATAAATAAGTTGTTGTTTGTTCTATTAGACCCACTATTATCTCTAGTTGGTTGGTGAGTATTGATCTCCAACAAAAAGCCATAAGTTGTTTTGCAAAGAAAAAAAAAAAAGAACCCAACAAAACAAAACAACAACAAAACTTGGGCTTATTCAGAAACAAAAACACAAAGAGAATTAGAAAAATGAAATAGATGTGTACCTCCCTAAAATCAAAGCTAGTATCACCTCATAAAGCCTCTAAAGGGGGCTTACACAGGGTGAAAAACACTGCCACCATCCTTCCCACTGGAAATATACATTATGTGACTCCTGCAGTTTCTTGTTGGGCATGCACAGGAACCCTCTTCTAATCCCATGTTAATATGAATTTTGAATATTAATTTTCACTCCAGAAAATCACCCTCAAGTCACAATTAAAAAGACTAAATTTCCTCATAACATGAGATAATACTTGGCTCACAAAACAAATAAAATAATTTTGCCTTTGGAGTGAACATGGACTGAACAGTGGGAATAATATATTTGTCATCCCAGTAGGAAACTTGTTTACATACATAGTTGGTCCTTGTGTGATTCTCGACACCATATGGTTCCTGATCACCACTGGAGTGACCCCTCAGCAGAAAACCAACAGTTTTTCTTGAATATTGCTCAGTTTTCTTCAACCCTTCCAATTCTACTACCCCAAAGAAAGTTTTGCTTAGAAAGGACCAATATTTATTTCATTGTTTCCATTTTGTCTCTTCAAACTACCATGCACATAGGCTAATCTTTCAAACATTAATATTTTGCCTTTTTATTTGGAAATCATGGTGACATAACAAATGTAAAAATATAACAGAGCATTCCATTGTACCCATCACTCAAATTCTCCCAAATGATGCCACCGTGCCTAATTATAGTATGTTATCAAAACCAGTCTCCTTGGCTCATTATAATTTACTGGACTGCAGATGTTACTCAGATGTCAGCAGTAAAAATTCAATTGAATATCACTACAGTCCATCTCTAGTGCCCAAGGCTTCCAGGTCAAGTATCTGCCAGCAGTCAAGGTCTCTTTATGGTTAGGCACCACCCACTCATGTTGCCATTGCTCTCACAACCCTCTAAGCACACATCTCTACTTTGCATGTTGTGTGGGTCTTTCTATCACTGCCTTGAGGTATCTGCATCAACAACATCTCTCCCTAACTCCTTCAAATACAATTTTGCCTCTTCATCTAAATTCAGATCTTCACTTGATTTTTTTATAATGTTCCTTAGCTATTTCAGTCCTCCTTCAGTTTTCCTTATTCAGAATCCATTCTGACCAAAAATTGCTTTCATCTTTGGTTCCATAATTTGGCATTTGGCATGTGTTTTTTTCCACGAGCTTTTGGTATCTTATTTTTAAATTGTGATAAACTATGCATATCATAATATGGACTATATTGACTGTTTTAAGTGTACAATTTTGTAGCCATTAACCCATTCATCTGTATGTGAAACTATCACCACTACTATCTAGTTACAGAAGTTTAATATCATCTCAAACTGAAAACCTGGTTCAGGAAAGAGTATAAGGTACAAAGTGCTTAAGGCACATGCATTGTATCAGGTGAACCCTGGTTCAGTTGCTTGCATGACATATGATCCTCCAAATCCTGCTGGAAGTGATTATGGAGCACAGAATCAAGAATATATCTGATCACAGCCAAGTGTGCCCCCAAACATTCCATCTCATTCTAAAACTCTGTATCTCTGAAATAATAATTCTCTGTGTCCCTATTTCCCCAACTCCTGGAAACCATTATCTAGCCTTCCTATCTATAATATGGCTATCATAGGTATTAACCACATTCCTGGGACCATTTTTGTCTTCCTCTTGCATTATGTTTTTGTTTCAAGAGTTTAGCTAGATTGAAAATTCCTCAAGGGCCCTTGAAGATATAAGAACTAGATGGTAGAGTTGTGGGGGAATTCCACTTAAAGGGGCCAGGATCCTTGGGGGATGGAGTCAGGTACACTAGTGATGGGTATGGTTTGAAAACAATGTCTGTGAGAAACCACATTTAACAGTATTATAAACCAAAATATTAACAAAATAATAAATGAAAAATGAAAGGATGGAAACAAGAGAAATATATGGTACCATCCATACCCTCATCATGCTTTTCTATATGCTACAGATGAGTGAGACTACCGTTTTGGTCCCTCTTTTATGTCTTATTTTACTTAACATGATATTCTTCAGTTACATTGAAATTGCTGTGAAGCACATGGTTTCATTTTTAATTTTGTTTGCATAGTGTTCCATTATCCACTCTGCAGTCCTTGGAGTCGATTTTCAAAAATTAAACCCAAAGTGTGCCTGTCAAATAAATAGAATATTGGTGGTGGGAGGTAAACTGGGGTCATTGTTGGTGGAATATAGTTACTGGTGGTAGGATTAGAGTTGGAACATTGGATGCCTCAACTATTGTCAACACTTTGTAAATCACAGTGCCTAACATTTTTTCTCCTTTTCATTATAAGTTAGGCCACATGGCTATAATAGTTATAATAGTTTTCTCATTTTTATTAGTATAATTTAGGTTACATGGTTAAAATGGTTATGATATTTATGTTAGCAATGTTCTGTTACTGCACACTACACCACAACAAAAATAGCAAGGATCCTCCAACTCTCTTACCATTTTTTAAATTTTTACTTTAATTTAGGCCCTGTGGTTTACCATAGTATGGCAAGGTTTGATGCATAAAGCATTCCATACTACACCCTCTATCAGAATATCTGCTTCAAAAGCTACCCCTTCATCTCCTGCCACAATAAGCTTCCTTCCAAAGAACAGTTCTTAGTTTCTGTTGTTCGGGGCATTTGGTATTTCCTTACTATGTTTCTTTCTTTCTTTTTTTTTTTTTTTTTTTTTTTTTTTTTTTGGCTTTTGGGCCACACCCGGCGATGCTCAGGGATTACTCCTGGCTGTCTGCTCAGAAATAGCTCCTGGCAGGCATGGGGGACCATATGGGACACCGGGATTCGAACCAACTACCTTTGGTCCTGGATCAGCTGTTGCAAGGCAAACACCGCTGTGCTATCTCTCCGGGCCCACTATGTTTCTTTCTAAGAAGGACCATCCTGTATCTGTCTCTCTTCTTCAGATTACCATCACTCAGGTCCATCCATATTGCATCAAACTACTTTATTTTATCTTATAGGCAAGAAGTATGTCATTGTATGTTCCATAGCCTCTTGATTCAGTCATCACTCCAGATGCTTGACATGCAATTTCTTATCTTCATAATTGTTTTTAGAATGGGTAATATCTAATTTAATTTCATTTGTTTGGTCACATTGGGAATTCAGCCTAAGGACCTCACACATGCTGGGCAAGTGCTCTAAGTGCTGAATCACATCCTAATTGCTCCAAACCGGAGTTGTTATTGGAGTCGCATATAAAGAAAGTGAAGCTTTAGATCACCCAAATTCATGTGAAAAAGTCAGAATTGGGACTCAAAAAATAACTCTCTTGGGGCCATGTGAGGAAATGAACATAGAGATCTAGGTAGATTCAGGCATTTCAAGATGCTTTCTGAGATGGTTAGAGCTCCTTGTCAATTAGCTTTAAGCATCAAGTCACTTTTCTTCCTTCTAAGGCCCAACTCTGAATGGAAAATGGCTGTTCCTGAGATAAAGCATGAGAGATCAAAAGAATATGCAGAAAAATTTACCACTAAAACAAACAAATCAAGTTCTTATGCTACTGGTAATTGGACATTGATAATATATTCATAAATGAAGAAGAGCATATTAAAGGGCATAGAATGCTTCTTGGAAAATAAGGACTATATAACTCCTGGATCCTGCAGGATTTTGTTGTCTGGCAGGTCCCATAAAAATGTAATTATCTTTCACAGGGATCCCCACCCCAATCCCAGGAAGCCTATTTATTTTATTGTAGGAAATGAATGATCCACAAATTCTTCACCTAGCTGGAAGAGTAAAGAATAGTCCCTCAGGCATCCAGCTACTTCACATACACAGGAAATGACCTGCAAGTGGCTGAATGAGCTTGAGAACAATATATATCCTGCAGGAATAGTTCCTGTTATAGAATTTAACCAATTCTGAAGTCATCTGTAGTTCATGTGAAAAGAAAGCCCCTGCTGACTATTTTGATCTGCCACTGGCAGTCAGTCACCCACCCAGAAGAGCTCGCTGAAGGCATGTCAACAGAGGTGAGTTGACCCTGCTTACAAAGGGTGGAGCCAGAGGAGCCCCACCTCTCCATTTTGCTTCACAGCCGCTCACATCTTCTAGTGAATGAACTCTAGCATAACACGTAGAAAACACCACACGGGGCCGGGAAGGTGGCACTAGAGATAAGGTGTCTGCCTTGTAAGCGCTACCAAGGAACGGACTGCGGTTCGATCCCCGGGCGTCCCATATGGTCCCCCCAAGCCAGGGGCGATTTCTGAGCACATAGCCAGGAGTAACCCCTGAGCGTCAAACGGGTGTGGCCCAAAAACCAAAAAAAAAATAAATAAATAAATAAAAATTAAAAAAAAAAAACCAAAAACACCACACTACAGAGTGACAATGGGGAAACAATTCAGGCCTCCACCAACATTATTATCTCAAGTGACAAAGAGTGATACACATCACAAACAACAAGAACAATTAGTGCTGGCGAGGATATGGGGAGAAAGTAACTCTTATTCACTGCTGGTGGGAGTAATGTCCAGTCCACTCTTTATGGAAAACAAAATGGAGATTCCTCAAAAATCTGGAAATTGAGCTCCCATATGATCCAGCTTTACCACTCAAGGGATATAACATAGAAACACACACACACACACACACACACAAAAACACAAAAAGGCCTTCTATACACCTATATTCATTGCAGCGCTATTAACAATAACCAGAATCTGAAAACAACCCAGATGCCCAACAACAGATGAGGGGCTAAAGAAACTGTGGTACATACACACAATGGAATATTATGCAGCCATCAGGAGAGATGAAGTCATGAAATTTTCCTACACGTGGATGGACATGAAAACTATTATGCTGAGTGAAATAAGTCAGAGGGAGAGAGATAGACTCAGAATAGTCCTACTCAGATGTGGGATTAAGAAAAATAAAAGACATTATTACAATAATACCTAGAGACAATAGAGATGAAGGCTGGAAAGACCAGCCCATGGTATGAAGCTTGCCACAATGAGTAGTGAGTGCATTTAGAGAAATAACTAACAACTGTCATGGCAATGATAAGGTTGGGACCTGATTTCTGAACAAAAAAAGGATGCCATTTTGAAAGGTCACATGGCAGACCTCGTTTAGGTTCTGAACAAAGAGATGACATTTTGTAAGGACCACAGGGTGTGAGCCACAAGCTAGGTACCCCAAGTGTATTTATATTTACACCACCCCAAGCTACCTGGTCATATCAGGTAACCTAATTGAAGGGACACAAAGCAGCAGTAGGAAGGTTCCCCTAGGCAACAGCCATTTTAAAGATCATCCAAAAGCTAGAATCTCCCTATATCTCTACCCTATATAATCCCATTCATGACCTTGGGAGGGTTTGTCTCTCGTGGGAGAGAATCCTGACCACTGGGTCAGTTAGGAGCTGTGGCAGGCAGAATCAAGTTTAATCTTTACTCCAATTTGTGTGGTCTCGTCCTTTGATTCCCAACCCTACATTTGCGAGTGAGAGAAATAGATTGCCTGTCTCAAAGACAGGCAGGAGGTGGGGAAATTGGAAGATGGGAGCATTAGTGGTGGAAAGTTTGAACTGGCGAAGGGAGGTATACTTTTTATGGCTGAAACCCAACCACAAACTTTTTTGTAACCATGGTGCCTAAATAAATATATTAAAAATAATAAATAAATAAACACATTCATATTGTTCAAATATATGTTCAATCCTGTAATATTATTGACAAAAAGACATAGGACATATAATAGAGAGCAATATAGTCAGATTTAAGATATAGCATACTGACAGATACTAACTAATAGAAAGTCATCATTTTTTCTATTATCAAAATGCAATTGTCTGGGGGCTGGGAAGGTGGCACTAGAGGTAAGGTGTCTGCCTTGCAAGCGCTAGCCAAGGAAGGACCGCGGTTCGATCCCCCGGTGTCCCATATGGTCCTCCCAAGCCAGGGGTGATTTCTGAGCCCATAGACAGGAGTAACCCCTGAGCGTCAAACGGGTGTGGCCCAAAAACCAAAAAAAAAAAAAAAAACACACACACAAAAGAAATGCAATTGTCTGGTCGATGTGTGTGATAACAAAAATAAAAGTAAGATGTGAGAGGAGGTAAAAGTAAGAAAAAAGAAAGCGGGCCCAGAGAGATAGCACAGCGGCGTTTGCCTTGCAAACCAAAGGTGGTTGGTGGTTGGTTTGAACCCGGTGTCCCATAGGGTCCCCTGTGCCTGCCAGGAGCTATTTCTGAGCAGACAGCCAGGAGTAACCCCTGAGCACCCCCGGGTGTGGCCCAAAAACCAAAACCAAAAACAAACAAAACAAACAAAAAAAAAACCTATGTATTATATGAGATAGCACAGCGGTGTTTCCCTTGCAAGCAGCCGATCCAGGACCAAAGGTGGTTGGTTCGAATCCCGGTGTCCCATATGGTCCCCTGTGCCTGCCAGGAGCTATTTCTGAGCAGACAGCCAGGAGTCACCCCTGAGCACCGCCAGGTGTGGCCCAAAAACCAAAAAAAAAAAAAAGAAAAAAAGAAAAAAGAAAGCCACATGACTCTCCTACCTGTGGCTATTGTGAGAAGCCATAGCTGGTACCTACTCTCTGTAGGGACATCTTAAAATGAAAATGACCTGACACTGAAGCTGCAGTAGAGTGTAGCATACACAGAGGAAAGGAACCACCATGATGACTTAAGATTAATAACTATTCAAATAATGCCTATGTTTTATATATCATAAAAATTTTACACTTAAAAAAAAGAAAGACAAGATAAGGCAAGGAAGCAGCCGGAGAGATAGCAATGAGGTAGGGTGTTTTCCTTGCACCTAGAAAGACAGTGGTTTGAATTCCGGCATCCCTATGGTCCCCTGAGCCTGCCAGGTACGATTTCTGAGCGTAGAGCCAGGAGGAACCCCTGAGCGCTGCTGGGTGTGACCCTCCCCCCAAAAAAGATAAGGCAATGAAAAATTACCACTGGACTGAGAATGCTAGGTGGTCTTTTTGTTCAAAAATAGGACAGTAGGGGGCCGGAGCGATAGCACAGTGATAAGGTGTTTGCATTGCACATGGCCAACACAGGGCTAACCCCGGTTTGAATCCTGGCATCCCATATGGTCCTCTGAACCTGCCAGGAGTGATTTCTTTTTTTTTTCCTTTGTTTTTTTTTGTGGTTTTTGGGTCACACCCGGCACTGCTCAGGGGAAACTCCTGGCTCCATGCTCAGAAATTGCTCCTGGCAGGCACGGGGACCATATGGGATGCCGGGATTCGAACTGATGACCTTCTGCATGAAAGGCAAACGCCTTACCTCCATGCTATCTCTCCGGCCCCCAGGAGTGATTTCTGAGTGCAGAGCCAGGAGTAATCCATGAGTGCCGTCAAAATTGTGACCCCCCCCCAAAAATTAGACTGTGTTCCATGGGAGACAGTCCAAACATAACAGAGAATTGAAGAACAGTTGTAAGTGGGAATGTTCACCACATATTTGGGGGATACTAAACTGTGCAGCTGTTGAAGCAGGATTCTGTTTGGCAACAGTGGTAGACAGGAATGGAAATGTAGAAATTAGAAATTAGAAAATAAAGGCAGTGTGCTAGAATGATAGCACAGCATAGGGCGTTTACCTTGCACTAGGCCGACCTGGTAAAAACCTGGTTTCCATTCCCAGCATCCCACATGGTCCCTCCAAGCCTGCCAGGAGTGCTTTCTGAGCACATACAGCCAGAAATAACCCCAGAGTGCTGTTGGGTGTGCCCCAAAACAAACAAACAAAAAGGAAAAAAGAAAAAGAAAAGAAAGGCATATATAAGGATTTAGATTTGAAATAGGAACAAATAATATTTATTCCTATTTCAAAGCAGAACTAAGAATTTGAGCAAAGGTTCCCTCCATAAACAGTGATCATATTACATTCTTCTGCAAAGGGAACATAGGTTTCCAGGACTTCTCAGGTCTTTCTTCTCTCTCAGGACTCCCCTCTTTTCCAGGCTAGCCAGGGTAACAGTAGGGTAAAGAAATAACAGTTGTGTTAGGGTGCTGTGCTTCTCCAATGCTTTGCTTTCTGCCGCAAACCTTAACATGTACCTGGTATTGGACGTGAAGGTTCTCAAGACAAATGCGACACAGGAAATATGTTTTGCATGTGTGTCTATTAATAGTCGTAAGATCCTATCTCAAGCTCATATTGATTTTCTTATCCCTTGAGCTGAGCTGTCTGACGTGGATCCCTCTGAACTTTTTGACTTTCTAAATTAGCTTTAAATTTAAACCTGACAAAGAGCCATACTGCCAATTTCTCCGGTTTCTCCTGATTTCATTTCCACTGATTCTTCCCTGACTATGCTTATTTCTCAAATACTAAAGTCACCATTGATGTGGGAGACCGTAGAGGAAAGAACTGTCTGACAGAAACTTAGACCCCAGTGTTCCTGTCTTGCCATAGGCCCAACCCAAAGGATGTCTTTTGTTCTACCTTTACTAACTTTGATGCCTGCAAGTGAGCCTTTTGGCCACTCTAACTATAATAACCCCATTCCTCTTTTAGTAGAGCCCATAAGTATTCAAATTGGGGTGCTTCAGTTGAGTAAAATAATCAAAGCAGAGCTAGATCCTCAGGGCAGGAGGCTAGAAAACATCAGCAAAGTACCATCTACACTACTTCATGAAGGTGAGTCTCCCAAAGTTCTAATGTTCTAACATAACACCCAAGACCATGGGCTTCCAGGGGCGGAGTCAGGGCCTCCTGCATGCAAAGCACTTCTCTTGAGATCATCCTACTTAAGTTTCTTTGGTTTCTGTTTGGGGGGTGTTTGGGGCTTTGCCCAGTTCTGATTAGAATTATTTTCTGAGATATGTGTTGAAGGATCCCTCCTGGGGATGTTCAGAGGACAGTATGTTGTGCTGGGACTAAACTGGGGTTGAAAGCATTAAAGGCATGAGTCAATCTATGGACTATCTCTCTGGTACCTCTACATTATTTATTTATATAAGTAAAACATTTTGGGTTTTGGGTAACATCCTGCAGTGCTCTGGGGTTACTCTTGGCTCTGCACTAGGAGAGTACTCCTGGTGAGGCTGAGGGACCAGGTGGGTGCTGCAGATAAAACCTGGATCAGCTTTGGGGAAGACAAGCACCAAACCCACTGTACTATTGCTCTGGTTCAGGAGTAAAATAGTTTTATTTCAAGAATTTATTTAGAGAAATGTAAGGAGAAAGAGAGATATAGATATAATGTTCAAGAGAAAACAGTCTTCTCCAGAGACAAGAACCTAAGAATACAAATATCATATTGGGATACTAGAAAATCTTCAGTCTGGAGAATGAGCCCCAAGTGACATTACAAAGTTAGTTTTATAGTAAGGCTTCTCCCAAGTTTTCTTGGCCTGGCTTTCCTTTAAAGCAGATGCAGGGATTATTACAATAGACAAGATATGGAAACAACCCAAACCCAACTACAGATTAATGGATTAAGAAACGGTGGTATATACACACATATAACACTCTCTAAGAAGAGCAAAATCATGCATGTTGCTGCTGCATGGTGGAACTAAAGGTTAACGTGCTGAGTATTGTCAGTCAGAAAAAAGGAAATAGAATAATCTCTCTTGTTTCTGCGACTTAAAGATACACAGCAAGGTAGGAAAAACAGTCAATGATAACACAACTGGATGATTGATACACACAATTGAGTTTGGAGTTGGGGGTTAAATGAATGGAACTGGGGAGAACATAGATACACTGGTGAGGAGGTTACTGTTGGGATTGTGCACGTGCAAAACCATAATTAACTGTATTATAAATCACAGACCTTTAATAAGTAAAATATTTATTAAAAGAAAACAGCAGCATTTGCCTTGCAAGCAGCCAATCCAGGACCAAAGGTGGTAGGTTCAAATCCCGGTGTCCCATATGGTCCCCCGTGCCTGCCAGGAGCTATTTCTGAGCAGACAGCCAGGAGTAACCCCTGAGCAGCGCCGGGTGTGGCCCAAAAACAAAAACAAAAACAAAACAAAAACAAGAAATAAAGCAAGTTTTATGACCAGGGAAATGGAGAACAAGGTTTGCATTTCGGAATTCCAGGTTTGATCTAACATACTTTATGGTCCCCTGAACAATGCTGGGAATGATCCCCAGGCACTTAGCTAGATGTAGGTCCTGATCACTGTGTGACTTGAAAGCAGAAAAACAAGAGCATGAAGCAAACTGCCAACACCTTCCATCTCTATCGGCATTCCTGCCATACCTAGCCACAACTGTTGTCCTGGTTCCCCCAGATGCCCAATCCACTGAATCTCTGGAGAAGTTCAGTTGCACTAACATTCAGTGTTTTTTTATCCTATCCACCACACTCTTAGAGAGCTTCAGAATGTTTTCAGAAGGATGTTCATCAGTGTGTACATGAAACACCCCAAAGAGTCTGAATGATACAATACATGGCCTTTATGAACTCCTCAAGCCCTTATTTATTGGGAGGTTGTGGAAGATGAGTTAATTAAAATAACCTAACATGGGCTTCCTTGACTGAAGGGAGATGAATTCCTAGAAATCATTCAGTATTTGCAGCATTCTGTATTTTCCTTTGTCCATGAGAGGTCACCGGACCTGTTCTGCAGAAGCATGACATTGAAAAGACTACTTCTCCTCTTCCTTCCAGCAAGTCCATTACTGGTCAGACAATTAGATTTTTTAAACCCTGAACATTTTCTTTACCTCCCAAGTAGATAAACTTATTTTCTGTTGCTGTGGATTCAGAGTCCACTTGGGTCTTTTGGTTTGTTTGTTTTCAGGCCACTCTCCGCAGTGCTCAAGGGATAATCCTGGAAGTGCCTGGGGGACTGTCTGGGGGATGCCAAGGATAAAACACAAGTCAATTGTGTACAAGAAAGGACCGAACCCACTGTAATCAGTTCTCTGTACTCCAGTTCTCAGACTCCAAGAGGGCAAGGCCAGTGCCCTGCCTGCTTTAATATCACTCCAGCCCTCAGGTTACAGTTTTATTTATTTTTTTGTTTGTTTTATTTGGTTTGGGGGACACACAAGAGGTGTTCAGGGGTTACTTGGTTCAGGTGTTCAGGTGTTCATTGGTTTTGTGATTGGGAATTACTCGAGGCAATACTCAGGGAACCAACCAAACGAGGTGCTGGGAATTGAACCCAGGTTCAATGTACCTTCTGTACTATCACTCCAGTCCCATAGCTCTAGTTTCAATATGGCATTGTGTTTCTTCCTGGTAGGAAGGGCTATTGCTAGAGTCAATAAAGGAGAGACATAAGGGGTCTGAGCAATAGCACAGCAGGTAGGGCAAACACTCTATCTGATGTATTGTCTCTCAGGTCCCTCTATGTTGTCCTTGAATGACGATAAGTATTGCTCAGGAAAGCCTGCTTAAATTGAGGCCAGAGAAATGCTACAGTGGGTAAGGCACATGGCTTGCAATTGGTTAACATGGATTGGATCCCTGGCATTCTATATGAGCTCCTGAGCCTGCCAGGTACCAGTTCTGAGAACAGAACCAGAAATCAACCCAAGCACCACTGGATGTGGCCCCAAAACCAAAACAAAAAGACTGGGTGAACAGAGACCTATGGTGAGACAGCACATACACAGGAGCCATAGGGCAGGAAGCCTTGCTACCTAGCCAACCAATCCTTGGGAGGGTTGTCTTGCAATAACTACCATTTATTAGGTACTTAAGCACAATTATTGAAAATTGTATATGTATTATTAATTGAATCATCACCACCCTCCTGGGAAACTGGTATTGTTATCACTCCCATTTCACTTTATTCCTCCTGTACCCCAGACTGGTCCCAGTTAACTTCATGGAACTGGAACTTTTCTGTGTTTGGACAAAGCACCGATGCTCTGGGCAGCATGCCCAGTTGGCAACTACCATGGGTTTCAAAAGACAGCATTACCTCAACTTTCTAAAGCTTAGAACTTTTAGCCAGGTATCACTGAGGAAATCTTAAACTTGTTTTGTTTGGGGATCGTTCCTGGTAATTTTAAAGGGTTACTTCTGGCTTTGTACTCAAGAAACACTCCTGGCAGGCTCCAGGGGCCATATGAAATGCCAGGTTTCAAACAAGGTCAATCACATGCAAGGCAAGTGCAATATCTGCTGTACAATCACTCCAGCTTCAAACTTTTTTTGTGGCATAAATTATATGTGGAATCATGTAGCGTTAATACACAGAACAGTAGGGACATTAATATAGTTTTCTATTCTGTGAGCTTAGAAACAAAAAGTAGAGCTCCAGAGTGACTGAGTGAACTTTGTTGGGAGTGATAACTATGGACTCTTTGTGCCCCAGAAAGGTACTTTGTTACAGGCTCATTTATTGAGGAATTGGGGGAACTAAAAAACATGGAATGCTGGCGCTCCAGATCAGAGAGGAATGAAAGGAAGCATGGCTGGTGGCAACCAGAAAATTATCTTGGTGCATACCTTTTTGGAGGTTAGTCTGGTGGAGAGGCACTAGACTGGCTGTGAAAGAGTCATGGAAGGAAGTGAACTTGGGAAATTAAATCAGTCCAAATATTGGACTTGGGTCCCCGGTCTCTTTGAACATCTTTTTTCCATTTAGTTGCATAACCTACAGTCACAGAAGCAGGAAAGAAGTTAAAAATTTTGCCTAAGGACTTGGTTTATTATTACCTAAATATATATTTACTAAAGGCTTACAAAACAGGACTTTTGAAAGTTCTGAGTGATACCCTTTCTGGACTTTTCTTAGGGAAATGAGATTGTTGCCCCATCAAATGATGGGTTATTTATTGATGAAGCCAAGTAGCCAGGAGGACTATTCCCCTCATGTTTAATAAATTTATACACTCTTAAGTGGTATTTACATATTAGCATAAGAATGGGAGTTATTAAATAACAGGAAATTCTGAAAAGGTTTTAGTTTACATAAGCTATCAAAACTACGTAGGTAGAGACAGTTTGATTTCCACTAGATAAGATCCAAAGTTATGAGTTTTTCTCTCAAGTACTGAATTCGAGTACTATATTTATATTTCTGTTTTGTTTTGTTTTTTTTGGGTCACACCCGGCGGTGCTCAGGGATTACTCCTGGCTGTCTGCTCAGAAATAGCTCCTGGCAGGCACGGGGGACCATATGGGACACCGGGATTCGAACCAACCACCTAAGGTTCTGGATCGGGTGCTTGCAAGGCAAACACCGCTGTGCTAATCTCTCCGGGCCCCTATATTTCTATATTTATATTTATTTGGTAATTGGCCCATACTCAGGGATTATTCCGATTCTGTGCTCGGAGATAACTCCTGGGGGTGGCTAAAAGCACTACAAGTGCTTAACCCACTAGTCCATCTCTCCACCAGAATGTGAATATTTTAGGTCTACTGTTTGGGATTTTGTTTGGGGAAGACATACCCTGTGGTGCGTAGGGCTTACTCCTGACTCTGTATTCAGGGATTACTCCTAGTGGGTTTAGGGGACCATATGGGATAATGAGGACTAAACCTGTGTAGGCCTCATTTAAGACAAATACCCTTTCTGTTGTACTTTTGCCTGGCTCCATTTAATAACACTTATTTTTGTTTTTAATCAAATCAATTCTTTAATTAAAATCACCATGTGATACGCAGTCACAAAATTGTTCTTAAGTGAGTTTCAGTCATATAATGTCCAACACCCATCCCTTCACAAGTGCACATTTCCAGCAATATCCCTGCTTCCCTTCTACCCTCCCCCATGCCCTCTCCCCTGCCTTCCTTCCTCAATGGCAAACATTTTTCTTGTCTTTTTTTCTATATCTTTCTTTTTACTTTTTAGACACTGTGGTTTGCAATATTGTTCTGAAGGGGTATCCTGCATATCACTTTAACTCCTTTCAGTTCCCAGTTCTTACCATACCCAACTGTTGCTCAGGATCATTCCTGGTTGAGCTCAGAGGTTGATATCAGATTCTGGGAATGAAACGTACACATAACCAAGTGTCTTACCTAGTGTGACCTCTCTCCAGCCCCCCTATTTGCAAACATTTATTAGATACTATCATCACCATCATAATGTCTTCTTTCAATAACTGACTTTTACTGAGCACTTAATATTTGCCAGGTATTTCTGAATCCATCCACAGGTCCATTTAACAACATAGGCCAACTCAAAGGGTCCTATAACCTCCCAGGACCTTTTTAGAAACCCTCTAAAATGCTTTATGTGTCCTTATAGTAGATTTAAAGAATACCTCACCTCTCCTATAAAAATATAACATTGCAGTAGAAGTAACATCATCATTGTGTATACTTTGTGAAAATGCTATGTATGATCCTCTCATGTTCTCACAATGGTCACCTTATTATCTAGAAAACAGGTTCCTAAAAATTAAGTGATTTGCAGATGATGTAGTTGGTGAAGCTGGAATTAGGATATAAATACAAGTCTGTGCTGTTTCTTTGAGTCAAATCTCATGGATTTCACATTCAAGCAATGCTACCTTGCTTCATGTTATTGAAATTGTTTGCCAATAAATAGACCATAAGGGATAGACAGTAAACATGCAGGGCCTTCCAAGACATGTTGCAATAATTCAACACAGAGTTGCAATGATAAAAACAGCCATATACCACACATAAACAAATGAGCACACTGGTGCTTTAGTCATTATATGAACTAATACTTGGATGCCATGTAGTCTCCACGTGTAATACATGAACCATATACAAACACACACATTTTTCTGTCAACTATGTTTTGAGCCATGAAAAAATGCAACCACCATAATTTGCTCATTGGTCATCAAGAAATAGGCAGCAGGCTGAGAATGGTTGACAAGAGCCTGTAATGGGCAGGTAATTCCCTGTTGAGAGAGAACAGGTCAAGTCATTGGCTTTTAAATGAATATGGTTGGAATCCACCAAACATTTGCTTAGAAGCAGTGCAGTGAAATGTTTGTGGAGAGTTAGGCCTCATCTAGGGCATTAAGTAGGCACTGTTTGCCTTGGTCCCAAGCCCAGCTTCAATGCTTTTTTAATTGGGTCACATTAAGAGAGTCACTGAGTTTATTCTGTTTCCTCACTTTTAATATGTTTTTTTTAAAAAAAAAAAAAACAGTACCTTCCACATAGGTTGTTGTGAGGGTTAGTCAAATCCTTGGAGTGCCTGGGTTCTTCATTTTTATGAGTGTTGTTGTTAAAATGAAACAAGACAACCACATCCCTGGCGATAACAAATGTGCTGTCTTAGCAGTAGATAACCAAAATCAACAGAAGGGAGATGTGAAACTCTCCTTGAACCAGCATGTTGAAAAGAGATTGGAATGCAAATTCTGAAACTTTCCCATCTCTTTTGAACCTGAACATTTTGTACTGTAAGAACTCTTCAGATACTTTCTTTTGTGTGATTTGGTTGTGGGGGCCAGTCTGTGCAGTGCTCATTGGGCCAACCAGAGATACCGGGGAGAGCATCAAATGCCTGTGATCAAACTCAGTATCTTGCATGTCAATTAGCTGGGCTCTCTCACTTAAGCTACAGCCCAGTCCTCCTGAAGCCTTCTAAATGTGATCCAGAGCCTCCGAGCAGTTCTTTTTCATGCAGTAGTTTGCTGCTGTTTGATTTTGAATGTCAGATGTTCAGGCACAGCATGCATACTTTTCCTCACAATCAGCAACATGCACTCCATTGTTTTCAGCTCAGCTTTTCTGCTTAGTATCTGCAGGCCTTCGTATTTGTAATGACTTGGTCTGGGATATCTCCATCCAAGGTCTTTTCAAGGGCCAGCTACTCTGAAAAAAGACCTAAATGCTTTTCTCTTCTTGTTTCTTTTTTTTGGGTGGGGGCTATATGTGACAGTACTCAGGGCATATTTTTCGGATGGCATGCCATTGAGTGTCATCTATGTGTTGTTTTCCTCCATATTAATATTCTTACCTCAAAACACTCCTGTATATGCTACACTCATACAAAATAAAAACCTACTTAGATAACAGATAATTTAGATCTGTCCTAAACTTCAGATGTTCCAAATAGAACTCTATTCATGCGCTCTCTCCTACCCACCCCCAATAAGCCTCCATGTTTCTTTCCATTTTATGGAATGAAACCTCTTACGGTTTTCTCCATCAATATCAGTTTCTAGGCCACCATCATCTCTTGCCCATGCTATACTTAGAGACTCTTAACTGGTAATCCAATTGATTTTCTTTCCTTCCTTCTAATCTATATTATACACATTAGCCAGATAAATACTTCAAGTAAATTGTCCTTGCACTTTAAATGAAGTTCTATGTAACCGAGCCTCCGCTACATCTCTCACCTCCTTTTGGGCTAATTTCCTGCAGTCCTCCTAGTCAACCATATCCTTTCATATTTATGAATGAGGAAAACAAAATGCTGCCTCAAAACTCCGTATCCTCACCATATAAGGCATTTCCTTTCCCCTATTTTTGTCTGGTGACCAGGTTCACGTCATAGTAAAAATATTCTCTCTATATTCCCTGACCACAGTTTTTATTTTCTTATTTTATTGGGGGTGGGGTTAGGGGCCATATCTCATGTTTACTTCTAACAGTGACTGGGGGAACATTTGTAGAACTTGGGATCTAACTGAGATTGGCCACCTTCAAAGCAAGTGCCCGAATCCCTGTTTTATCTCTCCAGCCCACCTGACCAGGTCAGTTATATATTTGATTCCTCCCCATTCTCTACAACATCTTTTCTGTGTTTCATTCATTAATACAATGAGAAATTATATATTTATTACTTAATTGTTGATTTACTATCTTTCCTGTTGTTCTTTTTTTTGTTTTTTTGGGCCACACCAGGGGTGCTCAGGGGTTACTCTTGGCTGTCTGCTCAGAAATAGCTCCTGGCAGGCACGGAGGACCATATGGGACACCGGGATTCAAACCAACCACCTTTGATCCTGGATCGGCTGTTTGCAAGGCAAACAGCGCTGTGCTATCTCTCCGGGCCCTTTCCTGTTGTTCTTTAAACATTGGGGAGGCGGGGCTGGAGAGTTAATACAGGGGTTAAATACTATTTGTGAGCCTGTGCCTGATTTGAGTCCCTGATCCCACCTGACACCCTGAGTACCATCAGAAGTGACTGCTTAGCATATAGCAAAAACTAGCCCATGATCATTACCAGGGGTAGCCCCCAGTAAATAAATAAGCACTGTGTGAAGGCAATTCAGAATGTTTTATTTTATCACTACATATAGTATTTACACTGCATTTCAATGTCTACACTATAGAAATGTGTGTCAACTGTTAAAGTACCGGTGCTTTGCATATAGTAATTACTCAATAAAATGTATTGAATGAAATACCGAGCATTGACACCTGGTTTGTGTGTAGAGCATATATTGTCCAGAATACCTTTCTAAACTTATTGTTTTCTCCAATCTACTCAATTTATAACAGCACTTAAAATTCCTGTTAGGATGAATCTTTTGAACTAAGGCACCAGTTGGCCAACTAAAGCTCACTAACCAACCTACGTTACTACCTATTTTCATATGTCCAAAATAACCAAGGTTTTTAACATTTTAACATGATTACAAAACATTTAAAATAGTATTTGGAGACATGAAAATAACATGAAATTTAGTGTCTTGAGTTACTGTAACACAACTACTTCAACTAACTTATGAATTGATTTTTGTATCACAAGCGATATCAGTGTTGAATTGTTTCCCAGACTCCATGGACCTCAAACTCTAAAATATTTTGATTTTTCTATTGAGTATTAAATAACACATTTATTAAGCAGTAACCATATATAACAGAAAACAAAGTATTCTCTTGGATAATATGGGAACAGTTCAAATGGCCCACTTCTATGTTAATTTATATATAATAGTTACTCAGGTGAATAATATTACAAATATAAGTAGTGATATTAGTGTCATCTTCTTGTTTTAAGTTGTCTCAGAAAAAATAAGACAATCTTTTGAATTAAATATTTAGAGAAGGGAGTCAGAGACAATATTTTCAGTAAGGTACTTGCAGTACACATGATCGATCAAGGTTCAATTCCTGGCACTTCATACAGTGCCCTGAGCATTTCAGAAGTGAGCTTTGAGCATAAAGCCAGGAATAAGCCCTGAGATTAGCTGGATATAGCCTCATAATAATTATAATAACAATATGACAATAAACAGATTAGCAAGTCATCAGTACAGAGAAAGCCTGGTTGAAGTCATTAAGGAATAATAGGTTCAATACTTTATTAGAGAGATCAAGAGTAGCCAAGTGTAGAGGTAATCTAGAGTAGTTCTCTACTCAGCATATGACTCTGATTCGAGTCACTTGAGTTCCATCCAGATCCTCATCACAGTTATTTTCTTAATTGTAATGTACTACAGAATTTTGTGAATTTTATTTATTCCCAGTGTTTCCAGTGATAGCATCCTACTTTCCCCAGGGTGTATCCAACTGTAATAGGTTAAATAAATATCACAGACACAGGAAAGATTACCAGGTCCAAATATAAAGGGATCATTTTTATGAATCAGATATAATATTGCCTTATAATCAAAGTGCTCATTCAACTTTATAAGTAATTTTTTCTTTTAAATATTGTAGTTCAGAGTTCACATTACAGTTATTTCTGGCATTCAATGTTCCAAAACCACTCCCTCCACCAGTATAATAGTCCCTCCACCATTGCCCTAAGTTGCCCAACCCCCTCATTTCAAGCCTGCCAATTGGCAGGTAGGAATAATTTACTTAGTATTGCTTGTTATAAATAAATGGTAATGCGTTGTGGAAAAGCTTTGGTTAAGAGAAAATTTGTGAAAGTTTGTCATATCTCTCTATGGGGTCACTACGTCACTTTCAAGATATCTAAGCTGTTTATTGCTAGTTGAGCATTCTGTTTTTGTTGAGCTAATGTCATTTTTATTATAATTTCACATATAATTCGGTGTATTCCTACTGGAATGTCAGTCAGTATTGAAACTATGGAGGTGCCTGCAATCTAGGACTTTGAGAATCTATGGAGCTGGGTTGAGAAGCTTACCGTATTTGCCGGCATATAAAACGACCCTTCAACCCATGAAAAACTTCCTAAAAGTCGGGAGTCATATTATATGCTGGTATACGGCATGCTGAAACTTGTTCCAGCTTCAGGGACAAGTGATCCGCACCCCTCTTACTTTTAAGAAGTAACTTACTTTTAAGACTTTTAGGAAGTTTTTTGTGGGTTGAAGGGTTGTCTTATACGCCAGCAAATATGATATATGATGGAATCTCTGGATCATGTGTATGGATGCTGGAACTTTTGGAAGTACAGATGCACAGGGAAAGGGGTCCAACACTGGCTCCAAAGCATCCCGAAGTTGTGAGACACAGCACCAGCATACCTAGAGTGGTTAGGTATCTCCGCAAAGATTAGAGGAACAGTGGTGAAACTGGGCTATTAGCATAGTGGTGCTTGTTTTGTTTGGAGACCATGCCCGGTGATGCTCAGGGGTTACTCCTCGATCTGCACTCAAGAATCACCACATGGTGGGTTCATGGGACCATATAGGGATTAAACCTGAGTCAGCTTTGTGCAAGGCAAGTGCCTTACTTGTTCTACTATAGTTCTGGCTCCTGTATCTGCATTTGTTGGGTGTGTCTGTATGTGCAGCTACTCTGAGGCTTTGGCTTGTTAAGCTCCTCCCGATGAGTCCCAGGGCCAGCTGTGATCAAATTTCAGTTTGGTGTGCCTCTCTTTTAAGAGTTAGATAAGGGGCCGGAGAGATAGCATAGAGGTAGGGAATTTGCCTTGCATTTAGAAGGATGGTCCCCCGAGCCTGCCAGGGGGTGATTTCCGAGTGTAGAACCAGGAGTATCCCATAGCGTCACCGGGTGTGACCCAACCCCCCCCCAAAAGTTAGATAAGCCTATGGCACTGGCCTGGTGGGCAGACATGGAAGAGTCTCTAAAATATTTTCTACATAGTTCTCTACTAAAAATGCATGGCATACCCTTGGCATATCAAACTGAGAGATGTACTAAAACTTAAATGTTTTCTGAAAAAAAAATCAGAATGAGCCCTTAGTTATTCATCATAAATTATTGAGCCTAATTATGACTCTTGGATTAATCAGTGAGAATGGGCCAAAATTGGGTTAGAAATTGAGAGGAGTTTTATTAAGGGGAAAAAATAAGAGAGATCAACAGCAAAAATAATGTCTCTGACCTTCTCTAGGATCAAAAGCTACATTGGCATTGTCCTAAACTTTTAAATCATGACCTGGAGTCAGGGAGAGAAGAGTACAATACATAGAGAGGGTGCTGGGGAGTAGAACTGAGGAAGGAGTGGAATCTTCCAGGCCCTGTAGAAAAAGAAAATGTTATTTTCCTTCCCATAATGTTTGTCATTGTTCGACTTACGTCATAAGTTCAAGGTGTGTGAAGGGCACCAGCAAAAGTTAAGAGTCTGCCATGGTGTGTTTCAAATTCTCTACTCAAGAATCATTGTGATTTCTTTAGAATGTTTTTGTTTGCTTGCAGGTGGTTCTCAGGATGTAGTCAGGTCAGCATTTAAATATCACTCCTACCAGAGTTTGATGACCAGATGGCCTGCCAAGGATCAAAACTAGGTCAGCCAATTGCAAGGCAAGCACCCTACCCTCTCCTGTCTTGAACTTTGGAATGTTTGGCAACACTTGAGCTGGACTCTGTTGTGCCTAAAAGGAGAGTTATTCCCAGGAGAACAGAGCATCAGGAAAGCCCCAAGCACCTGAGGCGATGGCAAAAGAAACAGAAAAAAGATCAAACACTGTTGCACCGAATTCTCTAGTTTGCTCCTGGTGTGCTTTTTATATAAATCCTCTGTATTTATGAGCAAAATGGCCAATATTTTCAAAACACATCTCTTTACAGGGCTAGAACATGGATTTGGGTGCTGACTTTCTATGTGGTTAACCAGGGTTTAGTTCCTAACAGCACTTGCTACCTACTGCAGCACTGCCCGAAACAACCCCCCCTGAAAGTATATGGAACATGGGACTACCTACTGAAGACCACTGAGTGTGGCCCAACCTAGCTCCACTCCCCCCCAAAAGCTATCTTCTTCCTACGAGATTTTCTATTATCCTCTCCCCCCAGTTCAAAACTCATCTTCTGCCCCCTCTAGCTCCTTTCTTACACCAGGATGATATCATGCCAGGAAAATTAACTTATCTATGTGCCTATCACCAAGTTAATTGTTTGGCATGCTCTGCACTATGGACACAACTTCCTTTGTTCCCCCCACCAGGCAAATTATTCCCGCTTCTCAACATGAGTCACCACACACTAAGAGCTGCCACAAAGCAAATCTTACATCAGCCACCCCAACATATGTGTGTATTTAGGGGGAAAAACAAAGAGTAGAATAAAAACTAGAGGGAAAAGAGAGAGTAGGCCAGAGAAGGGACTGGCACAAAGTGAGCAAACCACAAACCCAAACGGTGACTCTGCTCAACTTCCTACTTGCCTGGCCTGGAGTCTTTGTTGTGTTAAGCAGCGTTCCCTTTGTTGCTAGGTTTCATTTCCCTTGTTCTTTGTCTTCCATATATTTTTATTTACTTATTTCCAGATTAAAGAGTTTCTATTTTTCTGTGGTATTAGGAGCCACAAGAAAATATCCAGAGCTGTCACAGAAAGAAATTTAGGAAAAGAGAACTATGAACATTTTTTTAACTGAAATAGGTGATTTATTCATCCCATGAAGTTAAAGAAACTGTTGGAAGAATATGTTGTTAAAGTCATAGGGCAATGAATGATGAGGCAGGTGAAAAGAGTTTTATCTCCTTAATCATTATAATAACAAGGAGCTAGTGTTATTATTAACACACTTTAAGGCAGTTGTACATGGAATACATACATATACATAATACTGTGTTGAATTTTTAGCAGAACAACACAGGAAGGTATGTATTATAATTAATGTTATATTCTGTATTCAAAAATGAAGGAGTTTTATGCAAAGCAATTGTTCCAGAGTCTCTAGAGTATTAATGCACAGTATCAGATTTTGTGCCTTTCGGTCTGGACACTGGAGTCCTTAACCATTAGATTTCTTAAAGAAAGTGTATAAACATGAGTGAATGCTTTAGTGGGACAATAGTCTTCAAAGCTGGTCCTTACGTATTCAAAAGCTCCTTTATTATTTATTTATTTTGCAGAAAGTGGTATTTTGCCCAATTTGGAAGTGCTTTAGGGATACTCCTAGATATGTGCTCAGGGGTCATTCCTAGAATCCTAGTAGTGTTTAGTAGGGCATGTGTCAGCCAGTAAAAGATAAGCTGTTTCTCTCTGGATTGTCAAAAACTCTGAGACAAAGCTTAAAACTGCCTTTATTTTTCTGTGTCTGGGCCACAGATTTGTTCATTTTCATCACCTACCATTCTTTCTCATATAACAGAGGTGTATGGGACTGCTCAGACACTCAGACACTTGGAGAACAGTAGATGCATCTTGGGATTCAGAGGGAGATTTTGGAGTAGGAGACAAGAAGGAGGAAGTGACTCACCAGTAAAGATTTTCAACTGGTCGGAACATTCTGTCTGAGGCATTTGACCACTGATACAGTAAGGAAGCCGTCTATCATGGACATCTTCAAAAATAAAAGCTGCCCTGGGGTAACGATCAAGCTTTACACTAAAACAAAGTTCAATGTTTTACTTCCTGGGATTGAGTTGTGGACAAAAATTGCAGCCATATTTACCCAGAATCATACAGAGATTTATGTGGTAATGAAGGGCCTTTGTTTTACCAGCAAAAGTTAATAGTTAATGAAAGGTCAGTTTCGGGAACATTGCCAGTCTGTTAGCAAATAACATTGAAAACATTGAAACGCAGCCTCATTAGGATGGGAAATGTATGACTGTCCCCTATTCAAACAGCTGCAATAGGATAGATGTGAGATACCACAAATGGGGCAGGGGAGGCATAAAAATGCTATAAAGATGTGCCATGTTATGACTTTAAAACACAAACTTCATTTTCTGGGGAAAACTTCAACAGAGAAAAGACTGTAATTAGGACGAGAGCTATTTGTTCCTTCTGAAAAAAAAAGGGCATTGAGAAGACTACTAGAGCAAAGTTTGAAGCTCAAACTGAAAAGCAAAGGACACATACCTATCTGAATGTAGCCTACACTTATGGTCGTCAACATCAGTCTGCATAAGTCACCATATAATGGTACATGTGTCACCTTGAATGAGCAGAAAATGACTACCATAAGGTTAGTCCTGGTTAGCATAGAGAAACATAAAATTAAAATGGCTTACAATTTAGTAAAAAGACTTGCCAAATCCCAACTAGAGACCTTACTAAATTTAACTCAAGAGTCATGACAGCGAAAATGTTACAAATCTCTGTGACCTTTCTCTTTTAGCTCTCAACTTTTCATCTTTTCCAGAAAGAGATGTGGTCATCTCTAAAGCTAAGGTTGGAAAGGGATATGGTTCAAATAACAAACCATATGGTCTGCATGTGTCCTGGTTGCAATTCGGCATTGACCTGAATACCACTCAGTACATTTTCTGGCCTCTAGCACAATTGGGGGAGCCCCCATACACCAACAAGCAGTTTAAAGAGTGAGGTGCTATGAAAAAAAGATGAGATCAAAGAATGTGAAGCAAGAGTTTTTTTGAATAATTATTAGCATAAAAAGGCATGTTAATTTCTTTTTACTTTGATTTGGGAGGAGGAACACGTTGACTGTGCTCATGTCTTACTTCTGATTCTGAGCTCTGGGGACCATTACGGTGTGCAAGAATTGAATCCCTGTTGATTGCATGCAAGACAAGCACCTTCCCCACTGTATTTTCACTCCAACCTGGCAATATTATTTCTGATTTGAATTCCACTTACATTTTTCTGCAAAGAATTTTATGAGGTTGGTCTTTGAGAGCTAGGACAGCAGATACATACTGGCTTTTCATGCAGCCAACACAAATTTGATACTTGCCACTGAATACAATCCACAGAGCAATGCCAGAGGTACCTCCTGAACAAAGAAGCAGGAATAGCCCTTGAGAATTGCCAAGTGTGGCATAAAAGTGAATACTAAAATAGAAATGATAAAAATAGGACGGCGCTGGCTCCCAGAGCTTGAAGGAGGGGACCTTGGTTATTGTATGGCCACTGCGTCTATTGCCCTGATGCCTTTTGAGTTTTTTGCTTGATTTTTTATCTTTTATTTTATTTATCTATTTATTTCTTTTTTGTATTGTTGTTATACTTTTCTTCCTTCTCCCTCCCTGCTCTGATAGATATAGTCTCTAGAAGGACTCCTCTCATTTTTTTGCTTGTATGATTTTTGCCCCATTTTATTATGATTTTATTTTTTTCTCTTTCCTTAAAACAGAACCACACAACTTGAACCATCTTCTTTCACCCCACTAATGGAGGGGGAAATAATGATGGTAACAAGACTAAACAGTCAGATGAACATTAAGTAGAAATAAAAAAAGGATCACAATTAAGCTCTGAATCTAAAGCCAACGGAAACATAATCGACATCCAATTTACAACATACTAGACACAGAGCGAACCACCTATACTAGCAGCCCGGGGGGTAAAAGGGGAATATGGGGTGTATGCTGGAAACAGAGGTGGAGGGAGGACAATATTGGTGGTGGGAAAGCCCCTGATTCAATATCACTATGTACCTAAAATATTACTGTGAAAGATTTGTAATTCACTTGGATCAAAAATTAATTAATTAAAAAAGAAATGATAAAAATAAGTTTCCAAGGTATTAAGAAAGGCTATTAAGATCATTTTACCACTAACTACCTAGTGCAAGAGATTTTTAAGCTGAGGCTTGTATTTGTGCATTCTGTGTGTCTTTAGGGATGGATTTCCATTTCTCATAAACATGGATTATTACACTTTTTATGGTAGTCATAAAATCTCAGCATCAGTTAGTATTTTTGCCTGTAATCAGGCATATTTATCATTTATATAGTTAAAATATATTTTTGTATAAGGTATACATGGAAGGGAAACACAGAAAATGGAATATAGAATTTCGAGAATAAAGAATGAATCTAGATCCAATGGCTCAGTAAGAATAATTTGTCTCACTAACAAATCACATTTTATGAGTTGGGGGGCAGAGAAATATTTAGCAGGTAAAGTGTAGGAGAAGATGCTTGTCTTGCCCATGAACAACTAGAATTTGATCCACAGCACTACAGAGTCCCCAAAGCATTACCAGACATAACTCCTGAGCACAGAAATATCACAATCACTCCCAGAAGTAACCCCTTATGTGGCATCCCCCCAAAATAAGCATATGTTTGAGGAAGAAAGTACATGTGTCTACACTTAAAAATCATCAGTCTTGTGCCAGACACTATAATTTAAGAATCCAGCAAATAGTTGTTGAGTGTTTATTATGTTTATGGACTGTATCATGTTTCCTAAACCTATATGATAATTATTGTTTATTCTACTGTGTGGATGAGCATCTAAAAGTTCAGAGATTTAATTGTTTGAAGACAAACAGGAAATGGAAGAAGCAGAGAGATAGCTGAACACATGCTTTCCATGTAGAAAGCCTGGATTTAATACCCATATCAAACACATGTTTCCTTCCACTACATGAAAGGAGAATGCTGAGCATTCCTTGCTATGGCCCCCAAACAAGACAAAACAAAAAGTGGAAAACATAATGATTAAAGATCGCGCACACATGTTTGCTATACATGGTCACTTGATTGTGTGGTCTGCACACATTTTTCTTCAGTCACACTGGGACTACAGAACTCGTGGCAAAGCTCATACAAGTTACTGTATGCTAGAGATTGTATGATTTTTAGGGGGGAGGGCTAGGGATCACAAGCAGAGTGCTGTAGCAATTTCCCACAATATGTGAAGTGATGCATACTTTACCACTAAACTAGCTCCAGGTCCTAAGGTAATGATTTGTACTCTGGCTGGTTTTGTTGAATTCTCAGCCCAAGTTCCTACTCTTACTCCCATTGGACAATTGGAAAAGGCTTTTAGGCCATAAATGTCAAAAATGGTTGACAGGGTATTACAAAATCACAAGTGATAAAACGGTACAAATTACTCATGGCCACCTCAGATGTCAGTTCCCTTTTTTAATTTTTGGTTTTTGGTTTTGTGGCTTCACTGTGCAGGGCTCAGAGGTTCCTCCTGGCTGTGCACTCAGAAATCACCCCTGAATAGGCTCAGGGGGTCAGCTGGGATGCCAGGCATCTATCCGAGGCTGACTGCAGGCAATGCACACACCCTACTTGCTGTACTACCTCTTCAGCCCAGAAGTCTTTTCTTTGAACAAAACCTGAGAAGCATGTAAAGTCTGTGTCTGAGAGTCTGGAGCAATAAAACAGTAACTGAAGTTTAATCCTAGGCACTCCATAAGCCTAAAAGGAGTGATCCCTAATAGTAGAGCCAGAAATATGCTATGAGTAGAGCCAAGAGTGATTCCGCCCCACAGTCCAAAGCCTCTTTCTCAGGCTAAATAATCTGACACTGCTAATTTTACATTTGCCAGGATATCCATGCCCTTGGACCCAAGTTTCGTTTCCAGCAAAACTAATTTTCTTAGCTACAGCCTTCCATCAATAAAGTGCTCAATTGCTCCTCCAACCTGTCAGCCACCTTATGAATCCCCAAGGAAGATTTTCCTTTAAAAAACAAACAAACAAACAAACAGAAAACAGAGCAAACTAAAAATGTTGGTGTCACCACTTTTATTTCTTTTGGTGGAAGACACATCCACTGATGCTCATGTCTGATTCCTGAATCAGGGATAAGGGATAACTCTTCATACTCTTTTGGGAACAAGGTAGAATGTCAGAGACTGGATCTGGGTCTGCCATGTGCAAGGCATGTGCTCTGTCCACTGTACTATCTCGCCCAGCATTATTTTTTAAAATAAACTTTATAACTAAATCACCATGAGATACCAGTCACAATGTTGCTCATAAATGAGTTTCAGTCATACAATGCCCAACATCCATACCTTGATCAGTGCACATTTCCCTCAATCAAAGCCCCTCGTTTTCCTCTAGCCCTGCTCTCTTCCAGCCTCTGTGGCAGACAGAGTGAGTGGGATAATTCTATGGCTATCCTTCTCCCCCCTCATTCATTTCACTCAGCATAATATTCTTCATATCCATCCATATATAAGAAACTTCATGATTACATTTTTTCCAAGAGCTGCATACTATTTTATGTGTAGAGGTACTATTATTTTTTATTCACTTGTCTATTCTTATCAGATTTTAGCTATTGTGAATAGTGAGCAATGAACATAGAAATGCCTTTCTGCATTGTGATTATAAGTTCCTGGGAATATGACCAGGAGATATATTACTGGGCAATTTGGAAGCCCAATTTCTAGTTTTGTGAGAAATGTTTGTATTGTTTTCCCAAAAAGTCAGGACCAGTAGCCTTTCTACCAGCAGTGAATGAGAGTCCCTTTTTTCCCACATCCACACTAGCACTGGCTTTTCTTGTTATTTTTGATACAACAACAATATTTTTGTTTGTTTTGGGGGCCACACCCAGTGATGCTCAGGGGTTCCTCCTGGCTATGCACTCCAAAATAAATCCTGGCTTGGGGGACCATATGGGACACCGGGAGATCGAACTGTAGTCCGTCCTAGACTAGCGTGTGCAAGGCAGATGCCTTACCTTTAGCCCCACTGCTCCAGCCCTAATCAATACTATTTTTTGACTTCACATTTTGGACTGTCATCTGGTCCTGGTAAAGAGGGTTGGCTTTTTGCTAGCTGTTCCCAGTGTGTAAGTGACCCGTCTCTCCCATTGTCTCTTGGGATCTTAGACAGTATTCAACAGCCATTTCTTATATTTGAATTGCTTTTACTTCAAGTTTCTACTCCCTGTAAACCCATTCTATTAAAGGATATAGGCCTTGCTCATCAAACTCCAGAGATTGTCTTTAGACTACCAGAAATATGTAAGCAAAAAGAACAGGAGAATGACTCGAGACCTCCTGGTGCATATGCCCCAAAATCCAGAAAGTAATGGTCAAATTTTTAATAGGGAACTCACTAGGTAATCTGGATCACAGGTACATGTCCACAATCATAACAAAACATCTCTGGTACTCATGAAAACGACCACGGCACTGACACTTTGCTGTCCCTTACATGTGACAAAATTCCAAATCTGTCCAGTGCTTATTATTCCTGCAGTTCCTTTGAGTTTTCTACCTTAGTGGTCAAACAAAGTTCTGAAACTTTGCTGAGACTGTTGAAAAATAGCATGCCTTTCGACTAACATGAAAATAATGGTGGTTGATATGCTAAAGCTAAAGAGTTTGCCTAGAATTCTGCACTTCCTAAGAAATGATCATAGGCACTAAACCACATGGCAAATATTTCAAAAACTCAGTTATTTAAACATTTTTGATCAAAGGACATCATTGGAACCCTTTGGAATGTTGAACAGTTACAATATCATTACCATTGAGATACGAATTCCCTGTTTATATTACCCCATTCTTTTCAAGTTTGAGTTTTCTCAAAATCATCCCAGTTTTTACAGAGTCAGTAGGTATACTTCCTTGAAAGCTTCAACAATCTAAGCATATCTGCTGTGAAATGTCAACCTTGGGGGCCGGAGAGATAGCATGGAGGTAAGGCGTTTGCCTTTCATGCAGAAGGTCATCAGTTCAAATCCCGGTGTCCCATATGGTCTCCCGTGCCTGCCAGGAGTAATTTCTGAGCCTGGAGCCAGGAATAACCCCTGAGCACTGCCGGGTGTGACCCAAAAACCACCAAAAAAAAAGAAATGTCAACCTTGAAAAAGAATAGTCTATTTGTAGAAATGAATTCCATCAGAAATATATGCTTTGGATATTGTCCATAGCCTTGTTTTTCTAAAGGTAACAAGCTGAACCATGTCTATCTACCCCTAATAATTGTGCAGAGAAGCTGGTTGACAAACCAATGTGCATATTTGTAGGACAGAACCTCACTTTAAATTGTCAGAACAATATGACAGAGAAATTAAAGTCAGTTCTCTTATTTTTTTTTAGTTCATTTTGGGCCACACCCATTTGATGCTCAGGGGTTACTCCTGGCTAAGCGCTCAGAAATCGCCCCTGGCTTGGGGGGACCATATGGGACGCCTGGGGATCGATCCGCGGCCCTTCCTTGGTTAGCACTTGCAAGGCAGACACCTTACCTCTAGTGCCACCTCTCGGGCCACAGTCTCTTATTTTTAATTGTTTTAGTTCTCTCTCTCTCTCTCTCTCTCTCTCTCTCTCTCTCTCTCTCTCTCTTGTTTTTGGGCCACACCTGGCGGTGCTCAGGGGTTACTCCTGGCTGTCTGCTCAGAAATAGCTCCTGGCAGGCACGGGGGACCATATGGGACACCGGGATTCGAACCAACCACCTTTGGTCCTGGATCGGCTGCTTGCAAGGCAAACGCCGCTGTGCTATCTCTCCAGCCCTTCTCTTTTTATTGTGAACAAAGTGAATTACGAATCTTTCACAGTAATTTTTAAGGTTCATAATGACAATGAATCAGGGCATTCCCACCACCAGTGTTGCCTCCCTCCACCCTTGTTTCCAGCATACATCCCATATCTTCCTCCTTTGCCCCACAGGCTGCTAGTATAACTGGTTCCCTCTGTATATAGCTGGTGTAGATTGGGTATTTCTCTTATTTTTGAAAGGAGAAAAGAAACCATTTTTCAAAATTAGCCAATATTTCAATCCCCGCTTTCTCAGAGCTATTTGATGCAAGAATTGAGGAAGAGCACTGTAGAATGTTATTTGATTGCTTGAAATATGATACTTTAGATACGATAGCTTAGATGGTCTGGATCAGGGGTCTTCAAACTACAGCCCGCAGGCCACATGTGGCCTGCAGAGGAGTCTGATCCGGCCCGCCAGCAGTGAGCACTGTTTGGTTGCCATGATACCTGCCGGCATATACACTCAGTGTATATCCAAATATCAGGAACCATGCACTTAAAATTGTAACCATCTTTGGTAGCACTTACGCCTGTGAACAGACTTTTTCAAGAATGAAACATCTGAAATCTCCAACCAGATCAAGATTAACTGATGCCCACTTGCATCACTTGTTACGGCTGGCAGTGACAAATATGGAACCGGACATTGACCATCTCTTTAGCCAAAAGCAGGCCCATAGTTCCCATTGAAATACTGGTGCGTGATCTGTTTATTTATAAATGGTTTTCATTTTATTTATATAAGATATGTGCAGTGTGAGTAGGAATTAGTAGTTCTAGTAGGAATTAGGCCCTCCAGCTCTCTAAGGGACCGTAATCCGGCCCCCACTTTAAAAAGTTCGAAGACCCCTGGTCTGGATATTTTTAAATAGTCTCTGAGATCTAGACTTAACGGCAATGGGAGTGCTGCACTACATTCTAGTAGCATGCAAAAACTCTAATGGCTGGTATATAAAGTCAAGTCATACTTTTTATTTGTGCCAAGGCCAACTGCATGATTCTGTTTGTCTTAGAGTTGTGTAGTATTGAATTCTATATATGTAACAAAAATTCTTGACTTATTCATCCATAGTAAAGCAGAACAGAAGGCAAGGCTTTAGTGGAAGAGTTAGACAAGACCACAGAAAAATTAAGTGTTCAGAAAGATGAGGTGCTGCCAAATGGCAGCAAAGATTAGCTGCTCATCTATTGGAAAGGCTGAAGGGCTGTAGATGTATTGTCAAATTTTAAAGTCACAAAGAGCCTAGAAATGAATCACGAGAGAGGAGACTCCCTTTTATTTGTATAAAGTAAAATTTTTGTTTGTTTTTGGGTCACGCCCGGCAGTGATCAGGGGTTATTCCTGGCTCTATGATCAGAAATTGCTCCTGGCAGGCTCGTGGGACCATATGGGATGCAGGGATTCAAACCACCATCCTTCTGCATGCAAGACAAACGCCTTACCTCCATGCTATCTCTCAGTTCCTGTATAAAGTAAATTTAAGTCAAAACTGAGCCAACTGATTTTACCCAATGAAGAATAATCCATTACCATGGTGTTTTGGTTCGTTTCCATTTCTTAGCTATTGTATTAAACTCTGCAACAAACCCAAAATTGTCTCATTCGTATGTGCAATTTAAAGATACATAACAAGTTAGCAGCAAGGAGTCAAGAAATCACAGTAAGAGAACTGATTCACCAGAGTTTTTGTGGGTGGTGGGAGGGATTGACAGAGTCACTGAGGGGGGGGACTTGTACACATTGTTGATGTGTATATATTGGAATCATCTACATGAAAAACTAATTGACAGCATTATAAATCACAGTACCTCAACCAATAAAAGTTATATTGTTGGGCCGGAGAGATAGCATGGAGATGAAGCATTTGCCTTTCATGCAGAAGGTCTGTGGTTCAAATCCCGGCATCCCACAGGGTCCCCTGAGCCTGCCAGGAGCGATTTCTGAGCATGGAGCCAGGAGTAACCCCTGAGCTCTGCTGGGTGTGACCCAAAATAAAACAAAACAAAACAAAAGAATAAAAGTTATATTGTTTAAAATATTCAAATGTTTGGCAAATATAATCTACTTTTCTCACTTCATATTTTTTGTGTTTTTTTGGGGGGGGTCACACCCAGCAGCGCTTAGGGGTTACTCCTGGCTCTATGCTCAGAAATAGCTCCTGGCAGGCTCAGGGAACCATATGGGATGCCGGGATTCAAACCACCGACTTTCTGCATGCAAGGCAAACACCTCACCTCCATGCTAGATCTCTGGCCCCTAACACTTCATATTTTAACTCAACACAAAATGTCTTCTGATTCCAGGAACTTTATCTAAATATAAGCCTATGTTTATACTTGTTCTAAAGGGTTTCTTGGGGTTATATGCTTGTACTTGTTCTTCCTCACAAACAAATCAGAATAAATAAAGTATTCTATATGAATAGAAACTTCACCTCAAATTTCTATGCTTTCTACTCAGCATCTGACTTAAAGAACATTTTATGGAGTTTACCTATGTCTTGTGACACTGTCTTCCTAGAATTCTATGTAGTGGAATGAACAATTTTAGTCTTAAAAGTCTAGCCTTTAAATCCCAACTATATTAGAGTACCTTTATTCATGACTATAATACACAATAATGTTGCTAGAATCACAAGTCTTATAAGCTTGTTTTCTCATATACTTGTATACCTAAACATTTAGTGTAGCAAATAATTCCTATGTGTCAACTCAACATTGATGTGCATTTGGCAAAAACTGGGAAGTGTGTCACTTGAAATTGTGTAACTTAACATTATGTGTTAGTCATATAATTGTCTCACTTAGCAGCAGAAATTAGAATTTAAAGTGAGTTCAGAAAATTGGAGTGTATCAGAGACCACAAATGTTTTTTCAGGTAGAAAATAATTTGATAATGAATAGCATCCACTAACTACAATTATATTTGTAATCACAGTGTTTAAATAAAGATAATTAAAAAAGACAAAAAAAAGCATCCACTATTATTCCTATTGTTATTCTATCAAGACAAAGATCTGTTTAGAAAACTAAGGAAAATGTCAAATAATAGGTGGGGAAGGATGCTTTGCAGTTTCCTCTTTGGCCATTCTTCTTGCATTCACAAACTCATTGTGCAATTCCATAATTCCAGGAAGACTGTTACAGAAGAAAAATCATGGAGCCCGCTTTTTGTATCTACATATAAAGTTTTACTTAGAGTATCCAACCCATCTTCGAAGAAGGAAAGATGCTTGTATTCAATGGAATTCTATTTACACATCAGCCTGAACACAAGTTTCAGGGAAAAGTGAGTCATGAAAGTATAGCCTCAAAGTTGCAGGCCTCTTTATGCTGCCATTTTGTTCTTAATGTGTGTATATGTGTATTTGGAATAAGGAGTGGGGAGTAGACTGAAGGAGATGTCCTTGAAAGATACATCTATCTACCTATATCACTTTCTCCTATTTTCAACCTCTCGTATCCTCATCTCACTTCTAAGCCTACCCTCCAGAGTCACTTAGAAATAAAAGTAAGGGTCAATTGAAAAAAATGTCCTTTAGGGAATCCTTAGTGCAATCTGTAACTCATTCCAGTTATGTAGATTGTTATCTTCACAATATGCCCATTTGAATGGTAATTGGCTGGATCTTCTTACTCAGTTCATCCACTGTATCTCTTATGTAGACAATATTCATAACCCAATGCCCCAAAGCCCAGAGTCTGGGCACAAAGTAAGTTAAATTAGTTTTCATGTCCATAATCCAGTTGGTCAATTCCTACTTTTTCCCCAAAAGCCCTCCTCTGGGCCACAACAGTTCTTTGTTGACATATCACATCCAATGAACTATGGAAACACAGGCTCCTCTCCAGAGGTGAAAAGTGGTGAATATTTCTAAGGAGAAAAATCAGGGAGCAGAGCCAAAGAAGGTGAGGTGCTCTCACAAAGGGTTTTCAGAAACAAAAACAGATATTAATCAGAGAAAGGAGAGGGCACCAGAGATAAACTGTCCGTTTCCACTTAAGATAACAATAATGGATTCCTGAGTACATTGATTGCCCCTCGCCCCCCCTCCCATCTTGCTGTTAAAGTCCTTCGGTCCTCCTGCTCACTCTGTCCCCACCCAGTCCCCACACCATCTGGTCTCTGCTGTCCGGTGGTTAGGCAATCACTCCATTAGCCTGACTCTTGGGACACTTTGGGTCACTCTCCTTTTGGAAAGACCACAGAACAGAGGGCCAGGCTTCAGTGGAAGAGTTAGACAAGACCACAGGAAGATTAAGTGCTCAGAGAGATGAGGAGCTGCCAGATGGGCAACAAAGAGGCCTGATTACAAAGATTAGCTGTTCTTCTATTGCAAAGGCTGGAGGGCTAGAGGTATTGGCAAGTTGTAAAATCACAAATAGCCTAGAAATGAATCACGAGAGAGGAGACTCCCCTTTATGTGTATAAAGTAAATTTAAGTCAAAATTGAGCCAACTGATTTTATCCAGGGAAGAATAATCCATAACCATGGCAAATAGTGTAGTTGATAACCCAAGTCGTGCCCTCTCTAAGAAAGTCTAGTGAGATTCACTATTAATAAACTCCAAATTTATAATTAAAGGCAAGGGAGTAACTTTCAGGAAGCCAACCTCAGATCTCTTTTTAATTCATCCATTGGCACCCCTGTGAGGGAAATACTTCTTTAGGCAAGAAAAGGCTTCCCCAGCCTGCTGTAAGTATATTCATGTGTGATGGAGCATTATCAATCCTTTGAATTCTAGATGTTCCAGCTGGAGGATCAACATAGTCACATGTCTCCTAAGTTATTCCAAATTGAATTTCTCCAATAGAATGAGTTACAAACAACATTTCACTTAGAGCCATAAACATCGCTTTTATATAAACATCCTGCTCTGGGTTATAAAAGTGATTATTAATCTGGGTCCCAAAGGAAGTCAGCTCAAAATCCTAAGATCAGAATCAATGTGGAAATAAATCTACGACACACTTTACCTTTGTTAAAATAACTGGAAAGTTTTGTGCAATTTTTCCCAGAAAATGTGAGCAAGGTTTGTTTGGTCAGAAGGCGAATTTCATTTCTCTCTTCAGGAAACTGTTAGTTGTACAGTTCTCAGGGTGGTGAGTAACAATGTAAGACCAAGACATATTTTTGTCTCTATCTCTAGAATGTGGCAGTGCTCAGAACATATTCAGTTGATTGATTTCTCCTCTGTAATAAGTAATTCCAAGGATGTCAAATCAAAATAAAAAAGACAAAATTACGATTTAAGGTGTTTCTGATGCCCTTCATTGTTGTTGTTTTAATATATTTATTTAAGCACCATAATTACAAATATGTTTGGAGGTGGGTTTCAGTTATAGAAAAGAACACCCTCTTCACCAGTATATTCTTCCAACCACCAATGACCCCATCTCTCTCCCCTCCACACCCACCTGTATTTGAGACAGGCATTCTATTTCTCACTCACTACCATTGTCATGATAGTTATTAATGTAGTTATTTCTCTAACTACACTAAGCACTCTTTGTGGTAAGCTTCATATCATGGGCCAGTCCTTCCAGCCCTCATCGCTATTGTCTCTGGCTATTATTAACATACTGTCTTTTTTTTTAATCCTGCAGATTAATGAGACTATTCTGTGTCCATCTCTCTCCCTCTGACTTATTTCACTCAGCATAATAATTTCCATGCCAATGAAAAATATTAAAAATCAATAGACTTATTTAAGTGATCTTAAGGAACTGTCATGGAACCTGTTCAAAGTGCCACTTGAATTTGTTCTTCAGATGCATTGCGAAAGATAGTTCCATTCTCCTTGCAGGGACAAAATCAGTTAGTTTCAATGAATGAGGTGAAGCAAGGTGTTAGGAGAAATGACTGAACATTTCTACTGGAGAAAAATAATGTTTACAGGGGAATTCCAGGATGTCTAGATGTTTCTGGGCAATGTATAAATTACAGGAAAAAAACCCTACACTTTCCAGACCAAATGTTGCTACTCTAATGATGTTAAAATTCATCAAAAATTGGTTTTGTTCACACTGCTTGACATTGACCTTCAATAGACCTAATATGGCAGTTTATCAGAAACACTCCATCTGAAACCCTCAAGGAATCAGGAAAAAGGAAATCCAAGCCCATGGATTAAAGCTATTGAGAAGCTCCTACATTTCTCTTATATATTATTCATCTTTACTCTCTTTCTGTCTCTGTCTCCTTTCAATGTTGCTGTTTCTGTCCTTCTGTCTCTTTCTGTTTCTCTCTCTGTTTCTCTCTCTCTGTTTTGTGGCCATACCCAGTGGTTGCAAAACTTACATTCCAGGTCCTTGAGCTAGAAACCACCTACTTCAATGAAGGTGTGTTCTTCATAACACCCCTCACTCCGACTTATTGAAACCACCTTTCTTCCTTGCATCCTGGATTATCATCTGAGTCAGAAAATGCATTTCTGTTAACTTTGCCTTCTTACTGATCCTTGACATTGTGGCCTCATAGCAACATAAACATTAACCAGTACTTTAAAATAAGTTATAAATGTGTACAAAATAATTATAATATCATAAGAAAATATTATGTAGCTATGTATTTATTCAGATAATTATCATGTTATTATACCGTGTAATATACAGTGGATTGCATTTTTCTTTTTTTTTTTTTTTGGTTTTTGGGCCACACCCGGTGACGCTCAGGGGTTACTCCTGGCTATGCGCTCAGAAGTCGCTCCTGGCTTGGGGGACCATATGGGACGCCGGGGGATCGAACCGCGGTCCGTCCTAGGCTAGCGCAGGCAAGGCAGGCACCTTACCTCTAGCGCCACCGCCCGGCCCAATTCTTTTTTTTTTTTTTTGGTTTTTGGGCCACACCCGGTGACGCTCAGGGGTTACTCCTGGCTATGCGCTCAGAAGTCGCTCCTGGCTTGGGGGACCATAGGATTGCATTTTTATTCAAAATTTCCCAATGCTATAGAACAGTGGGTAAGAAAGTTGACCTAGGTTCAATCCCCATGGTCACCCCACACCCATCTTCCTCCCCATAAGGTCCCCTGAGGTCCCCTAAGCACTCCAGATGTGATTCCTTAGCACAGAGCTGAAAATAAAAAGAAAGAAAAGAAAATCTGAAGCTTGTTGGTGCTGAGGAGTCCAGCTCTTTGCATACCTCTTCATACTGATTTCCTGACATCTTCAAGCTGGTACCTTCTCTCTGTATTCTTACCAGGGACATCCGTTTGACTACATGTGTGTATACATTTATACATATACATGATTTAAAACATTGTGCTTTACAAAGTTATTCCAAGTGGGGTTTTAGACGTACAATGTTTCAGGAACAATCTCTCCACCAGTGTTAACGTCCCTCCGTCAATGTTGCCAGAATGCATCCCACGCCACCACCACCAGCCCCAGCCTGCTAGCATAACAGGGCTGATTTAAATTTCGGTTATTAAAGTTTGGATGAGAGTTTCTTTTTCATCACATCCAGGTCCACACAAATTGTTCCCAATATTATTTTTGATATGTGCTATCTTCACTGGTGTAAGATGATATCACATTGTTGTCTTGATTCAGATTTCTCTAACAGTAAGTAATGATAAGCACTTTGTCATGTTCTTGTTGGCCATCTGTTGGGTCTTCCTCAGGAGAAACAGGCTCAGGTGTTTTGATGGGCTTGGAGATTTAAAACAAATTTAAAACTTTATTGATTGGTTTGTTGGTTTTTTGGGCCACATCCAGCACTCAGGGGTTACTCCTGGCTCTGCACTCAGAAATCGCTCTTGGCAGGCTCCGGGGACCATATGGGTTGCCGGGAATCAAACCGGGTTCCACCCAGGTCGGCTGCATGCAAGGCAAATGCCTTACTGCTGTGCTATCTCTCCAGGCCCGGATTTGGAGATTTACCTATGTTTCTCTCCCTATTGTTTTTTGCATTTTGTGAATTAGAATGGTGGAATTTCAGGTTCCTTGTTACTTACAAAAGTGATCTATTAACTTGTTTATACCAAAAGTTACTACTAATATATCTGCCTTTCAGGTTATTTTCCTAATCATGCAGGGCTATTTGAGTATGCTAAAAAAAAAGACTGTCGACTCGTTACATGTTTGACAAACTGAGTTTTGAGGTTGTATACTTCAGAGTGAAAGAAGTACTAGGGCCCAACTCCCTAGAAATAGAAGACAGAAACTGGAATGTATTTGAACTGAAATGCTACGGTGTCTTCTCAATTAGGGGATGAGAGAGCAGAAAGACATCAGGATTGGAGACTTTTGGGCTGCCAGCTTTGAAAGGAGAAGCACTGGTACATGGGAAGTCTGGGGTAGAGATTCAGGTCCAGGTTGTCAGGACCTGCCCCTAGGTTAATGCATTTGGGATGAGAGGGCTGAAGGATGTCAGGAAGGGAGACTGTCAGGATGGGCTGACGACCTTGAAAGGGGAGCGCGTAGGTTGCATAAGGAGCCTGGAGCATCAATATTTAACTCCAGAAGTCAGGTCGCACCCCTAGGATGAAGCACCTGGGATGAGAGTCATGTGTGTATATTATGAAAAAGTTGAAAAGCCTTTCTCCCAATCTCTTTAAAGGCCCCGGTTTTCATGTTTCATAGAAACCAAAATCCCCAGATAAGATTTTTGTCTCTCTCTACTTGACATTCTGATCATCTCCTGAATTCTTGACCCCTTTCTAGTAACATCAAGGTACAGTATGGGGAAAATATGGGTGCTTGAGTCAACTTATAACCTCTGTGGTTCTTCAGGGTTATCTATCTTGTGTTGTGCAGGAACAAATTCATGCCAGTTGATAAAAGTAGATTGTGGAAGCTAGAGAGATAGTGTAGCAAGTAGGGTGCTTGCCTTGCAAATGGCCAACCTGGGTTCCATCTCCGGCAACCCATATGGTTAAATAAGTCCTACCTCTGCCAGAAGTTCTTGAGTGCAAGAACCAGGAGTAAGACCTGAGCATAACCAGTGTGAGCCCCAAACAAAAATCTATTAGTTGGGTCAAAATGGCCAAGTTAGGAGTGTTTACATTATGAAGATACCTTCAATGGATTGTTATACATTTATCCAATGGATTGTTAAAAATTCCATTTTCCTTTCAATCCAATTCCACCTGTGTAGATAAAATGGGATCTTTAATAATTTTTCCTATGGGAGGTGGTTCTTTTCAACATGCAAGTCTAATGAGACTTGTCTTGTCTTGTCTTGTTGTAAGGTCTGCCATATCAAGACATCATTGATTTTGGAGTTTATATAATTTTCAATATTTAGATTATATCCATTTTTATCATCACAAGCACATATAAAATCTCAAATTTGAAGATTACTCAATAAATGTAAGCTATTATAACAAGGATAAATGACTGTGACAATGATGATGATCATGACAATGTTGATCATCACAATGATGATAATAATGATGGTAATGATTATGTTTTTTTGTATTTGGGGTAACAACCAATGGTGATTAGACCTTACTCTTGGTTCTACACTGATAACGGTGATTTTGAAAGGGGGGTGACCACTTTACCTTATTGAACAATGGAGACACTAAACCACCTTTCCATTTTCTCTTTCCCATCAGCACAATTAACACAGCTGGCATTCTGGTTTATTTCCTCCATATAGAAAATTTTACTGATCTTTTGGGGATTTCTTTGGCTTAAGAAAAAAATCATAGCATACTAACATTTATACTGTCTATAAGTGAAATGGTCAGACTTAGGTTCATAACTCAGTAATTACCCAAACACATCATGCATACTCACATACAGTGAGAAAGAGCATTTTGTTTTGTCTCATTCATAAACACAAATGGATAATTAATCACAATGAAATACCATATGTAATAAAACACCAGAGAAAAATCTTTAACAGAAAACTGAGGCAAAAGGGGGCCAGAAAGGTAGCATGGAGGTAGGGTGTTTGCCTTTCATGCAGAAGGATGGTGGTTCAAATCCCAGCATCCCATATGGTCCCTTGAGCCTGCCAGGAGCGATTTCTGAGCATAGAGCCAGGAGTAACCCCTGAGCATTGCCGGATGTGACAAAAAAAGGAAAAAGAAAGAAAATAAAGAAAACTGAGGCAAAAAAACATTAAAAATTAAAGAAATTTTGTACGACAAATGTGGGGAGGGAGCAGAAGAGATCGTACAGAGATTTAGGTGCTTGCCGTGCACAAAGCTAACATCTATTCCATACTGGGACTACACATGGTCACTGGAGCCCTACCAGTATGATCCCTGAGCACAGAGCTGGGAGTAAGCCCTGAGAACTAGTGAGTATGTCTCAAACAATCATCAGAAAACAATGTGGGGGAGAAAATAAAGCATAAGACAAAGCATATATAATGGATATTTATAAAGAAGTGGGTGGGTGCCTTATATTCATAAAACACTGAGGCTAGAAGTTAACAAGGAACAGTCTAAAAACAAGAGTAAAGTTTTGTAATAGGTCATACCATTAGAACACAGTGGTTTTAGGGGCTGGAGCAATCGCATGGCAGTACTGCGTTGGCCTTGCACGCAGTAGACCCAAGACGGACCTGGGTTCTATCCCCGGCATCCCATATGGTCCCCCTCACCAGGAGCAATTTCTGAATGCATAGCCAAGAGTAACCCCTGACTGTCACTGAGTGTGGCCCAAAAACAAAAAAAGAAGAAAGAAGAAAAGAGAAAGAAGTAGGAGGAGGAGGAGGAGGAGGAGAAGAAGAAGAAGAAGAAGAAGAAGAAGAAGAAGAAGAAGAAGAAGAAGAAGAAGAAGAAGAAGAAGAAGAAGAAGAAGAAGAAGAAGAAGAAGAAGAAGAAGGAGGAGGAGGAGGAGGAGGAGGAGGAGGAGGAAGAGCAGGAGGAGGAAGAGCAGGAGGAGGAGAAGAAGAAGAAGTAATAGTAGTAGTAGTACTTGTAGTAGTAGGAGTAGGAGTAGTAGGAGTAGGAGTAGTAGTAAAAAGAATGCAGTGTTTTTAAATTCATTTGATAGAGGTTAATTTAAATAGATCTTCAAAAGTGGAGAACAAAATGTCCAAGAGGTGAGAGAAATATATGGACATGATAAAATCAGAAAACGCAATAATCACTATCTGCTCCCAAGGAGAAAGAAAAACTAATAAAAGGCAAAATGAAAGAAGTCTTTTTACAATGGAAGGAAATGAGTTTCCAGATTAAAAGAATAAATGCAATTACTGTAAGATACATACTGAGATATTGTCATAAAATTTCCAAAAATTGAGGATAAGATCTAAAAAAAATTATGATCTGTGAACTCCCTTAGAGAAACTACCAAAACATGTGCCACAACAAGACAAAGGGGATTCAGAGGAAAACATGGATCTGGGGAAGAAAAGGGCAGATATAAGAGTGTGGATTCCCTTAGATGGACCAGAGAGCTAGTACAAAAATCAGTGTATTTGTGTTTCATGGGATGACCTGGTTTAATTCTCATATTCAGAAACAGAGCACCCAACCACACACACATACACATAACCAGTACCCCAGGATGTGACCCTCCCTTCAGCCCCCAATATCAAAAGCAAAAACAAAACATTCCCCATATGGAGATGAGATGAAAGGAGAGTCCAGGAAAAGAGTCATGCTGAAGGCTAGAGAAAGGAATTTTAGAGGGCTGTGGAAAGATGTCTCTCAGATAAAGATGGAATCACCAGATCATCTGCTGTATTGACCAAACTGAGAAAGGTTTTAAATTCCTTTGAAAGGTCTGGTAATGGGTTTATAGAAATATCATGTAAAAATAAGCTAAACACAGAAGAAATTTATAATTAACATAAGCCAAACAAGAGAATTGAATAATATAGAAGGAGAAGAAAGGACTGCAAAGGAGTGAAATTATTATGATATATTTAGGAAGTAAAGACATAAAATAAAAAATAAGGAAATAGTAGTAATAACTGTTGTACAGAAAAGCAAAACCAGAGCCAGAGAGGTAGTATGGAGGTAAGGCATTTGCCTTGCATGCAGAAGGACAGTGGTTTGAATCCCAGCATCCCATATGGTCTCCTGAGCCTGCCAGGAGAGTTTTCTGAGCATAGAGGTAGGAGTAACCCCTGAGCACTGCTGGATGTGACCCCCCACAAGAAAAACAAAAAATAAAAGAAAGAAAAATAAACCCCAAAACTACAAAAGAGAAGAGTGTTTTGCTCTTAAGAGAAATGCAGTAGGAATTGGAGGTGGAAGTTGTTTTATCAATAGTGAACTACTACCCTAATTTGCTTATCTTAATGCACGCATGTATTTCTTTGAAAATATTAACTTTTAAAAAATTTTTTATTTAAACAAATTTATTACATACATGATTGTGCTTGGGTTCCAGTCATGTAAAGAACACCACCCATCACCAATGCAACATTCCCATCACCAATGTCCCATATCTCCCTCCTCCCCATTCTACCCCTGCCTGTACTCTACACAGGATTTCTATTTCCCTTGTACATTCTCATTATTAGGATAGTTCGAAACTTAGTTATTTCTCTAAACTCATCCCTGTTTGTGGTGAGCTTCATGAGGTGAGCTGGAACTTCCAGCTCTTTTCTCTTTTGTGTCTGAAAATTATTATTGCAAGAATGTCTTTCATTTTTCTTAAAACCCATAGATGAGTGAGACCATTCTGCATCTTTCTCTCTCTCTCTGACTTATTTCACTCAGCATAATAGATTCCATGTACATCCATGTATAGGAAAATTTCATGACTTCATCTCTCCTGACAGCTGCATAATATTCCATTGTGTATATGTACCACAGTTTCTTTAGCCATTCATCTGTTGAAGGGCATCTTGGTTGTTTCCAGAGTCTTGCTATGGTAAATAGTGCTGCAATGAATATAGGTGTAAGGAACGGGTTTTTGTATTGTATTTTTATGTTCCTAGGGTATATTCCTAGGAGTGGTATAGCTGGATCGTATGGGAGCTTGATTTCCAGTTTTTGGAGGAATCTCTATATGACTTTCCATAAAGGTTGAACTAGACGGCATTCCCACCAGCAGTGGATAAGAGTTCCTTTCTCTCCACATCCCCGCCAGCACTGTTTATTCTCATTCTTTGTGATGTGTGCCATTCTCTGTGGTGTGAGGTGGTATCTCATTGTTGTTTTGATTTGCATCTCCCTGATGATTAGTGATGTGGAGCATTTCTTCATGTGTCTTTTGGCCATTTGTATTTCTTCTTTGTCAAAGTGTCTGTCCATTTCTTCTCCCCAATTTTTGATGGGATTAGATGTTTTTTCTTGTAAGTTTCTGTCAGTGCCTTGTATATTTTGGAGATTAGCCACTTGTTAGATGGGTATTGGGTGAATAGTTTCTCCCACTCAGTGGGGGGCACTTGTATCCTGGGTGCTATTTCTTTTGAGGTGCAGAAGCTTCTCAGCTTAATATATTCCCATCTGTTAATCTCTGCTTTCACTTGCTTGGAGAGTGCAGTTTCCTCCTTGAAGATGCCTTTAGTCTCAATGTCCTGGAGTGTTTTACCTACGTGTTGTTCTATATATCTTTTGGTTTCGGGTCTGATATCGAGATCTTTCATCCATTTGACCTGAAATTTCAATTTGGAGTTTTCTGATTTCTTTTTTTTTTATTTTTTGTTTTGTTTTTGGGCTACACCGGTGTTGCTCAGGGGTTACTCCTGGCTGTCTGCTCAGAAATAGCTCCTGGCAGGCACGGGAGACCATATGGGACACCGAGATTCGAACCAACCACCTGTGGTCCTGGATTGGCTGCGTGCAAGGCAAGCACTGCTGTGCTATCTCTCCGGACCCAGTTTTCTGATTTTTATCTTCATATTCTCTTGATTCTTATTAGTGTTCCCTTCTATACTTTCTTTGAGTTCTTTGAACATCTTCCATATTGCGACTCTAAACTCCTTATCTGAGAGACTGACTAGTTGGTTGGTCATGTTCAAGTCATCAGAGTTGCCATCATCATTCTCTATGTCTGGCGCTGTCCTGCATTGTTTCCCCATTGTCACACTTGTATTGTGGGTTTTTCTACGTGTTGTGGTTGTGTTCATTGGCTAAATAATGTGCACAGCCGGAAAGCAAAGCGGAGCGGCCATGCTCCTCTGGCTCCTCCCTTTCTGGGCTTGTAAACTCACCTCCAGGGAAGGCTCCAGGGAAGGCGAGCTGTCCGCAGATGAGCCACACACAGGATGAAATCAGGCCTAAAATGGAGCACAGCACAGAAGACAGGCAGATAGGGGTGCTGGCATCTGAGTTCTAGCAGAGTTCAGCGGCTTCCCCTTTCTGGGCTTGTAAATTCAGCCATTTCTTACTCACTCACTTGCTCGCTGTGTAGCTTCAGATTGCAGTTTTTTAGGGGTTTGCTTCCCAGGGCTCTGAGGAGAGCTTCAAGGATTCAGAAAAGACAGAGAAGCACAGTACAGGGCTCCCTTTAGGTCCTCAGTTTCCTCAGAAGAAGCACAGCAGGGCGGAGACTCCGCAGGTGAAGCAATCAGCACTTCACCTGGCAGTCCCCACAGTCAGCCATCTATTTCTTTTCTTTTTCTTCTTTCTTTCTTTCTTTCTTTCTTCTTCTTTCTTCTTTCTTCTTTCTTTCTTTCTTTCTTTCTTCTTCTTTCTTTCTTTCTTCTTTCTTTCTTCTTTCTTTTCTTTCTTTCTTTCTTTCTTTCTTTTCTCTTTCTTTCTTTCTTTCTTTCTTTCTTTTTTCTTTCTTTCTTCTTTCTTTCTTTCTCTTTCTTTCTTTCTTCTTTCTTTCTTTCTTTCTTTCTTTCTTTCTTTTCTCTTCTTTCATTCTTTCTTTCTTTCTTCCTTCTCTCTTCTCTTTCTTCTTTCTTTTTCTTTCTTTCTTTTCTTTCTTTCTTTCTTTCTTTCTTTCTTTTCTTCTTTCTTTCTTTCTTTCTTTCTTTCTTTCTTTCTCTCTCTCTCTCTCTCTTTCTTTCTTTCTTTCTTTCTTTCTTTCTTTCTTTCTTTCTTTCTTCTTTCTTTCTTTCTCTTTTTTCTTTCCCTCACTTCTTTCCTTTCCTTCTTTCTTCCCTTCCTTTCTTCCTGCTTACTTCTTGCTTTCCTCCTTCTTTTTTTGACACACCCGATGGTACTAAGGGTTTACCTCTCTGGCTTTGTGCTCAAGGATTATTACTAGTGGGGTTCAGGGAACGATACACTTTGCAGATCATCAGATCTGGGTTGGCTGCTTTAAAGCAAGCACTGTATCAGCTGCCCCTGATTCTGTCTTATAGCTGAAGAGCTACACTGATTTTCATTCAAACATATATTATTTTATAATCAAAATAACTCTTCCTATACTATAGCTTTGGTGAATGTCTGGAGACTATAGACTATCCCACCTAGGTGGGGTGGCAGCCAATAAAGGCCCTAACACTGAAATCAAATAGGCTTCATTTGGACTCTCAATTCTGTCACTTACTGTCATCTTTACCAGTTTCCTCTTTGTGCCTTTTCCCTACAAAGCATTGGGAAAAGGATAAACACCATCAATGAATCTCTTGGAGTCTCAACAAGAATATATTGAGAATTTGTTCATCTATATTAATCAGAAATACATTCTGTAGTATTTTGTTTTGTTTTTCAATTTATTTCGGGGGAACACACCTAGCACTGCTCAGGAAACCAAATGTGATACTGGGGATCAAGCCTGGATCAGAAACTGGCAGGCAAATGCCCTACCCACTGTACTATCACTTTGGCTCTATCATTCTATAGTTTTTATTTGTTTGTATGTCTGTTTTTACTGCCCTTTTCTCAATAAAGAAGTATAGTGATATTTTATTATTTCTTTTGGTTTAGGAACCACGCTCTGTAGTGCTCAGCAGTTACTCCTGACTCTGCACTCAGGGACCATTCCTGGTGGTGCTCAGGGGACCATATGGAAATGCTTGAGATGGAACCCAAGTCAGTTATGTGCAAGGCAAACACCCTACCTTCTGTTCTTTCACTCTGCACCAATAGACTGATATTGGCCTCATATAATGTGTTTAGGAATATTCCCCATACAGATTGTGTTGTTATTGATTTTGGGCCACACCCAGTGGCGTTCGGGGTTACTCCTGGATCTACAGTCAGAAATCACTCCTGCCAGGCTCAAGGGACCATACAGACACAAGTCTGTCCCAGGTTGGCAAACATCCTACCTGCTGTGCTATCACTCTGGTCTCCCATTCAGATTTCTTGAAAGAGTATGAGCAGGAATGCTCATAGTTGTTTGAAAGTTTTGTAGCATTTCCTTGTGGGAGCATCTGCTCCTGGACTTTTGTTCTTGGGGTAATTTTAATTATTATTTCAGTTGCTTTAATTGTGCCTAATCAGCTCAAGCTTTCTGTTTCTTTCTAGTTCCTCTTGGAAAGTTTGCATGAATTAAACAGTATGTGAATTATTTCTAGATTGTCCAATTTCTTTGTATACAGATGCACATTTTATTGTCTTTCTACAGCATCAGATATAACATCACCTCTTTAATTTCTGATCATTTGTTTTGTTTTGGGATCATACCCTGCATTTGCTCAAGGACTCTTTCTAGCTTTGTGCTTAGGAGTGACCCCTGGTCATGCTTGGGAGGTCATATGCAGGATTCAAACTGAGGTTAGTGGTATGCAAAGTAAGTGCCTTCATTCTGCATTATCTCTATGACCCCACTAATTCTTTTTGATCAGGGTTTAATAAATGTTATTATTTTTTTCAAAGAACCAAATACTGCTTTATTAATTTTTTTGTATTTGTACTTCTATTTCATTTATTTTCACTTTGTTTAATTCTCTTTCCTTTTGCTGGTTTTTAGTTCAGTTTAATCCTCCTTTAGTTATTTTATATATATTTATTTGAGAATTTTTTTTTGATCGCAGAGGGCCGACAGTACTTGAATATTCTTGATATTGTTTTGTTGCACTACAAGGAATTTAAAATTTTATATATTTTGTTCTTATTGTTATTCAGATAACATTTTATTTCAAGTTGATTTTTTTCATTGACCCAAGAGTTTTTTAGAAGCATGTTGTTTAGCCTCTACATATTTAAGGTTTTCCCATATCATTTTATTTAATTTCTAGTTTAATACTATTATGATTAGAAAAATGTTTGAAGTAATTTAAAAATTCACATATTTATGAATATGGGGCTTCTTTTTGAGGGCTGGACTGATAGTATAAGTGTTGAGATATTTGCTTTTCACAGGCTTACCCTGGGTTCAACCCCTAGTACTGCATATGACCTCCAGTACCACTAGGAGTGACCCCTCAGCACAAAGCTGTTTTAAGCCTTGTATATAGCTCAGGGTAGGCCCCAAAAGACAAAAAACTTCTCCCTTTTTTGGGTGTGCCTCTCAAGTAATATCAAATCATAATGGAAAATCTTGGTCAACTGGATCATTGGCTCAATGTAGGAGCTTGGAGTTATGATCCTCCTTTTGTCCAGTTATAGTAGTAATTACTCAGTCCATTAAAGTAGTGTTGGGGACCTCCTGAACTTTAAACTGTGGTACTAAGGGGACTATATTGTTCTGAAAATTGAACCCCAGTTGGGTAGATGCTAGGCATGCATCCTAGGTACTATATTATCTCATGTATCCTTGAAATTGTTCTATGTATACTTGAAATGAATGTAAATTTATTGTAGATGGTGATAGTGTTGGAATTATCCTTTCTTTATATGGCTTATCCAGGGTAAAGAGGAATAGGGTGACGGTAGAGGTGATTAAATATCTCACTTGAGGGGCAGGAGCGATGGCTCAGCAGTAGGGTGTTTGCCTCGCACATGGCTGACCCAGGACTGACCATGGTTTGATCCCATATTGTTCCCCCAAGCCAGGAGAGATTTCTGCATGCACAGCCAGTAGTAACCCCTGAGCATCACCAGATGTGACCCAAATAAAAATTCAAATAAAAATCTCACTTGAGGACACAAGAGCTAATAAAGTGATAATAGTGATGACCTTGCATGTAGCTGACATAAGGTTGTTCCCCCAGCACTGTGCATGGTCTCCAAACACTGCCAGCAGTAATCTCTGAGCAGAGAGCCAAGAAAGAGCCCTGAGCAGAAGTCCCAAGCACCACTGAATATCAACTCCAAACTGAAAAAAAAGAAGAAGAAAAACTCTTACTTGATTAAGATCAGTGTTGGTAGTTTGTTTATCTGGAAGTTTGGGGTACAGCCATCTTGGAGCCAGAGTAATAGTACAGTAGGCAGGATGATTGCTTTGCATGTAGCTGTTCGGAGTTTGATTCCCAACATACTATCTGAGCCCACTAGGAGTGAGCTCTGAGCACAGAGCCAAGAGTAAGCCCTGAACCCTGCTGGATGTGGCCCTCCAAAATAAAAACAAAACAGACCAAAAATATGCCATCCACTTTTCCTTTGTCCTCTGTGACTACATGATTACCCAGTTTCTGTAAAGACTCGGGGACTGGGCTCTGGATCACAGCCTCTGGATGTGTCTCTAGGTTACCCTATTCCCAGAGGAATGGAGAGATATTACAAAGATTGAAATGCTTTCTTTGCATAAGCTCACCCTGGGTTCAATCCCTAGTACCCATCTGCCCCCGAGTACCACCAGGAGTGATCCCTGAGCACAAATCCAGGAATAAGCCCTCTACATAGCTCAGAGTAGCCCCCCAAAGACAAAAACTTCTCCAATACCACTGACAGACACTAAAGCAATCAGGTGTCACTCTGCCACCTCTAACTGAAGCATAGGCTTCATTTTTCTCATTTCTTTCCCTCCTTGTCCAGCTTCCTGTATTAATGGCAGCTGCTATGTCGGTGGAGCTCTTCAAGTCTAGAGCCTTCCCTCTCTCATTCCCCTTCTCATGTTCTTCTAGGCCACATCACCCATCTTCAGAGACATTGATGCAAATTCTGATACAAACCAGGTTGTGAGAGATCAAGGTGTTCGCTGCAAAAAAAAAAAAAAAGGTAGCTGATTTCTAGTAGAAATTAGTAGAGAGCGGCAGCCATAGCACGCCACAGCCTATTCTGTCATTTCCTCTAATATTCTGCGGAAAATGTAGTCTTTATTCATCATACCTCATAAATGAAATAGATCCTTTACATTTGTATTGTGTGATTTGAAATGTACATAATTAAGCCTAGAGTTTCTATATGTGTGTAGAGGGGGAGTCACAGAGATTGGGACATACTGATGGTCCTTGGGACTACTCCCGGATCTATGCTCAGGATTCATTCCTAGTGGGATTCAAGTGACCATGTGGTGCCAAGGGTCACATTATTCCTCCGTCATAAAAGCATATGTGTAATCAAGTGAGCTCTGGCCTTAAAGTCACATTTAATCTCCTCCTCTTCCTCCCTCTCCTTTTTCCTCCACCTCCTTTCATTTACTCTCTCCTCCCTCCTGAAATTCAGGAACGCACACATGCAAAACAAGTGCTCTACTTATGAGTTACTTTCCTGACCTAGACTAAGGTATCTTTAGCATCTACACTGTAAATATAAAAATACTAAAGGAAGTCCAAGATCATTTTCCGTTTCTGCAATTTGAGATGAAAGCTATTTCATGTTTTTTCTCACTGTGCCTCTGGCGCCAGCTAGTGGGCAAAATGCAAAGTTTCTCCAAGTTTTACTTGATGCATGTTGAAAAAAACAAATTCAGTCAAATATAAAAAGTTAGAGAACATTACTTTTATTTTTCAAAATTTATTTGTTTTCAAATAAATACAAGGTATTGCGGTTGGTATTGGGTTGTATGGACAAATACTACTAGGGATTGAACTCTTCTAGGCATATGCTCAACCACTTGAGTTATATCCTGGGCCTGAAGATAATGCTTTAAACTATAGTTGTAATTTTTTTTGTTTTATTTTATGTTTTTAAGCCACACCCAGAAGTGCTCAGATATTATTCCTGGCTCTTCACTCAAGAATTGCTTTTGCCAGGGGCCATAAAGGTGGCGCTAGAGGTAAGGTGTCTGCTTTGCAAGTGCTAGCCTAGAACAGACCCTGGTTTGATCCCCAGCATCCCATATGGTTTCCTGAAGCCAGGGGCGATTTCTAGCGTGTAGCCACAAGTAACCCCTGAGCATCAAACGGGTGTGCCCCACTCCCCCAAAAAGAATTGCTTTTTCCAGAACTTGAGGATATGGGATGCTGGAGATTGAATATATGTAGGATGCCTGCAAAGCAAGCAACGTACCCACTGTACAATCTCCCCAGCTTCTATAGTTTTTTATAGAAATTAATCAAATCATGGTGTCATATATATTTAAATTATTTGTCTAAAAAACTGGGTTTATGAGTGTACTTTCCATCTCTGAATGTACATACAAGATGACCTAATAAAAGAAATAATATTAAGAGTGGAAGAGAGGGCCCGGAGAGATAGCACAGTGGCGTTTGCCTTGCAAGCAGCCGATCCAGGACCAAAGGTGGTTGGTTCGAATCCAGGTGTCCCATATGGTCCCCCGTGCCTGCTAGGAGCTATTTCTGAGCAGACAGCCAGGAGTGACCCCTGAGCACCGCCGGGTGTGGCCCCCCCCCAAAAAAACAGAAACAAACAAAAAAAAGAGTGGAGGAGAGATGGAAGAAAGTAGAGTGTCTCTACTTCACATGAGGCTGATCTCTGTCCTATGCCAGGCACCCCATATAAGTCACTGTGTCCAGTCAGGACGGAGTGCACAGGAAGCCCTGTGTGCCACGGGTACTGTCCCAAAGCAAATAAAAAAGAAATGACAAGAGGTCATATAACCTCAGAGAACATCTGAGGCTTCATTGTTAGGTACCCAAGAATAACATGAAACTCACAGAGTAGATAAGCCCAGCCAGTCAGCTCATGGTGCAAAAACGTACATTATGGAGTCTGCACTTAAGAGCTTCTGGAAAGTCGTTCCAATTGCATTTATTGTTCAGCAAATTATATTGATGGAAGCTAGTGTTTTAGTGCTATTGTTATCATTACTATTAGTACTGGGTTTGGGCCACACCTGGTGGTACTTGGAGGCTCCTCCCAGTGCTTCAGGATAGCTGGAAGACACTTCAGAGCCTGAGACTAAACCAGGGTTACTTCATCCAAAATGTATATACTAACCCCTTGTCCTATCTCTCCAGTTCTCTTTATTTTTCTCTCTCCTCTCTCTTTCTGTCTCTGTCTCTGTCTGTCTATCTGCCTGTCCATCTGTCACTCTTTCTCTTCTCTCCACCGCCTCCCCTCCTTGCTCTCAATCTCAGTGAGCAAAGGTTGGACTCTACTGGTGGTGCTCAGCCAAGGTTAGTCCTGTCTCTGTTCAAGAGTGACTCCTAGTGGTTTGGGGAATAATAATGCAAATCAGGTATCAGGGATTGAAGACATGTCAGCACCATGCCTGCCCAGCTACATAGCTATACTATCTCCCTGGCTCCTAAATATTTTAATTGATTTTTGCAAAGACTTGTTTGTTCACTTTTAAAGGTAACACACCCAGCTGTACACAGTGCTTACTTCTGGCTCTGCACTCAGAGATCTCTTCTGGTGGATTTGGGGGACTGTACAGGGTGGTGGGAATTGAAACAAGGTTGGTCACATGTAAGGTAAGCCCCTTACTCACTTTACTATATCTCCAACATATTTAAATAATTCGACTATTTCCAGACATCATCAGGATATATGCATTCCAGGTGATACTTTGCCTCGTAGTATGAGCTTGACATTTCAATGTTGGCACCTCCAGGGCCATGTCAGAAGAGCTCAAAGACAACTAGGGCTACATTTAGAGGTGATTAGGGGCTCATATGGTGCTAGTGATCAAACTCAAGACATCACACAACGAACACATGTACTCTTCATCTTTTAGCCATAGTACTGGTCCTATTTTGGTATTTTATTTTAAAAGTAAATAACATAGATGGCCCTGCTCAAAGGAACAAAACCAGAGCAGCCATCCAGCTCCACTGCTTGGCCCAAGAACAACCAGCTGCACGGGTGAGTGCAGTCTTGCTCAGGAAAAAATGAAACCAAAGAAGCATGGCTGCTCTGATCCACAACTGTTCACATTTCCTAGTAGAGGAACCCCAACAGAACATATAAAAACACCGCGTTGCAAAGTTCACAGTGGGGAAACAATGTATAATCCCACCATACTTAGAGAATGAAGATGGCAGCTCTGAAGTTCCCATCAGTACTGGCAATCTATATAGCCTCTTTAGTAAGTACTGTATTTCCTTACTGTAGTAAGGAAATGCGGAGGATGTTCCAAGAACTCAAAGAAAAAATGAAACAAATATAACAAACCACAAAAAAGATTCAAGAAGATATGAGGGTGAGTGAGAAAAGTCCAAACAGAAATAATAGGACTGAAGTCCTATTATGGTAGGCGAAGTGGAAAATTCACAGGAATTCCTCACCAGCAAAGTAACAGCTGCTGAAGACAGAAGCAATGAGCTGGAGGATGAGCTATATAACAACTCCATAAAACAGAAATGTTGAAACAGAACCTTAAAATAAACAAAGGCAGATAGATAAAAATCCTAAAACAGGGGCCGAGCGATAGCACCGTGGTAGGACATTTGCCTTCACGTGGCCGATCCAGGACAGACCTTGGTTAGATCTCCGGAGTTTCATATGGTCCTCCAAGCCAGGAGAAATTTCTGAGCGCAGAGCCAGTAAAAACAAAAGGTGGTATGGTAATAATGCCCAGAGACAATAAAGATGAGTATCAAGAGGACCCGTCAATAGTAGGAAGCTTGCCACAAAGATCATTGAGAGCATTTTTAAGAGAAAGATTCACTATGACAAAGATATTTGGAATTTATTACTCTGGACTGGAACTGAGTGCTGAAAGGGGATAAAGTGACATGCATGTTTTATCTTGATTTATAACAGTGCAAAGCACAGTGTCAAAAAGGAAAGAGAAGCAAAATGCCTGCAATAGAGAAAGTCATGGGTATGGGAGGATGGGAGGGGAACTGGGGACATTGGTGGCGAGAAAAGTGCCCTGGTTAAGAATGATGCACATTCATTGTCTGAAACTCAAGTATGAACAATTTGTGACCACGGTGCTCAAATAAAGTTTTATTTAAAATCATTTAGATTGACTCCTTTTGTTTGTTTGTCTTTTGGCCATACCTGAATTACTCGGGGACTGTTCCTGACTCTTTGCACAGGGTGTTCATTACCAGGGGCGTTTGGGTGATTGTGCTGTGCTAGTGATAAAATCCAGGTGTCCAGTGTACCAAACTCAATGTACCAACTCTTTGAGCTGTCTCTGGCCCAGAGCAGGCCTTTCTAACCAAGTGCTTGTGAAATAGTCCTGAGGTCAAGCGTTCCTTTGTCCTTTGTTTCTTTAAAAGGACAAATGCAAACTTTCTAAATGTGATCACCAGCGGGCATGCAGTCTCAGGGAAAATGAAAAAGGTGTTTATTTTCATTCAGGAATATAAGTTATCTCTTGTATGAGAGTGTTATTAAAAGCTTAGTCCAAAAATAATGAACCATGTTGCTTCGTGTCTTTCTCAATTTCTTCCTCCTAATGTTTTCCCTCATTGGGCCTTTTAATCTCTCCTCCACTGGCAGCCTTCCTCTCTATCTCCCTCAAGCCCACTCAGTTTTCTTTCACAAAGATTAGGTTTAGGAATTAGATTACAAGTTTCCAGTGACACCATTCCTCCAGAACCATTTCATTAGATTCATAATGAAATCGTATATTCCAGAGAGCGCTACTTAATAAGCAAAGTTGCCATGGTTTCTGAGCTTCTCCAGAGGAAGTCAACCTTGGTTCAAGGCTGAAACACTCCCAGAATGCCTGATGCTGTATATGTCCAAAGAAGCCTCCAGTATATTTACACATTATCCAAGGACTTCATCATTATTACCTGTAGGTTTCAGCTGATTTGGAAAGTGGACCTAGTCATTTCCTCTTTTTCCCTCCAGTTAAATATCTTTATTTCCCAATTTAAATTATCTGTGCACAAAACAGAGATGAGAGAAGTCACTTGGTTCTGTGCCCCTCCTTTATACTTGCATGTTTTTCTTTCTTTGAGCAACAGTTGATAACTTGCTTCTTGATTTTTTCTTTTTTTTAATAAAATTTTCTTTATTTAAGCACCGTGGTTACAAAAATGTTCATGGCTCGGTTTCAGACATCGAATTTACACAACCCTTCACCTGTGCAACTTTCCTGCCACCAATGTCCTCCATTTCCCTCCTGTACTCAAGGCAGGCATTCTATTTCTCTCTCTCACTATCATTGTCATGGTAGTTGTTGGTGAAGTTATTTCTCTAACTGTGCTCACCACTCTTTGTAGTAAGCTTTATATCATGGGCTGGTCTTTCTGGCTCTCGTTTTGATTTTCTCTGGGTATTATCATCATTCTTTGTCTTTTATTTTTCTTAAATCCCACAGATGAATGAGATTATTTTGTGCCTATCCCTCTCCTTCTGACTTTTTTTTACTCAGCATAATAATCTTCCCGTCCATCCATGTATAGGCAAATTACATGACTTCATTTTCCTAACACCTCATAGTATTCTATTGTGTATTTGTACCATGGAATCTTTAGCCACTCATCTGCTATCAGGCATCTGAGTTATTTCCAGATTCTGTCTATTGTAAATAGCACTGAATGAATATAGGAGTGCAGAGGGCAGTTTTGTATTGTTTCTGTGTTCCTAGGGAATATCCCTGGGAGTGGTATTGCTGGATCATATGGAAGCTCAATTTCCAGGGTCTTGTTTTTTTTTTGAGGAATCTCCGTATTGTTTTCCATAAAGGCTGGACTAGACGTCATTACCACCAGCAATAAATCAGAGTTATTTTCTTCCCACATCCCTGCCAACACTGATTGTTCTTGTTCATTAATTTTTTTGGTATTTGGTTTTGGGGCCACACTCGGTGACTCTCAGGGGTTACTCCACAGGCTATGTGCTCAGAAATCATTCCTGGCTTGGGGGACCATATGGGATGCCGGAGAATCGAACAGCAGTCCATCCTAGGTTAGCACATGCAAGGCAAACACTCTACTTTCTGTGACACCACTCCGCCCCCTGATTTTTTTGGGGGGGGGTCACACCTGGTGACACTCAGGGGTTACTCCTGGCTATGTGCTCAGAAATCACTCCAGGCTTGGGGGGGCCATATGGGACAAGGGGGATTGAACTGTGGTCCGTCCTAGGCTAGCGCTGGCTAGGCAGACACCTTACCGCTCTGTGCTACCGCTCCAGCCCTCCCCCAATTGTTCTTGTTCTTTGTGAAGTGTGCCAATCTCTGTGGCGTGAGATGGTACCTCATTATTGTTTTGATTTGTATCTTCCTGATGATTAGTGATGTGGAGCATTTTTTCATGTGCCTCTTAGTCATTTGTATTTTTTCTTTGAGAAAATGTCTATTCATTTCCTCTCTCCATTTCTGACGGGATACATGTTATTTTCTTGTTAAATTCTGTCAGTACCTTGTATGTCTTAGATATTAGGCCTTTATCTGATGTGTATTGGTTGAATAGCTCCGCTCATTCCCTGTGTGGCCTTTGTATACTAGTGACTGCCCTAGGAGGTTTCAAGGAGCCCCAGCCACTGTGTGCAGGGAAAGTTGGCTTCACCTCTCTGATAGAGTACTTTGGTGGTCCTCTAACATTCCTAATCATTTCTTAGAGCCAGCAAATGGGCTTGTCCCATCATTTACTGAGCACATAACACACTAAATAGTTTCAATGAAATATTGTGGGGCCGAAAAGATAGTGCAGTGGTTGGATGTTTGCATTGCATGCTGCAGACCTGGGAAGGACCTGGTTCGATTCCCTGCATCCCATATAGGTCCCCAGTCTGCCAGGGGTGATTTCTGAGTGCAGAGCCAAGAGTAACCCCTGAGCACCACCGGGTGTGGCCCAAAAACCAAACAATAAATAAATAAATAAATAAATAAATAAAGTTTAAAAATAAAAAAATATTGTAGAAACATCATTTTCTTATTTTGGACCACTCAAGAGGAGCTTGTAGGATCCTGAGTTTCCTGCTTCCCCCATGCAAGTTTATGCTTTTGCTAAAATTGCTTTTGTACATTCCCTTTGTTAGCTTGTTAGCTTGTGGGAATGTGGCCTTCCGATAAGAGAAAAAAGAAGACACAAGACCCGGAACACAGCACCCACGCCCACGACCATGCACTCAGGATAGACCTTAACAGATCAGCCTTTTAACATCTGAATTATGTATCTTGTGGCATTTGAATGGTGGATCCCTTTTTCTCTGCTTCCGGGGGCTATACATTTCACTCTGATGCACGGGCACGCTTGGACATGGCATGCATCTTTTATGCACAGGGGGAACATATGAATAGTAGAATCACCTACGAAAACTTTCAAAGAATGATCTGAGAAGCTGATGTTTCAACAGTTTTTCAAATTAGTTTGGCCTCTTAAGATATAAACCTCCCCAAAATGTGTCAGTACTTTTCCTGTCTTTGATCACAATAATAACAAAGACAGTAAAAATGGAAAAAAAAAACAGGAAATAAAGAGATTCTAACTCTCCCAAACAACAGATGAAGAAAGCTAGAGGATACAAAGTTATGGACGTTGCATATTGAAATACCTAAACTTATTTATAAAAGATTGGCTGAGGCTGCTGGAGAGGTAAGGCCTTTCATGCAGAAGGACGGTGGTTCAAATCCAGTATACCATATGGTTCCCCGTGCCTGTCAGGGGTGATTTCTGAGCATAGAGCCAGGAGTAACCCCTGAGCGCTGCCGGATGTGACCCAAAACAAAACAAAACAACAAAAAAAAATATTGGCTGAAAGATAGACTGGAGCTGAATGCATTCTTTGCATGCAGGAAGCTGGGACATGTTCCCCAGTAGAAGATGGTCTTCCAATGACTGTTCTGAGCAACTGTTGAACATGGAGCATGGAGTAATCCCCTGAGTATGCTGAGTGTGGCCCCCCAAAGAAAACTGATTCATAGAAGAAAATATCTTGAGCAGAAATAATGCATTCTGACTGTTTAATATCTTCTTCCACAGCCCATCAGGGTGCTTGCAATCAATGTAAGTGAACGTGGACAAAATTCATTGGCCCTCTATTGTGATAAAGAAAATTAGCAGTTACTGAAATAGTGGTAGAATTCCAGGATGGACAGCTGGCTACACACTTTTAGGCAAGTGCTAAGCCTTTGACTTCCTTAGCCCTGTGATTGCTATTTGCAAGGAAAATAAAAAAATAAAAGTTTTTTTGTGAACCCTCAGAGAATAATTTGGCTGTGCTCAGGAGAATTTTAGTATTAAATATATTTTACTGCCTTTATGGTGCTCTTAAATTGGCCATATTTACACAGTGTATAACAGCAGTTCCAGGCTTATAGATATAGATATATATAGATATATGGTTCAAAACTGTTTTACTAAAGACTTATTTTCTTTTGGATTTTAGGCCATACCTGGCAGTGCCCAGGGATTACTCCTGGCTCTGTGTTAAGGGATGATGTCTGATGCTCCAGAGAGAGTATTTTTTTCTGGGCATCAAAATCAGGTCGACCACATGCAAAGCAAGTGCCTTACCTGCTGAATTATCTCTACAACCCTTAAACAGTTCAGTTGAACAGTAGTTCCCATTTTTCTCTTGATAGTGAAATACTGCATCCTGGCTAAAGTAAATAGCAGATAATCATTAGACCAAAATCAATACTTAAGGGAAGCTGAGGGAAAATGAAATGATATTTTGTAACTTTGTGTTTGTTTTTTCTCTCTCTTTTTGCATTTGTTTTTGAGCCATACCCAGAGATGCTCAGGGATTATTTCATGCAGTGCTCAGGAGAACATATGGGATGCCAGAGACCAAACCTAAGTCATTCATGCATACAAGGCAAACTCCCTGCTGACTTTATTATCTCTCCAGCACCCCCTCTATCTTTTTTTATTTTTAAAATATCCTTATTTAAGCACCATGATTACAAACATGTTTATAGTTGGGTTTCAGTCATAAAAAGTACAAAACCCTTCACCAATGCAACCTTCCTGCCACCAATGCCCCCCAACTCCCTCCTCCCCCACCCCCTGCCTGTCTTCAAGATAGGCATTCTATTTTTCTCACTCACCACCATTGTCATGATAGTTGTTGGTGTAGTTATTTCTCTAATTGCGCTAACCACTCTTTCTGGTAAGCTTAATATCGTGAGGTAGGTATCGTGAGGTATTCTTCCATCCCTCTTCTCTATTGTTTCTGGGTATTATTACAATAATGTCTTTTATTTTTGTTAAATGCCACAGATGAATGAGACTATTCTGTATCTATCTCTCTCCCTTTGATGCATTTCACTCAGCATAATAGTTTACATGTCCATCAATGTATAAGAAATTTTTGTGACTCCATTTTCCTGACAGCTGCAGAGTACTCCATTGTGTATATGTACCACAGTGCAGTTCTTTAGTCACTCATCTGTTGTCAGGCATGCTATCGGAATAAAGACAGACCCGTAGATCAGTGGAATAGATTTGAATATTCAGAGAATATTCCCCAGACATACGATCAATTAATATTTGATAAAGGGGGCAAGAAACTCAAAATGGGGCAAGGTTCCTCCATTTTGTTGCCTCTTCAACAAGTGATGTTGGACAACTGGTCAGCCGCATGTAATAAAGGAAACTCAGACCTTAAATACCATTTACAAAGTTCAAATCAAAATGAATTAAAACAATTTATCAGACATAAGCTAGAAGATATATAGAAGAAAACATAGGCAAATTACTCCCATGCTTTTGAGACTAAAGGCTCTTCTAGGAAGAATCATCTTTGTCGAAACATGTGGAAACATGATATAAATAAATGAGGTAATCAGATGGGACAATATTAAGCTGAGAAACTACTGCACTTCAATGGAAACAGTAACTATGATACAAAAGACACCCACAGAATAGGAGAAACCATTCATCCAATACCCATCTGATAAGGGGCTAACATCTAATATATACAAAGTATTGACAGAACTTAAAAACAAAAAACAAAACATCTATCCCCATCAAAAATGGGGAGAAGAAATGGACACTTCCTCAAAGAAGAAATACAGATGGCTAAAAGACACATGAGAAAAATGTTCCACATAATTATCAGGGAGATGCAAATGAAAACAACAATGAGGTACCATTTCATGCATCAACAATAATAATAAAAATAAATTAATTTGAGGAACTAGGGACTTATCTCATAGGGCTGAATACATATTTTGTATGTAGGAGACCCAGGTTTTATCTATGGCAGCAAATGATTCCAGAAGCACTGCCAGAAGTGACTCCAAGACAATGAACTGGTAGTATCTTTTGAGCACTTGCAGGTGTAAAAGCAAAGAAAGATGAATCAACAAATAAAATGATCTGAAAACACTCCAGAAGAGAGCAGTTTGATAATATCTAAAGCACAGTTAGTAAGATTACATGACTTTGCTCTAAGGCTCATCACTCAGCAATTTTATCACTTACTCTGAATAAGATAGATTCTGCTGTTTTTATCTTTATAATATTTTATGCAAATAATTTGTTAATTAGTTAATTTGGAGGTCCGGTATCATACCTGGTAGTGCTCAGGACTTACTCATAGGTGTGTACTTAGTGATCACTCCTAAAAGACTTGGGAGACCATATAGAGTGCAAGGAATTGAATCCAGATTGGCCATCTGCAAGACAAGTGCCCTATCTGCTGTACTGTCTCTCCAACCCATAATTTTTGGTTTCATGCTACACCTTAAGAGCCTATTCTGATGGTGCAATTGGAGCCATGTGTTGTGGGAGATGAAACCTAGGGATTCCCACACACAAAGCAAGCACTGTTGCCCCAGGGTATTTCCCATGTACCATTTGAAACTATTATTTATTGTCAAATATTCTTTCAGTTATGCCTACATTGGATTATTGGGTAATAGATGAGTTTTATACTGATGTTGGGCCAGGGAATTAGATCATTCAGAGGGCTAGAGTGCATTGCATACAAGAATCCTGGGTTGGATTCCTGGCAACTTACAGCCCCAGGTATTTCTAAAAGTTTTCCCAAGCACCAGGAAGGATGGAAGGAAGGAAGGAAGGAAGGAAGGAAGGAAGGAAGGAAGGAAGGAAGGAAGGAAGGAAGGAAGGAAGGAAGGAAGGAAGGAAGGAAGGAAGGAAGGAAGGAAGGGAAAGGAAGGAAGGAAGACTGCTGCCATAGTGTTTGCAACTAAGTAATAAAAAGATACCAATTTTATATATATTTTAAACACCTTGATTACATACATGATTGTGTGTGGGTTTCAGTCATGTAAAGAACACCACCTTGGACCCGGAGAGATAGCACAGAGGCGATTGCCTTGCAAGCAGCCAATCCAGGACCAAAAGGTGGTTGGTTCGAATCCCGGTGTCCCATATGGTCCCCCGTGCCTGCCAGGAGCTATTTCTGAGCAGACAGCCAGAAGTAACCCCTGAGCACCGCCAGGTGTGGCCCCCCAAAAAAAACAAAAAACAAAACAAAACAAACAAAAAAAAAACAAGAACACCACCCATCACCAGTGCAACATTCCCATCACCAATGTCCCAAATCTCTCACCTCCCCACCCGACCCCCACCTGTACTCTAGACAGGCTTTCCATTTCCCTCATACATTCTCATTATTAGGACAGTTCAAAATATAGTTATTTCTCTAACTAAACTCATCACTCTTTGTGGTGAGCTTCCTGAGGTGAGCTGGAACTTCCAGCTCTTTTCTCTTTTGTGTCTGAAAATTATTATTGCAAGAATGTCTTTCATTTTTCTTAAAACCCATAGATGAGTGACACCATTCTGCGTTTTTCTCTCTCTCTCTGACTTATTTCACTCAGCATAATAGATTCCGTGTACATCCATGTATAGGAAAATTTCATGACTTCATCTCTCCTGACAGCTGCATAATATTCCATTGTGTATATGTACCACAGTTTCTTTAGCCATTCGTCTGTTGAAGGGCATCTTGGTTGTTTCCAGAGTCTTGCTATGGTAAATAGTGCTGCAATGAATATAGGTGTAAGGAAGGGGGTTTTGTATTGTATTTTTGTGTTCCTAGGGTATATTCCTAGGAGTGGTATAGGTGCATCGTATGGGAGCTCGATTTTCAGTTTTTGGAGGAATCTCCATATCGCTTTCCATAAAGGTTGAACTAGGCGGCATTCCCACCAGCAGTGGGTAAGAGTTCCTTTCTCTCCACATCCCCGCCAACACTGTTTCTTCTCATTCTTTGTGATGTGTGCTATTCTCTGTGGTGTGAGGTGGTACCTCATCGTTGTTTTGATTTCATCTCCCTGATGATTAGTGATGTGGAGCATTTTTTCATGTGTCTTTTGGCCATTTGTATTTCTTCTTTGTCAGTGTCTGTTCATTTCTTCTCCCCATTTTTTGATGGGGTTAGATGTTTTCTTCTTGTAAAGTTCTGTCAGTGACTTGCATATTTTGGAGATTAGCCCCTTATCTGATGGGTATTGGGTGAATAGTTTCTCCCACTCAGTGGGTGGCTCTTGTATCCTGGGCACTATTTCCTTTGAGGTGCAGAAGCTTCTCAGCTTAATATATTCCCATCTGTTAATTGCTGCTTTCACTTGCTTGGAGAGTGCAGTTTCCTCCTTGAATATGCCTGTAGTCTCAATGTCCTGGAATGTTTTGCCTATGTGTTGTTCTATATATCTTATGGTTTTGGGTCTGATATCAAGGTCTTTAATCCATTTGTATTTTACCTTCTTATAGGCTTGAATACTCAGAAAATGTTCCCCAGACATGCAATCACCTAATTTTTGATAAAGGAGCAGGAAATCCTAAATGGAGCAGGGAAAGCCTCTTCAACAAGTGGTGTTGGCACAACTGGATAGCCACTTGCAAAAAATTGAACTTAGACCCCCAGCTAACATCATGTACAAACTTTTATAAAAATTTTTATAAAAATGATTTTTATGGACTAAATTGTGTTCAGATTTTTTTTTTGTTTTTGGGTCACACCCAAAAACTCAGGGGTTACTCCTGGCTATATGCTCAGAAATCGCACCTGGCAGGCTCAGGGGGCCATATGGGATGCCAGGATTCAAACCACTGACTTTCTGCATGCAATGCACATGCTATCTCTCCGGCCCCAAACTTCAGATATTTTATGCTGCCCAAATTACTTCTGAATGTGGATATAGGGAAAATTTCAAGAGGTAATTTGACTGGGTCCTTATAATTAATCCAGAATGACTGATGTCTTAAGAATAAGAGAAGGCAGATAGAGGGACAATACACTGTTTAAGATGCTACTTTGTGTGTAGTATACTTCTCATATCCCCACAATAGAAGAAGAGGCTCTAGGATACGGAGAGGTGAAATGACGTTATAGGTAGAAAATGACCATCTACAAGCGAAGATTGAAGGGTCAGAAGACATCGCTACTGACACTTTCATCTTAAATTGTTTGAGTTCCCATATGTTCTCATGAGCTAGGTTCTATTTGTAGTCCTAGTTCTTAACCTGAGCTCTCTCTCAGAACTGAGGCAATAAATTTTGTTGTATAAATCATGCAGTCGGTGGTGCTTTGCTATGTCAACACTAGCTATACCTTGCCAAGATTTTAAATGACAGCTATCTAATGAAAATTTATGCATAGTGTGGTGGGAATGGTCCTAATTCACTGTAACTATGTACCTTAAATATAACTGTGAAAGGCTTGTAAGAGAAAAACCTTCAACAAATAAAAAAATCATGCATAGTATATTAAGTTATGTCTAATACGTTTAAAACTCAAAGTACTGGGGCTGGATCTATCACTTGGTCAACTCAGGTTCAATCCCTTACATTTCATATGGTCCCCTGAGCACCGCCAGAAATGACATCTGAGTGTAGAGGCAGGAGTAACCCTCGAGCAACATTAGTTGGCCAAAAACAAAACAAAACAAACCTGCTACAGTTAAATATGGTTTGACTCTATATTTTGGGGGCAAAAATAAATTTCCCTATATTCTTTAGAAACAAAGCACTAAAACTATGTAATTAAGTGCATTTTAGAGGATAAATGCAAAAATTTCAAACATCTCAAACACAAATGCAGTTTTTATTTTGTTTATATCTTGTTTGTTTGTTTTTGGGTCACAACCGGCAGCGCTCAGAGGTTACTCCTGGCTCTACACTCAGAAATTGCTCCTGGCAGGCTCGGGGGACCATATGGGATGCCGGGATTTGAACCACCGACCTTCTGCATGCAAGACAAACACCTTACCTCCATGCTATCTCTCCGGCCCCACAAATGCAGTTTTTTTATACTTAATTTAAGCAATGTGCTTACAAAGTTGTTCATGATGGAGTTTCATCCATACACTGTACACCATCCTTCACCTGTGCATATTTCCTATCACCAATGACTCCAGATTCCTGCCCCTGCCTGCCTTTGCCTGCCTCTAGGACAAGAATTTTACTTCTCTCTTCCTTTTTTCTTTTTGACACTGTGATATTATTAATAAAAGGGTACCTCATTTGTGGAATTTAAGAAAAATAAATGATAGTCTGGTAATAATATCTAGAGACGATAAAGGTTGGGTCAGTCATGGCAGGGAGCTTGCCATAAAAAACAGAGAGTGTAGTTAGGGTAGAGAAAGGTCCACTAGGAAAATGAGAGTTGGAACTGATCACTCTGTACAAGAACTGGAGTGCCCTAGGAATATACCCTAGGAACACGAAAATATAATACAAAAATCCCTTCCCTACACCTATATTCATTGCAGCACTATTTACTATAGCAAGACTCTGGAAACAACCAAGATGCCCTTCAACAGATGAATGGCTAAAGAAACTATGGTACATATACACAATGGAATATTATGCAGCTGTCAGAAGAGATGAAGTCATAAAATTTTCCTATACATAGATGTACATGGAATCTCTTATGCAGAGTGAAATAAGTCAGAGATAGAGAGAAAGATGCAGAATGGTCTCACTCATCTATGGGTTTTAAGAAAAATGAAAGACATTCTTGCAATAATTTTCAGAGACAAAAGAGAGGAGGGCTGGAAGTTACAGCCCACTTCATGAAGCTCACCCCTAAGAGTGATGAGATTAGTTAGAGAAATAACTACATTGCAAAGTATCCTAACAATGAGAATGTATGAGGGAAATAGCCTGTCTAGAGTACAGGTGGGGGTTGGGTGGGGAGGAGGGAGATTTGGGACATTGGTGGTGGGAATGTTGCACTGGTAATGGGGGGTGTCCTCCTTTATGACTAAAGCACAACCACAATCATGTTTGTAACCAAGGTGTTTAAATAAAAAATATTATTTGAAAAAAAATAAATAAAATTATTTTCCTAGATCAAAAAAAAAAAAAAAGAACTGGAGTGCTAAAAGGAGATAAAGGGAAAGCAATTTTTGTCTGTTTTTTGATGCCAAAGTTAAATTGCTTTTGACATTTAGCATACATTCAGTCTCCAAACAAAACACATTGCACTGTCATGTTTCAGTGCATTTGTCAATTAATCATGTTTTATTTTGCATTTTGAATACCACACAGAGCTCAAAAAGATAAATCATTTTTGGTGTTATAAATAGTATTAGGGACTGCATTATAATGTGATAGTCATGCATGCTAGAAAAAAACTTTCAATGACCACCACCCTTTCTCTTGGTATTGAAGCTCTTGTGTAATTTCTACTCATGGGCTGAACATACAATCTTGTTCCTAACTAGCAGATTAAGGTGAAATTAGTGGATTTTATTTGCAAGATATGGTTACCAAAATACTATGCATCTCTCTTTCCTTCTCTTTCTCTGTCTCTCCCCTATTTTCTATTTCTTCCTCCCCAGTTGCAATGTATAAGATGTTAGATACCCACAGGGGAGAAGCTTAGAGCTCTGGCCAACAGCTAGAAGGGAACTTAATCTTTCTAATAATCATGTTGACTTTGAAAGCACATTCTCACCCTGTGGAGCTTTCAGATAAATCCACAGTCTTAATTACAGCCTGAGGAGAGATCCTAAACCTGATGAAGCAAACAAGCAATGGATTCAAATAGCTCATGGGTTGAGGGTCATGCATTTCAACAAGTCCCACCCCACCAAAGCAAATCCATGTGCTCACGGAAATTATAATAATTGTTTAGGTCCACCAGCTTGCTCAAGTATACCAGATTGTGTATCCGATTTATCTTGGAAGTTAATGCAATACTGAGTTCTACTGCAGACACTTTTTGAACAATAGTACCTAATAATGGGCCATGGATTCTGTGTTTTGTTAAAGTTACATAGTTATGAAGCAAGCTCAGTGAGTCGATGCCATTGATTCAGCCTTTGATAGCGCCACTCTTGGAAGCTATTCTAATTTCTTCACTTAGAAAATCCTATTTATATTCCCTATCCAGATGTTGTATCTGTGAATAACAAGGAATGACAAAGGAAGAGAACAGGATCTTGACTTGGGTAAAGGCCATTGGGCTGGCAAAGGACAAAATCCAATGATATGCTCAAGATAAATATTCTGCATATCCCACCACAGTTCTGGAAAATCCACGAGTTAGATCTCATGAAAAATAAAAGAAAACATGATCCTGTCATCAACAGATTCCAGAAATCAATGTTCACAAGGACCATTGGCATTCATTTTGTAGTTGAACCCAGGCCTTTACTTTTCTCCCCTGATTAGGTCTGAGATTGCTACAGCCAGTAGGGTCTTGCTACAGTCAAGTCCCAAGTTAAAAACACGCTTATGCATCAACGTATTCACTCTACACAAGAACTCTGGTGAATAAGTGCATACATATAATTTCCATTCTATTGATTTTGGGTGCATGTTGCTTGGGAGCTACTTCCAGCTTCATGCTTGGCATTTACAGCTGGCAGGACATAGGAACCATATGTATTGCTGAGGATTGAAAGGGGTCAGCCCTATAAAGGGAAATTTTCCTGCATTATCTCTGCAGCGCTCATAACCACCAATTTATAAATAGTGAAACTAAGGCTTGGAGAGGTCAAGTGGTTGGTTTCTGATAACCAAGTTTTAGAAAGTTGCAGAACTTGTCCTGAAACTTATATTTGAGTTTAGACACTGGGATTTAAGCCACAATTAATTTTGATCTATAAAATGGTCAGTTTTTTCCCTCTGGCTAACTTATAAATCTCTGCATTATTACCTCATATGTAGTGTACAAAATGCCAGAAACATGGGCTGGAAAGTCCAGTGGTTAGGGTGCCTGCCTTGTTCACAGCTAACCCTCTTTTGATTTTTCAGCACCCTATATAGTCTCCCGAGTTCTGCCAGAGGTGATATCTGAGCACAAATCCAGGAGTAAGCCAGGAATACTTCCAAGTGTGGCCCCAAACCAACACATATAAGGCAGAAACAACACTTGCTAAATATATGTGAGGGAAAGAAAATTTTCCTTCAGCAGTGGAAGCATCAGTAACAATGTCATCTGGCACAGCATCCTCAATAGATTAAAATAGTAGAAAAAATAAATATATTTATCACTCAGACTAGCACGAGTGCTAACTGAAAGTGATTTTTAAGTTTTCCCCTTTAGAGTTCTCTGGAGTATTTTTTTTTTTTGGTTTTTGGGCCACACCCTGTGACGCTCAGGGGTTACTCCTGGCTATGCGCTCAGAAGTTGCTCCTGGCTTCTTGGGGGACCATATGGGACGCCGGGGGATCGAACCGCGGTCCGTCCTAGGCTAGCGCAGGCAAGGCAGGCACCTTACCTCCAGCGCCACCGCCCGGCCCCTCTCTGGAGTATTTTTAAGTTGACCTTGACTAACTCAGTGACCTGTTGAAAGCTCTGATGTCCCTCTAGTTAGGAAAGGCCCTTATCATAAAACCCATCGCCTGGCTTGATTCCAGGGACAGGATGAAAGTTCAAGTAGCCTTTTATCTCTCTCTGAGAGTTCAGAGATAGCCATTCCTGGTCTTGATCCAGAGGTCATTAGCATGTTAAAACTACAAGCAATTCAGATAGAGGAGTCACTGGATTTTGGATCTCCAGGAATAGATAGTCATGTGTTCACCCACTTGGTTAACAACTTATTTCAGGATCTGGGAAGATAGTATGGCGTAAAATAGTTGGAATGGCTTCATTTCCCAACTAGGATCACTTAATTGACTTGAGATTTTACACAATGATACATACTTTTAGTCTCTACACTACTCTTAGATGCCAGAAAAATTGAGTATTTGAAAATAAGTTATGGAATAAACCATAGTTCCTGACCTGTATTTTCAACATGATAAGACTTTTTCACCTGGAATGACTCTTAAATTTATGACTCTAGAAATAAAGAACTATAGCAGGGGCTCGTTAATAAAACAACTCTGAATTTAAATCCTAGTCCTAGGGTTTAATGACTATATGATAACAACATAGAATAGAGATAATGATAATTTTTCTTCATAAGGCTGCTTTGTGGATTACATGAATAAACTCTTGACAGAGCCAGGACTTTATAAATGTTAGTGATTGTTATTACACACACACACATTCTCATTCTCTCCCAAAAAACAAACCCCTAATTCCATAGGGTATCAGGACTGAGGAAGCTGTGGCTCACAGAGTAAAACATAAGAAATATAAAAAGAATGCATAGGGAGACCAAGGGAGACAATGGTTAAATATTGAGCCAAAGGGCCCAAATCTTCATGAATACCAATAATAAAACTAAAATAGCTGAGGCTGGAGCAATGCTGCAAGTGGTAGGGCATTTGCCTTGCATGCGCTAACCTAGGACAGACCCTAGTAGATCCCTCGGTATCCCATATGGTCCCCCAAGCCAGGAGCGATTTATTTTTTTCTTTTTCATTTCTTTTTGGAAGGAAGGAAGGAAGGAAGGAAGGAAGGAAGGAAGGAAGGAAGGAAGGAAGGAAGGAAGGAAGGAAGGAAGGAAGGAAGGCGGGAGGGAGGCAGAGAGGGAGCAAGGCAGGGAGGGACGGAGGCAGGAAGAAGGAAGGAAGAAAAGAGGAAGGAGGAAGGGAGGGAGGAGGGAGGGAGGGAAGCAGAGAGGAAGGGAGGCAGGGAGGGACAGAGGCAGGAAGAAGGAAGAAAGGAAAGAGGAAGGAGGAAGGGAGGGAGGCGGGAGGGAGGGAAGCAGAGAGGAAGGGAGGCAGGGAGGGATGGAGGCAGGGAGGCAGGGAGGGTGGCAGGAAGGAAGGTAGGAAGGAAGGAAGGAAGGAAGGAAGGAAGGAAGGAAGGAAGGAAGGAAGGAAGGAAGGAAGGAAGGAAGGAAGGAAGGAAGGAAGGAAGGAAGAAGGGAGGGAGGGAGGGAGGGAGAGAAGGAGGGAGAGAGGGAAAGTTTCACCCAACAACTGGAATGCCAGGAGCAATTTCTGAGCGCAGAACCAGGAGTAACCCCTGAGCATCACTGGGTGTGGCTCAAAAAACAAAAACAAAAAATTCACTAAAATAGCTAAAGGAGGGGCTGGACATATATCACAGAGGTTAAGACATGTGAGTTGCACGCAAATGATTCCTCTTGTCTCTCCTGTACTGCATGATTTCCCTAAGCTTCACAGGATGTGGACTTGGGGGCCACAAGCACTACTGAGGCGGCTTTGGTGGTTGCAAGCCTCAAAAGACCAGAGCAGAACCATATTATCAAGCCATTGCATTGAAATGTTGTCATGGTTGGCTAAGAATTGCCAGGAAAGTGGCCCCAGGTACTCTAAGAATCACTTGGGAGACCCTGTCAGATTAATAAATTAAGTAAATATTGATATTATGGGAAGAAATAAAATTTATTATTGAGTCTGTTTGCTGACTCAATTTTACATACTTCTCACCCAACTTGCCAATGCCCAAACACAGGCATGGCTGATCCAGAGGTAAAAGGTGGTAACATTAAACCTTTAACCAGAGAAATATGCAGCAAAAGAAACAACACAAAACAAACAAGCTGTAAGATGATACCAAGCTGTCAACCCCCAAACAAAAGTGTTTCCCAACTTCCTCCTTCCCTAAACCTTTCTTCTTATGGAATGTACTAGACCTTCCCCCTTCTGGTATTGGGAATTGGTTTGAATAAAGAAAAGACAGTTCTGGATTGGGACTGGGGCAGAGAGCAAGAGGCAAAAGGCCACAGATGCCATGATTATCCTTCTTGACTGATTTGGTCTTATTTCTCCACCGCTATCCTGTTTCTTCAGACCTGGCTGCGTGGGGCTTAGAAATACAGTGCCTGTAGTGGCCTCATAACTTGTAGATTTTTTATCTTACACAAACAAAAAAATCCAGTAAGTTGTCTCTAGTGAAGGTAGTTTCCATATTTACCAGGGGAAAGATCTAACATTTATTTAGACTCTGAAAGTTTACATTGGAAAGGTTGCACTCTCCAATTTGCAAGATTTCAAAGAAATCTAAGTGGGAGATTGAGTCATGAGTTGACTTTGTGATCAATAAGCTCTTGGACAAATTTTCTCCTTTCATTGCTAAATTTCTCTGGGAGTCAATGACCTTGCCTTCCCACCCTCGAGTTGACTCTTGATCCACTTTGTGGGTTAACATTCTTCACTCCCATGGAAGCACACAGCCCAGGAGTCTCTCTTTCAGTAAGGGGAAAGGAGAAGTTTCCAAGGGCATAATGTGAAATAGTAGTATTGTTTTGTAAAAGAAAAGTTCAGAAGGGCACTACCCAAATATCTCTCAAGAAAGCTCAAGGCCTCGTCAGTGATTTTCTGTCCATAAAGCCAGTGGCTCGGTGTGAGGGCCTGAGTACTGAGGATGCCACAGTAGTGCTGAGAGTGAGGAGGCCTCCAAGGTCATTGCCAACAGGAGCTTCTAGTGTTGCACCCTAAAATGCCTGTGGAAGCCCCTCAGAGACGATGTCAGGGATCAAACCTAGTTTGGGTGCTTTCTAGGCCAGTATCCTAATCACCTATTGCCTCACTTGGCCGTGCTTTTCCTTCTTTATGGTTTGCCTTTCTTTCTCTACTTTCCAGAATCAGTAGCTTCCGACTGTCTTTCCAACTTCCCTTTCCCTAGCTTTCTTCTATAAAAAGAAACCAGGTGTTACTTTAGGGGAAGCCAAAAAAGGAACAATAAGATGTTGAATCATGGGAAGGGAGTTTAGCATAGTGGCGAGGGCATTTGCCTTGCCAGAAGCTAACATGGATTTGATCTCCAGCATGCTATAATCCTAGATGGTCTCCCTAGCCTGCCAGGAGTAATTTCTGAGCACAGAGCCAGAAGTGATACCTGAACTCCACTGGGTGTGGCCCAAAAATCAAAAATATTAAATATAAAGAAAGAAGCCAAATCATGATGGGCTGTTCACAGCAACATTTGCAACTGATGACTTAGCAGCAAAATAATCCAGAGATAATGGCCAACAAGGAACATCCTGTTTGGATCTAAAAGGCCAATGACATTTCCATGTGTCTGCCTATATATGTTTACTCTGACTATGCATGTACTGCTTCCATATTTGGACACTGGAGACTGTTGCTAACACTTGTTCAACATTGCAGTAGCACAGCCTACCACACTCACACAGACAGAAGAACCATTGACAGCTCACTTGTAAAAGCAGCTGTTAAGAGACTGATGATGGACAGTGGTCAGGGGGATCTGAAGAGTCAGTGACATGTTGCAGGAAAATTAGGGAGGAGAATGTTCCACAGGAGTTTCCCATCACTATAGACAGAGCCCAGACCCCATGTTGGAAATTATATATGATTACTGGAGTATCATATGTGTCTGGAAGACAAAAATTAGGGAAAATTGGGGAGTGGGACCAAACCTGCAAAACTCAGGGCTTACTCCTGCCTCTGCACTCAAGATTTGCTCTGTGATGTCCTGGGGTGACCATCTGAGTTGCCAGCAATCTAACCAGAGTTAGACCATGTGCAAGGCAAGCATTCTACTCACTGCACTATCACTCTCAAGCCCCAGTGTTTTGATTTTATATTTGTTTCAAGCAAAAATGCAAATAAAAAGTAAACAGCCATGCCAGACTATGATCAACTTAATAGAAATAAAATATAAAGTCTTGGGCCCGGAGAGATAGCACAGCAGCGTTTGCCTTGCAAGCAGCCAATCCAGGACCAAAGGTGGTTGGTTCGAATCCTGGTGTCCCATATGGTCCCCCGTGCCTGTCAGGAGCTATTTCTGAGCAGATAGCCAGGAGTAACCCCTGAGCACCGCCGGGTGTGGCCCAAAAACCAAAAAAAATATATATATAAAGTCTTATTGAAATGTTGATTACATTTTGTATTAAACTTTGATTTAATACGTATCCTGTAGACCAGTGGCTCCTGGAAATACTTACATAATTTTAGCTTCTTTGACACATTTGCAAAATATTTATTGTAAAAGAAATGCACTTGCTATGATGACCAGAACCCAATGTGGGGCCTTATGCCTAGAAAGCAGATACACCAGGAGACCACCTCTCCAGCGGGGCTCTAGGGTGGGCTTCAGTCACGCTTCAGTCATCATGCACAAAGCAGATTTGGGAAATCCTTAGGCACTTGGATTTTTGTGTTCAAACTGACAACAATTAACATAGACCAGAAAGCTATCTCACTACAGAATTGATTGGCACAAAACAATTAGAGGCAACACAAAATTCTGTTTAAATCCCCTCTCTGCTGAACAGTTCCAAAGCCAGGCTGTTCCTTAGATAACTGTTTCTCATCCTTGCCAGCAACAACACAATTTAATTTGGGCTAGCCTTATGGTGATACATAAACAGGGAGAAAAAGAAGTTTAAACAGCTTAAGCCATTTGCTTAATTGTTAGAACAGGACTCAAAGTTCTCGGTTCCTCTTTCTCTCTCTTAGTTCCCTTATTCGTTACATAAAATAGTGATTATTCTCTCAGAGAATTTTTGTGAGGCTTCAGTAAGTGAAAATAGTTAAGTACTCAGTAAACATTATTATCAATTCTCTCCTTTATCCATTCACTTAACAAGTATGTGTTTTCACAAATGCCAAGGAGGCACACTACAAATAATTCATCACTCTGGAATAACATAGCAAGTAAAAACAGAATCCTTTCTCCAAAAGACTTTGAATGCCATGGAGAAGGCAAGATATACTTCACAAGTTTGTCACAAATTTCAACCTACTCTAAATGAGGAAAACAAACATAAGAATGCAAGAATATGTTACTATTTTTATTGACTCACTGCGAAGTACGAAGCTACAAGGTCATTCATGATTGTGTTCCGGGCATACAATGTTCCAACACCAATCCCCCTTCTTCCCTCCTCCAGTTTCCTTTCCAATCCCCAGCCACCCTCTGTGGCAGGCACTTTTGTTATTATTTTCTCTTTCCCTTTAAGCACTGTGGCTTACAATACTGTTGCTGACACAGAGATAGTATCACTTTACCACTTTTATCACTTTTCAGCACCCAATCCTCCAGAGTGACTGCTTCCCTCCACCAATGTGATAGCGTTCCTTTCCCTGATCTACTAATAACAAAACTTCTTTTTTTTCAACATAATAATGTGCCTTAGTTTTTTTTAAATAATATTTTATTTAAACACCTTGGTTACAAACATGATTGTGGTTGGGTTTCAGTCATAGAAGAGGACACCCACCATCACCAGTGCAACATTCCCACCACCGATGTCCCAAATCTCCCTCCACCCCACCCCGACCCCACCTGTACTCTAGACAGGCTTTCCAGTTCCCTCATTCATTCACATGATTATGGTAGTTCTCTGTGTAGTTATTTCTATAACTGCACTCACCACTCTTTGTGGTGAGCTTCATGAAGTGAGCTGGAAGTTCCAGCCCTCCTCTCATTGTCTCTGAGGATTGTTGCAAAAATGACTTTTATTTTTCTTAAAACCCATAGATGAGTGAGACCATTCTGCATCTTTCTCTCTCTGACATATTTCACTCAGCATAATAGATTCCATGTACATCCATGTATAGGAAAATTTCATGACTTCATCTCTCCTGACGGCTCCATAATATTCCATTGTGTATATGTACCACAGTTTCTGTAGCCATTCATCTGTTGATAGGCATGTTGGTTGTTTCCAGAGTCTTGCTATGGTAAATAGTGCTGCAATGAATATAGGTGTAAGGAAGGGATTTTTGTATTGTAATTTTGTGTTCCTAGGGTATATTCCTAGGAGTGGTATAGCTAGATCGAATGGAAGCTCAATTTCCAGTTTTTGGAGGAATCTCCATATTGCTTTCCATAAAGGTTGAACTAGGCAGCATTCCCACCAGCAGTGGATAAGAGTTCCTTTCTCTCCACATCCCCACTAACACTGCTTGTTCTCATTCTTTGTGATATATGCCAATCTCTGAGGTGTGAGGTGGTATTTCATAGTTGTTTTGATTTGCATCTTTCTGATGATTAGTGATGTGGAGCATTTTTTCATGTGTCTTTTGGCCATTTGTATTTCTTCTTTATCAAAGAAGTGTCCATTTTCTTCTCCCCATTTTTTCGTGGAATTAGATGATTTTTTTCTTGTAAAGTTCTGTCAGTACCTTGTATATTTTGGAGATTAGCCCCTTACCTGATGGGTATTGGGTGAATAGTTTCTCCCTAATAACAAAACTTCTAACTAACTTTTCCTCTTCTTCATTTTTATTGTTTGGGGCCTTACCAATAGTACTCCAGACTGTGCTCAAGTATCACTCTTGGCAGTGCTTAAGGAACAATTTATAGTGCAGGGGACTGAAGCAGGTTTGACCATGTACAAGGGAAGCCTTTGTTTTCGTCTTCTTTAAGGTACTCCAGGTTTCTCTCCTATAGGAAGACATTCTGTTTGACACCTCTCTTCACCCCACTCCTAAGTTCTGCTGTCTGCCTCCCTGTTTTTCCATTGCCCTAGGCACAAGATACTCATCTCTCCTCTATCTGACTATAAATGCTGTGTTTCTTTGCCTCTTTACTCGACTGAGTGCATTTTGTATTTTTTCTTTTCTTTTTTTTTTTTTTTTTTGGTTTTTTTGGGGGGCCACACCCGGCGGTGCTCAGGGGTTACTCCTGGCTGTCTGCTCAGAAATAGCTCCTGGCAGGCACGGGGGACCATATGGGACACCGGGATTCGAACCAACCATCTTTGGTCCTGGATCGGCTGCTTGCAAGGCAAACACCACTGTGCTATCTCTCCGGGTCCAGTATTTTTTCATTTTTTTGTGGGTCACCACCGATGGTGTTCAGGGTTTACTTCCAATGCTTCACTCCTGACAATACTTGAAGACCATAAGGTCAGCTGTGTGCAAGGTGAGTGCCCTACTCATTATACTATCTCTCTGGCCCATAGGGTATTTTTATCCTCCGTCTCATTAGTTCATTGTTGCAGTGACCATGTCTAGCTGTGTATTCACCAAGGACCCCACATTAGGTTTCAGTGGTCACATGCTCAGGCATAGTGCATATCAACGCATGTACATGTGGATGTACACCACTTAGTTGAGGTGGATGCACATGTGTTTGAGGGATAGTGATGTAGTACTCTTTTATTGTGATTTTCACAAAACTTTAACCATAGTGCTTGCCAGGGCTTTCTGTTCTGCTTAACATTGTTCACCAGAAATTGTATTTCCTGCCATGGTACTAAAATATCTTATTTATTTGATTTTTTTTGTTTTGAGGTCACATCAAGCTTAATCATGTTTTATTGCTGGCTCTACACCAACTAAAAGACAGAATGATAAAATGGATCAAAAATTAAACCCAAAATTTTGCTACCTGCAAGAAACATCTGAATAGTCCGAGCATACACAGATTCAAAGTAAAACATTTAAGAAAATCCTTTAAGTAAACAAATCCCTTACAAAGAATGACATGGACACACTAATATCAGATGACATAGACTTTAGCCTTAAAACAGTTATAAGACACAGAGATGGGTATTTCTTTCTTTCTTTCTTTTTTTTTATTTTCGTTCATACTCAGTGGCACTCAGGGGTTATTCTTGGCTATGTGCTCAGAAATCGTTCCTGACTTGGGGAACAATATGGGACGCTGGGGGATCAAAGGGTCCATCCTAGGCTAGCGCCAGCAAGGCAGACACCTTACTACACTGCACTAACATTTCTTAACAAACAAGTGATATATACATCAGGAGGACTTCATACTCCTAAAAATACATGCAACTAAGGAGGGGACTGCAAATACTTAAAAGAATTATTGATATATATGAAGAAAGACATCAATGACAACACAATAATAGTGGAAGACTTTGATACAGTCTTGTCACTGCTTGATAATTCAACCAGGCTAAAACTTAATAAATTACACTGTTGGGGCTGGAGAGATAGCATGGAGGTAAGGCGGTTTGCCTTGTATGCAGAAGGATGGTGGTTTGAATGCCGGCATCCCATATGGTCCCCTGAGCCTGCCAGGAGCAATTTTTGAGCACAGAGCCAGGAGTAACCCCTGAGTGCTGCTGGATGTGACCAAAAAAAAAAAAACCAAAACAAAACAAAAAATGTTACACTGACTCTGAAGAAAGAAATGGAGAGAGTGGCTTAGTGTAGATAGATGATAGATAGATAGATAGATAGATAGATAGATAGATAGATAGATAGATAGATAGATGATACATACATACATACATACATACATGACTCTCCATCTCCAGAAAGCTGAATACACCTTCTCAATGTATAAGGCACATTCTCCAAGATAAACCACATGGTGGGCTACAAGACATACCTGCATCAAATCAAGAGGATAGAAATTGTATCAACTATCTTCTCAGATCATGATGCACTGAAAATACAAGTGAATTAAAAACAGACACATAGAATAAAATTTAACATCTGGAAACTAAACTGCTCACTATTAAACAAGTTGGTCACAGAGGAAATCAAAAGATTCCTGGAAAAAATAAGAATGAATACATGAATTATCAGAATTTGTGGAACATACCAACAACAATATTGAGGAAAAATTATAGTTTACAAGCATTCATTAAAAAAGAAAAAAGGGCCCACATAAATAGCTTAATGAGTCAGTTTAGAATTTGGAAAATAACCAACAAAATGAACCAATAATAAGCAGGCAGAAGGAAATAATAAAACTTACAGCAGACATTCATGAACTGGAAACTCAAAAAACAATTCAAAATATCAATGATAGCAATAGATACTTCTTTGAAAAATAAACAAGATCTATAAATATTACAAAGAATCAAGAAGAAAGGAGAGAAAATCAGTAACCCAAATCAGAAATAAAAGGGGAGGTCACTAAAGGTTCTACAGAAATTTAAAGGGTAATCAGTGATTATTTTTGAGACATATATGGCACAAAATGAAAACGTGAAAGAAATGTATAAATTCTTAGACTCCTGTAACTTCCCAAAGTTGAACCAAGATTATCTGGAATATCTGAACAGACCTTTCACTACTGATGACATTGAAATGGTAATTAAAAAGGCTTCCCTAAAATAAAAGCCCACACCCAGATGGATTTAATAGTGAATTCATTCAAGTCTTTAAAGAGGAGTTACTGCCAATTCAATTTGGGCTCTTCCAGGAAATTGAAGAAAGAGAAACTTCCCCAAATAGTTTCTATGAATCTAACATCACCCTGATACCAAAAGCTGACGAGATACCACAAAAAATAGAGAAGCACTAGGCGATAAGCCTGGTGAATACAGATGCAAAGAACCTCAACAAAATACTAGGAAGTAGTTGATGAAACACCATGAAAAAGTAGGATTGACCCCAGAGATGCAAGGATGATTTATCATAGGCAAATGAATCATATAATACACTATATCAATCAAAGGATAAAGATCATATGATTATATCAGTGATGCCGAGAATGCATTTGGCAAAGTCCAACACCCAATCATGATATAAACTCTAAATTAGATGTGAATTGAAGAAACTTTTCTCAATATAGCCAAGACCATTTACTACAAACTATGTCAAACATTATACTCAATGGGGAAAAACTAAAAGCCTTTCCTCTAAGATCTGGCACAAGACAAGGTTGCCTTTTCTTGCTTTTTCTAACAACATAGTATTGGAATTATTTTCCATATAAATTAGGCAAGAAAATGTATCAAGGGCATTCAGATAGGAAATGAAGTAGTCAAGCTCTTACTGTTTGTAGATAACATGACACCATATTTTGAAAATCCCCCAAACTTTACCAAAAAGATAATAAAAACAGCTGCAGCCACAATCACCGAAGTCCCCAAATGCTTCCTCCCAGGAGGAGTTTCCGGGAATGTCTATTCACCCCCAGTCTCCCAAACCTCACCAGAACCTATCCTTGTGGAACTGGGGCACAGGGACCCCTGACACCCCATTTAAACACCCAGAATGCATGTAACGGAGCCCCACCCCCAATCCTTCTCCCAGGCATCTGCAGCTGTCATCGTTGAAGCCCCCAAATACTCCCTACCAGGAGAAGTTTGTGGGAACCACCCATTCACCCTCAGTCTCCCAAACCTCATGAGGGTGAGACCCAGGACATCTCAACTTATACCAAATTGTACTAGACAGATAGGTCATAACATTTCTTTCCTTTAGAAAAAATACAACCCAAAAACCAGAACAACCCCAAAAGGTAGTTTGCAACATTTCTATCATACTTGGATAATCTCACTTACCTAGAACAAATAAACCCTAAAACAGATGTACCTCCAACCACCTCTTATAGAAACAGTTAAATAGACCACTTTAAACACCCTGAAATTCCAGCACCCCAATCCACTAAATGCAAAGAACAATGGGGAAACTAAGGAAGACACCAGCAGCTAGAGATATGGAGAGAAATCCTAGCAAATTTACAAGCCCTCCAAAATTCACAATCCTTATAGATGAGGACCTAAAATCAGCATTTAATTTCTTAGCAATGGAAAAAATGGATTCACTAGCCTTCAAAATCAAGAAATCTATAGATGAGGAATTTAGCCAACTCAAAGAAGAACTCAATCAGAAGATGAGAGAATCCATACATTACTATTATTATCATAATGCCCAAGTTGTCTGTCAGTTTCAGGAGAAGAGCCTGGATGCTCAAGATAAGGTAGATGATACTGCATGGGGTATACTCCTCTTACAGTGTTCAATACCATATTGCTTAGTACTCTAGATGTGAAAATCATGATTGTTCTAAAATGCTCCATGCACAATCTAATCCCAGAAGCTTTTATTTAGCACAGTTTACCCTCACCATTGATGAAGTGCCTAGAAATTGGAAAACCTTTCCCCCTGCCCGATAATTTTGAGCACTCTGACCCATTCCGTAAGGGTCAGTTCTTCAACTGCAACCTACAAATAGATCTCCAATGTCTCTTATTGTGCCTATGCAGAAAAAAGAAAACCCTGTCACGCCTGCCCCCATTTTTTATTTTATTTATATCTTCCAAATAGGACTCCTGTTTTTTTTCCATAAAACCTTGGAACATGAATCACTTTGTTTTACCTCATAGTTTTACATGTTGAGAGAAGAAAAATAAAAGTTGATGTGGCCCAGGGGCCAAGTGGTCTCAGATGCATTGTGTGAAAAAAAAGTTCAGAACTAAATACTCAAGCCAAAGTCAATAACAATAGAATCAAGAGACCCAAACTATAACAAGCGAAACACAAATGGACCTGTTACACTAATAGACCAAGGGGCTAAGAGTGGAGTGTGGGATGCATGCTGGAAACTCTGATGGAGGGAGGTCAACACTGGTGGTGGGAATGAACCTAATTCACCATCACTATATGGCTGAAAAAAACTATGAAACACTTGGAATTAACAATGGCACCAATAAAAAATTTTAATGGAGAAAAAAGAGAGTAAAAACAACAGATTACAATAGTACAGTGGCAGGCTACAAAATTAATGCAGAATGGTATGTGGATTTTCTATATATAAATAAAGAAAGAGACTTAAAAATTCCATTTATAATTGTGCCTCAGGAAATCAAGTACCTTGGTGTCAACTTATCCAAGGAGATGAGTGACCAACAATAGTACCCAATAACAGTAGAGATGAGAGCCAGGCCAGGAGGACTGATCTATGGTATAAGAAGCTTGACACAAAGAGTGGAGGAGTGCAGTTAGGGCAGAGAAGAGAACACGACAACAATGTTAGCTGGAAATGATCACTCAGACAAGAACTGGGTGCTTAGAGGAGGCAAAGTGATATGCATGATTCAGTAGCAATATTGCAAACCACAGTGTCTAAAAGTAAAAAAAGAAAAGAGAGAAAAAAGTATGTCATAGAGGTAGGCAGTGGGGTGGCAGAAGAGAAATTGGAGACATTGGTGGCAGTAAATGTGCACTAGTGAAAGGAGGAGTGTTGGGCATTGTATAACTGAAACTCAATCATGAACAACTCTGTAACTGTATTTCATAGTGAATATTGAATAATTTATTTAATTTTACAAAGAATAATCACTTATTTTCATCAACAACAAACATCTAGTAGTTAGATTTATTTTTTATTTTCACACCGTACAATCTATATTTCATTTTGTCCAAATAGCTTAACCTATAAAGTATTACCTTAATCTACACACTTTCCTTCATCTTCTCTCTTGCCACCTCATTCTAGGTGAGTAGCAATTTACACATTCAGAACTTCTGCAGTGACTTTCCCACTTGCCTCGCCCCAACACCAATCCCATTTTCCAATTTCTTTTCATCACCAGGAAGCCAGAGGACTGACTACTAGATATGTCATTCTGATGCTCCAATACCTTGTCACTGTTTTGAGAAATAAAAGTAGATGAAATTCACATGGCCTAAAAACTAGAATATCTCATTTCTATTTAATACTTAGAATCTGAGATTCAAGTGCTTATATGTAAAGCAAGTGCTATATGTCCAGTAAACCCTGCATCCCAGAGCAAAGAGATATGCTGGCCATATTTAGCCTTTCTGGCATTTCCTTGAAGATCTGCAAGACCCTTTCCTTCTCCCCTTCCCTCCCCAAAAGACCTACTTTAAGCATGGGTTAGCAACTACAGAAATAATTAAATAAAATGTTTGGCCCAAACCAACCATGAAGGTGCAAACTATGATTGCTCTTACTGTTTCAAATTTTTGAAACTCTGGAGTGTCTCACTTTTAAGGAACAGCTTGATTGCAAAGGAGAAAATAGATAAACAATGAAGCTATATCCAATTTCTCAAAGGTTATGACTTCTAAAAAGTGAACCCATCTGCCTTCCACATCAGATTTAAAACATCAAGTGCCTGTGAAACAGCAAAGATGGTTGAGGATTTTGGTCATTAATGGTCATGGATTGCTGATTTGTTCACTAGATAAAAGCTGGCCACAAGAGAAATGAAATGCTAAGAGTTGTTGAAGCAGAAGAATGTTGAATTGGCTCTAAGGCACACAGTTGCATAAGCAGTGCTCACCAGGCAGTAGATCTTGGCCTTCAGGGTTCCCAGGAATATGAGAAAAAAAGTCATCAGTGTTCGTTGGCACTAGGGAATGGTAGCTTCTTGACCCAATAGAGGAAAAAAAGTGGGGAGTAATAAGGGAAAAATTGGTAAGTGGTGGAGGTAGTTAGGAAGTTCTTGTGATTCTTTAAGGCAGGATTTTACAATTTTGGCTTTTTTTCCACTCAAGGCAAGGAAGAAACCAGGACTTTTAAGAACTTCCTAATTCCCACTGTTGATAGATAAGTGAGGCCTAAGTGGTAACTTGATCCCAACCAATGTCTTGGATTTTTTTCCACAAGTGATTTTTTTTTCTCTATGGTGATCTATAAAGTCCCAAAATTGTAAGGCAGAGTGGCAATTTTAATAATGATAGTAATGGGCAAAAGTAATTGGGACTGTCTCTGTGTGAGAGCACACTTAAATAACTGGAAATAAATGTGGGTCAGCTGGCTGTTTTTTAACTCTGTAAGTCTACCTTATCCCTTCTTTTTGTCTGGAGAAAATATATCAAGGTGCAGCTTTGTGCAGCCTATTCCTCTGAAGACTTAGAGCCATTAGAGTAAAAAGCTACTGTTCTCAAGGGGAACCGATTTGAGCTGGCCTAGAACTAAATTGGCGTACCTTTTAAAACAACCTTAATGTCAATGTAAGAATGTCACTGCTAATCATGATTGCAGTTGTGGACAAGAATCCAAAACTGTGTCCCATCTTCTCTTCCAATCAAAAACGAATGAGGGGGGTGACCAAATCTTGAAAACCGCTGCACTTCACTGATCTGTGACATGCAGGGTTCTGCTTCTTGAGGACGTTTTGGCTCTTGAGACTGTCTTGAAGTTAGCATGGAATGTACGAGATTCATCATGATTCTTATGTGTTACTAAATACAAGTTGTTGGCTTAAGTAACCAGACAACTATTGTCATAGCTTAACTGACCCAGTAGACTTGATGGTGGTGGGAAAAATCTTGTTTTGATTATTCTGGCTTGATAACTGGTTGTAAAAATAATCAAATGCTATACAATGTCTTCTTCGTTTAAACTGATAGTTGACTATAGAATTTAGGTATTATAGGTCATTTCTATTTTTTGGAATGTTTTTTATCTGAAACTGAATAAAATAAACAATAACATGTGAAAAAATATTTAACCTCATCTCTCGTTATTCTTTCTCATCTATTTTTGGAGATTGGGGAGATACAAGTGTGGTCACATGTTTGTGGCACAGGATATCACATGGACAGTGGTCCAGGGACCAAACTAGGCATTATGAGGCTGTGTAGGCACTGAATTCTAGGCCTCACACATGCAAAGAAGGCATTGTACCATTGTGTTACATCCCTGGAGTCTTAAAAATATTTTTTGATTTCTCTTGTTGTCTTTTTAAAATGTTAAATAGGCACCATGGTTTATAATACTGATATATTGGATCACAACATATTATATCTCAAGCATTTGTGTGGAGGGGTGTCTGGGGGACAACTCCAGGGTCTCACATATGCAGGGATGCTGAACTATATTATACCTGACCTCATGATTTAATTCTTATCTTTGAAAAATTGATATCTAATTCTCATATCGTGAAATTCATCCAGGGAATGAAAAGTGAACAACTTCTGTATTTTCAGTACTTCATTAAATTGTGGTACAATGTTAGTTAGCTATATTAGTTTTCAAAATTTTCACCAACAGAAACCCTGCATCCTTTATTTATCTTCTCCCTTTTAGCCACAAGCAGCCACTAATATGTGATTTGTATAAATTCGCTCATTTTGGACATTTCAGATAAACAAAATAATGCTCTATGTGACCTTCTGTAACTGGTATCTTTAAAACAGTTTACAAGTTTTAGAGTTCATTCATACTACCAGAGCATTTTGAAAGGTCCGGGCGTCCTAATCTAGCTGCCCAACGAAGAGAAATGAAGAGGCTGAGGCCCCAGCAAATGCTCCGGTGAATTCTTTTATTCTGGTATACCAGGGTCTCCAACCTACTCCCAACAGAGCAGAGGCAAAAAGACCTCGTGGTCCAGTTGGTCCCTCCTTATATAAGATGGGAAGTGGGAGGGGAAGGAAGGAGTGACGCCACTTCCTTGAGGGCTGGACTTCTGCTACGGTAACACGAATCATTGGTGAGGTAGGGGTAAAGGCGGGACTTCCTTAAGGGCGGGACATCCGCCAAGGTTGGTGGAGGCGGGGCTGACTTCCCTTTTCAATTTCAATATAATTTCTGGTAGACTCTAATTCCATTGTGGGGATCTCTCATCTCATGCTTATCCATCTATCATCAGTTGAAGAACATTTGGGATATTAATCACTTTAGTGCTATTATGAATAATACCATTGTACACATTTTTGTGTGGGCAGACATGTAGAAAGTTGCATTGCTTAATCCCTCTCTGGAAACTCCACATCTAATTTTTCCCTTTCTCATTCAGTCTTACTCAGAACTCTGTGGAAATGTGGAACTTCTGAGAAGTCTTTATCATCTGAATTCATTGTTAGGGGATACAGCTGTCAGGCCCTACCCCCTAGTCTTCCTCTTCTGCCGTGCCTCGAAAGTACCAGCTCCACCATGCGGCTGTTGACATGTTCCCAAAAAGCTAATGGTGGGTGGAGCAGGAATGGCACAGACAAGAAATCCACATTTCTGGCTGCCTCTACCTTCTCACCCTGGAAACTTTCTGCTGGTGAGAACAATAGAAACTGCCAGAGGGAAGCAGAAGGAACCCCCCAAAATTGAGGCAACCTCAAGAGAGATATAAAACACACACACTCAGGAATGTGAGCACAGACTCAATTGGTTAAAGCTGAAGCAAGCAAAAACGCCACCCCTTTTATCATTCAGTAACACACCTCTCCAATTGTGTGGGGCTTCTTTCCGAACATCCAGCTGTCCTAATGGCCCCAATCACCTGTGCCAATATATTTTACTCAAAAAGTCCACCCATTTGGCTTAATGTCCTGATGTAGCTGAAAAATATCTTTAATTCAATTTTATTTATTTAAAAATGTATCACATAGTTGACATAGTTGATCATAATACATTAGTTTCCAGATAAGTGAAAGTAAAATTATTGAAAAATGGAAAGAAAAAGTTAAATTGGATGAGAAGAAAGAAAGAAAGAAAGAAAGAAAGAAAAAGGAGAGAAAGAAAGAAGAGAAAAAAGAAGAGAAAGACAGAAGAGAAAGAAAAGAAAGGAGAGAGAGGCCAGAGCGATAGCGATGCTATCGAGGTAAGGCATTTACCTTGCATGCAGAAGGTCAGTGGTTCAAATCCCGGTATCCCATATGGTCCCCAGAGCCTGCCAGGAGCGATTTCTAAGCGTAGAGCCAGGAGTAACCTCTGAGCGTTGCCGGGTGTGATTCCCCCACACACACACAAAAAGAAAATTACGGTAACAAGCTCATTTGTAAAAAAATTATTGTAGCATCAATGAAGTCATTAATACGATGGCAGAAGGTTTAGTAAGCTCTTGTTGTATGTTCAGTATGTTAAATTGGGGTGTTCCTTTAGGGATAGCAGCATCACACAAAATGAAGTTGTCTAGAAATTCAAAGATAAGATACTATAAATGTTAGGAGCATATATTCAGCTGTAGGGCCTTCTGGAAGAAAGCCTGGTTCAAAGATGACAATTACATTTGTGGATGTGTTACAGCTGCCAGGCTTTTTCACCCTCACTCGAGAAGAAGCCCTACACAGCCCAACACATGGAGTACCTGAATTGTGGTCAGATCAGCATCTCTGCAGGGACTCAGAGAACCTCAGTGATGAGGAAAGCCATTGGGGAAATCATAATTCTGGGTGACAGAGGCAGCAAGTGTGGCTTCTGCAGTGTGGGGCTTTGCCACTCCTTCGAAATGGCCAGCTTTGTGCTGCATGGGCCAATGTAGCTAGAATCTTCCACGGCTCGTTTTACATCTCATTCTAGAAAAGAGTGAGTCTATGCAGCTGGCCCCGTTCAAACATGACGACTGTGTTTCTGAGCATGGCTTTTCAGAAGGGAGATATGGAGATTGCTCCCCCAAAAGCCCTAGTTATATCAACTCAAAAACTGACAAGCCTGAAGTGTGTCAGATCAGTGAAAATATTTTGAGCACATAAGAACCTACCTCTGGGCCATATACATATACCCTGCCTCCAATTATTGGCATTCATCATGACTCCCAAAGTCACTTTATAGCTCCTTTGGTTTGCTCAGAGATCATGTTGTCTTCAGCCCACATATCAAGGTTCAGTGTCTACAGGCAACACTTTTGTCCCTGGATCTTCTGAAGTGATGGGCCATCCAGCACACGGAACTAGAAACCAATAAGAAGCTGAGGCAATACTATCACCCCACACCTCCTCCTCTCTTTCTTTTTTCTGTCTCAACTTTGCCAGCACTTTCCTATTAATATGTTGATACCTGTCCCAGATACAGGAATTGGTTTGTTTATATTTGAGCTGGGAGTGGCTACATGCAGGGCGTGCTAAGGTATTTACCAACTGTTGGTCGCTGTCACTCCTTGAAGAGCTAGAAGAAGAAGTTGCTTGGGTTCCATGTTTGGAACTAGGGGATCTCACCATGCAAAGCATGTGCCCCAGTCCTTTGAAGATTAGATCATAATCACCTTTGCAGACTGAGGATTCAGAAGCTTACATGGTTCTGATAACTTAGTTCTAGCAGGGCCCAAGTTCCTATATCACAGTAAGTGCCAAGAAACTGCTAAAACACCTGAGTGTGTTCAGAGACATCAATCAATAAGGCCACCTCTTTTGTTTCTTTGCATACTTCCTTGCACTCTCTAACACCCTGGTCGCTGCTGAGAGCTCTGAAGACTCAATGGATTTCTGTTCATTTTCTTTCAATTTGGGGCCTCAATTTGGATCTTTATATATTCATATATTTCTAGATGCCCCCACTTACCTGGCCTACAAGGTCTCTTAATCTAAATTGACTGGGGAAAATTCCATGAAAAGAAAAGGAAAAGAAATATGATAAAAATATCTTGACTATGAGAGCTGGAGAAAGTACAGAGATGAAAGCCCTTGCTTACCTGTGACTGACCTGAGTTTGATCACAGGTGCCACTTCTGGTTCCTGAACACCATCAAGAGAGATCCCTGACCACAGAGCCAGGAGTAATTCTTAAGCACAGGGTTTTGAGTCTGGAAGGTTTAGTTCAAAAGTATTATAATGTTGTGGATATCCCTAGTGTGGTTCCCTCATTTTTATTAAGGTATCATGATTCACAATCCTGTATATGACACTTTCATGCATTTATCATCCCAATGCTCTAAGTATCACTGAAGTGCCAGATTCCCTTCACCAATGTCCCAAGGACTCACCCTATTCCCAAAGACCCTTCCTTTTCCCCTAACCTCCCAACCAGGTAAACTCAGTTTTATATTAAAACTTTATAGGAGGGGCCGGAGAGATAGCATGGAGGTAAGGAGAATCCCGGCATCCCATATGGTCCCCAGAGCTTGTCAAGAGTGATTTCTGAGCATAGATCCAGGAGTAACCCCTGAGAGCTGCCAGGTAGGACCCAAAAAACAAAAAATAAAAATAAAATAGTTAAAAAATTAAAAAAAAACTTTATATGAGCCAAAGGGATAGTACAGTGAGTAGAGTTCGATCCCCAGCATCCCATGTGTTGCTCCAAGCCTGACAGGAGTGATTTTTGAGTGCAGAGCCAAGAGTAATACCTGTGTGCTTCTGGGCATGCTCTCCCAAAAAACTATATAAATGTATATATGTATATATTTTTAATTAGTTGATTAATTCGGAGTATTTGGGTCTTGCCATGTCATGCTTAGGAAGTTTGAGGACTATGTGATGCTAGAGTTTACCACCTGCAAGGTGGAATCTTAGCACATATAGTATCTCTCTACACCCATAAAAGCCATCTTAACAATGTCTGTAACCTTTATACCTGAAGGATAAGTAAATGCAAATTCAAAATGATATTTGTACCCTTATTTTTATAGCAACTCTAGTCATAATAGCTCCAAAAGGAATCAACCTATATGCTCATTGACAGATGATTAGATAAAATAGCAGTGGTACTTTAACTCAATGGAATACTACTCTGCTGCCCAAAATGGTGAAGATATGCCTTTGGGGACAACTTGAATGGAACCTGAGGTATTATGTTAAGTGAAATAAAGTGGTGAAAGACAAAATTTAGATGGGGTCTCTCGTTGCAGAATATAAATAACTAAAGCAATCTTAGTGGCAAGAGAAAAAAGCAGGAGTGGGAGTGGGGAAAAGGGCCTTTTTGGAGGTGGGGTGGCCCTGGAAACTTGGTGTTGGTGAGTGTGGTGAGTATCCAGAGGTGTTAAACTGTACCCCTAATATTCTGCAACACTGTGTGGTGCTCAATAACAGGGGAGAAAGAGAATCTGTCATTTGAGTAAAGTAAATGATACAGATGTTGAGGAGAGAGGATGATTATCTTATGGGTTTCTCCCTTAGATCTGTATAGGAAATTGGGATGAGATCTTTATGCAAATGGTTTCCCAGCTTGCTTCAATTTGCCTCCCCATGCCCGTGTTTGTAAGTGGTTCTGGAACAGTAGCATGGTAAGTGTAGAAAGTCAAAAAGAGAGTAACAGGGCCCGGAGAGATAGCACAGCGGCGTTTGCCTTGCAAGCTGCCGATCCAGGACCAAAGGTGGTTGGTTCGAATCCCGGTGTCCCATATGGTCCCCCGTGCCTGCCAGGAGCTATTTCTAGCAGGCAGACAGCCAGGAGTAACCCCTGAGCACCGCTGGGTGTGGCCCAAAAAACAAACAAAAAAAAAGAGTAACAGACACATATGTGTGATATAAATAAACATATAGTAAGGGAATAACAAATGCCCAAATACAACAGAAACTGAGAACTGGACTTCAGCTGGTAAGTTGCAAAGAAACAGGGTTTGAGGAACCAAGATGAAAGGTAGTAGACATTCTGTAGTGCTATAAAATTTTATGTATAAAACTTTACCAGTAACAATTTTGTAAACCATCGTTTCTAAAATTGAAAAAAAATTAAAGGCACAACTGAATTGTTGAAGAATTCATTATCTTTATGGTTTAAGGAAAAGCAACAGTTACTAAAATGGTGGTGGAATTCCAGCACAGGACAGACAAGTTCCTACTTCTAAATCCTTTATCACTCTCCTCTGATTTCCTTATTTCCCCTGACTTCCAATTACTTCTCTGTTTATAGGAAAAACATGATACTTAAGGGTTTTTATGACTTCTCAGAGGAAGACTCGGGAGAATTTTTATGTTAAATTCACCTTATTGTCTTTATAGTATTCTTAAGTCAGAGTTGCCTTGTGCCATTTCATATACATGGTGATATACTCCTGTAAAACTTTGCATTCCAGAAATTTTAAGGATGCATTTTTGAAAGTTTCTGGTCTAAAATTTCTGGTCGAGTTTTTGGAGAGATAACACAGTAGGTAGGGTGCTTGCCTTGCATGCAGCCAACCCAGACTTGATCTGTGACGCCACATATGTTCTCTAAGCACTATCAGGAGTTGAGCACTGTTTGGGGACCCTCCAAAAAAGAAAAAATGCTGCTTGAATATTTTTCATTCTTGACCAAATTTCAACCTGACAGATCCCCCTAGCTAATTATGTCCTTCAAAGTTTCAAGTACACAGTATCAAAATATCACAGTCATTTCCTTTCTAATGTATTCATATTACCATGATAAAAACAAATAATGTGGAACAAAATAAATCAAAATGAGATAGATGCATATCATCTACAATAATTTTATTGCAAAACATTGCATATTGTATCTGGATGTGTGCATTTAAATTCATGTAAAAATGTTTACAAGTGTGAGACTATATTCAGGAAATTAAGAGACAGAAAAAAAGACAATGTTGGGAGACTACAGTTGGCAGACATGTATCTTTTGGATTCTTAGTAAGCATTATTAAATTGTAACATGTGAAAAATAATGTCAAGTTAAAGCACAACTTAAGAACTCTCACAAAGTGAACCCACTTGTGTAACTAGTACTTTCATCTGTTGTTTTGATTTCGAAGTTGGAGCCTTTGGGGATGTGTTTTCTCTTTAAAATCGCTGGTTGAATGATAGACTGATAGTAGAAAAGATAAGGCACTTACCTAGCATACAGCTGTGGCCAAGACCAACCCAAATTCCTTGGTTTGAATCTGGCACCACCCATGGACCCTCAAGCACTACTATGTGTGATCCCTAAGCACAGAGCCAGAAGGGACCCCAAAAATTTAAAAGAAAAAGAAGAAAAATTGATGATTGATTCTATTCTTTTCAGGGGTAGAGGAGTACCTGATTGTGCTCAGTACTTATTCCTAGTTCTGTGTTCAAGGGTCTATATGCAGATCCAGGGATTAAATCTGAGGTCAGTTGCATGCAAGGTAAGTGCCCTATACTATCTCTCAGATCTTGCTAATTGAATTTCTTTTTTGTTTGGGGGCCACATCTGACTGTGCTCAGATACTCCTGGCAAGCTTTGAGTCATTATGAGATGCTGGGCATCAAACTCAGTTTTGCCTGCATGCAAGGCAAATGTACTTCCCATTGTACTGTCAATCACTATTTTAAGCCATTAACAAGGAAATATTGGGGTGCAGCCATTTGTCAGATTTGGGGAATGACAGGATCCAGAGTGAAGCCTCATCCCTCCATTCTCCCTAGGTAACTTGACCTTACCTTTTCCAAGACCCCTCTCGAGTCTGATTCCGCCGTTCACCTAAACCTGGGACCCGCCAGCTGAATGGGGATTGCGAAGCCGCGTGGCCTGGGATGGCAGAGAAAAATCCCTCCATCCTTCGCTATCCACCACCATCGTTAATTATTTAATGCAACACCAGAGATTCCTTCAAGTGAAGTGATACTCCTAAATTTAATCATGGCTACATAAATGTTGGTTTATTATTATTTGTGTTTTCTTCTATGCCAGAAGTATTTAATGTTTATTTTAAGTGTCACAAGTCACTAATACTTTCAGTTAACTTCCAGTTGGAAAAGCCTATAAAATCCTTATGGAAAATAGGATCTTATGGAAAACATATTAAAGTCAACAATTTGTATAAGTCATAACATGTCATTTTCATTTTAATATATAGTATGAAATTAAAAAGTAAATAATTGTAGTGACCTGGTTCCAATGAAGTAAATGTAGTGCCTATGGGGGAAATGCCTTTTTCTTCCATGACCGCTTTCCAGCTTAACCATGAATTTTCGCCAAACTTATGGGAAATTCTGGAGAATTCCCTCCTCCTCTGAGAGAAAGGATAGATGGTTCAGGGAAAAAAAAATATGCATTCAAATTTGTTTCAACTTGGAGGCTTCCAATGCTTCCCTCTACTGGTGGAAGATGTAAATTGTAGCATTCAATTCATTTATATTTTTACTTATTTTTAGGTTTTTGCCCACATCCAGCAGCAGTACTCCTATGTCTGTGCTCAGAAGTCACTCCGAGAGGTATTTTGAGGATCATAATGTGCCAGGAAATGAACCAGGGTTTCTTGCATGCTAGCTAAGCATTGTAAGGAACTCCAGAACTCAACTCTCTCTCACACTCTCTCTCATCTACAATGTGCAATTTTTGAACAAAGTTACATCATCTATTTTATGCTATTTCTCTTGGGCCATATTCAGGGTTGGATTCCCAGCACCTCATAGAGTTTCTAGAGTCCCACCATAAATGATCCTTGAGCACCAAGCTGGGAGTAAATCCTGAGCACAGCTGGGTGTGACCCCAACACCCCCCCCCAAAATAGAAAGAAAAAGTATTTAGAATTTGCCAGCATTTCCTCATAAATATAAGCACTCTTGGAGCAAGGGAAAGGACTCAAAAGGCTGGAACACTTTTGTATGTAGAAATCTAGGGTTCAGTCTTGGCACCACATGGTTCCCCAAGCATAGTATCAGCAATGAGTTGCTGCTGTGTGTGGCTGATAAAGGACCTCTGGCACAGCACCAGGCTTGTGGAATTGGAGTTGAAGACTCTAGCCTACAATTGCCCTCCTTGGCCCCATTCTTTTTGTCTCCCTTTTCTATTTACAAGTGTCTCCACCACTTGTAAACTCCAGACACTAACAGTGACATAACTGAATGGGGAGATAGGGACTAAAGACCTAGGATATCATAGACGGTGCTTGCCTTGCCTATGGTCAACCCGCCTTCAATCCCTGAAACTGCATAGGATTTCTTGAACCCCATCAGGAATGATCCCTGAGCATAGAGAAAGTATTAAGCTCTGAACTTACCTGGGTGTGTCCTCCAAAGCAAACAAACCAAGAGAGTGATGTGGGCAAATACATCAGTAATATCAGGGCCAGCTACTGACTAACTGGTTTTTCTCCTCTTCGACCTTGTTGTCTATTGTTGGGAGGGGATAGGGTGGTATTGGAGGAGGACAAGTTATGGGGATCCGAGTAGCTGTGAAAGGCCAGGGTTGAAAGGAATTTTCCACTCATTTTTCTCCATCTTTATGAGGTCTTTAGGAAGATTATTTTTGTGGGGTTTTGTTTTGTTTTGTTATTAATTTGGGGGTCATTCCCGGCAGTGCTCAGAGGTTTCTTCCGGTTCTGAGCTCAAAAATTACTCCTGGCAAGCATGGGAAACCATATGTGATGCTAGGGATCAAAAACGCGTCAGTCGTGTGTGAGGCAAATGCCCTCGCCTCGGTGCATCGTTCTGCCCCCAGCAAGCTTATCTTTGCCATGACTTTCCCTGAAAGATTCGGACTTCCCAAAGCAGAAACAGAGAAGATGGAATAGATGGGATTAATTAGTTCTAGACATCCAACTTTCCTCCTTTCCTCTTCTCTCTCTCTCTCTCTCTCTCTCTCTCTCTCTCTCTCTCTCTCTCTCTCTCTCTCTCTCTCTCTCTCTCTCTCTCTCTCTCTCTCTCTCTCTCTCTCTGTGTGTGTTAAAACAATATTATTTAGAGACTATGAGGAAGGAAAGGGAGAACTGAGAGTGCATATCTCTGGTGTAGATACAGGCCACACCCCAGAATGGGGAAGTGCTTCTCAATGTTTTTTCCACAAGTGACTCTTTTCCAACCTTGTTTCCTTCTTTTTTTTTTTTTTTTTTTTGGTTTTTGGGCCACACCCGGTAACGCTCAGGGGTTACTCCTGGCTATGTGCTCAGAAGTTGCTCCTGGCTTGGGGGACCATATGGGACACCGGGGGATCGAACCGCGGTCCGTCCAAGGCTAGCGCAGGCAAGGCAGGCACCTTACCTTTAGCGCCACCGCCCGGCCCCGCCTTGTTTCCTTCTTATGGCCCCTGTCTTCTATGACCCAGACCCCCCAGTCTCCTGCTATGGCTCCCTGCTTTCACCTGTGGAATATCCTAAGGGCCCACAAGGGGGCTGTATAACCAAGAGAGGCTAACAGGCTCCAGAGTTTCAAACGCAATTTAAGAATAATAGCAATAAAATTGCTACTTTTTGTTAGGAGAATGGTTTGAGACAGATCAGGAACATTCTGTTTCTTATTCAGTCCTCATAGGATAAGCAGTCCAGAGAGATGCAAGCTCTTTGGTCAAGCCAACCTGAATTAATGTTTTATCCCTGGCACTTGCAAGCTCAAATATAGTCCATAATGCAGATGAATAATTCAGAAAATGTAGAAGAAGCAGGAACTCACCAAGTAAACAACTTCCTGATGATTATCCCACTCCAGTACATGAAGACGAGACTTTGTAAAGAATTCTATGTAGGGACTGAAGCAATGGTTCCCAGTAATAGCAATAGTACTGTGTATGTGTGTGTATGTGTGTGTGTGTGTGTGTGTGTGTGTCTTGCCACACAAAATTAAAAACTGTGTGAAAATTACCTCTTGCAGCCATTAAGGTACTGGATCTAAAACCAAAACCAGATGTTAAGAGGTTGATCTTGAGGGTGATCAAAAATTTCCTGAAATGGATAGTGGTGAAGGTTGCACATAACTGTAAATATGCTTGTGAACAGTCATTATGCCTGTGAATATACCCCTAAACTGTTAATTAAAATAATATGTTCAACAAGGGCCTTGGTGAGGGTTCTGGAAAGATCGGTGGTGGTAAGGTAGCTGTGCACACCAAAACAAAAAAGGCTGAGCCAAAGGAAGTACAGCTAGAAAGGAGGAAGACCTTGCACATTGCCATCTTGGGCTCAATCCCCAGCATGCCAGTAGTGCAACCTGAGTGCAGAGCTAGGAATAAGCCCTGAGCTCTCTTAAGTGCAATTCCCTATCAAATAAAGTCAACCCCCTCCCATGAACATCAACATTATTGTAAATATACAACCTAAACTTAATAATTAAATTCTATTTTGTTTAGGTTCTTTCGGGAGGCTGGGGAGTTTAGGCTACACCTATAGGTGTTCAGGGTCTGTCTACTCTTGGCCTTGTGCTTAGAAGTGACCTCTGGCAGTGTTTAGGGAACAGAGCTGGAGTTTCAAACCCATTTCATGCCTGACACAGTAGTAGTTAAGGCAAGTGCCTTCCTTCCTGTACTAGCTCTTCAGTTTCCCTAATAATAAGTTTTTGCTTTTAAGCCACACCTAGCTGTGACCAGGTTTGTTCTCTGTGCTCAGGGATCATTAATGGTGCTGAGGATAGAACATAGATTGACAGTATGAAAGGAAATTGCCTTATACTATCTCTTCAGCCCCTCGTTGTTGTTTTTTTAAACTGTGGTGGTAGTAGATACTTGATGGTGAGGCAATCTTTGCACATGAGAGTTAAAACCTTTAGTACTATTGCAGCCATGTTACCTAAACTGGAGTTGAAAAACAGAGTTTGTCTCAAAAACAGTGTTACATAGATATTACCACACATACAAATAGAAAAGCTTTGGGGCCTGAGCAATAGTATAGTGAGTAGGGGCATTTTCTTGCATGCGTTTGACTTGGGTTTGATCTCTGGCATATGGTTCCTAAAACCTGCCAGGAGAAATCTCTGAATACAGAACTAGAAATCAACTCTGAGCACCACCAGGAATTACCCCAAAAATCAAACCAAAGAAACCTTTAAAAAAGACCGACATTTGCAGAGGCTGGGTTTTTAATCACCATATGATGGATTTAGTCTATTGGGCCACATGAATGCAAGACCTATATTCTTTTATTTTTAACCAATTCTATTTATATACTAAGATTTATAGTACTATTATTCATATTTTTCACACATACATCATTTCAACACCACACCCACCACCAGAGAACCCACCCACCTACACCAAAGTCCTAGTTAACTCCCTCCAACATAAAAACCCAGCTCTATAGAAAAACCTTTAATTCTGATGATTTTTTACCATTTCTTTGTATGATTGTACCATTTGTTGTTCCCTTACTAGGTTTCTTTTTTAATCTCAACTTTAGGTTTCTTTTTATGCTTTTAATATTGGAAGTACAGACACCTACACACATATAGCTGAATAGACCTAAACTCCTAGACTTCCACAAAATAATAAATCAATAATGAGTTGATAAAGTAACTTTCAAAAACCCTATCTTTTTATAAATATATAAATATAATTTAATATTATAAATAATTGTATTAATACATTTTAAGATTTACATAAACTAAATAAATTCTACAAATGTAAAATTAGTGTCTTAAATTCTTTTTTCCTCTTTCAAAATCTTTATGGTAGTTCTCTTTTTTTGGGGGGGGGTTTGGGTCACACCCGGTGGTGCTCAGGGATTACTCCTGGCTGTCTGCTCAGAAATAGCTCCTGGCAGGCACGGGGGACCATATGGGACACCGGGATTCGAACCAACCACCTTTGGTCCTGGATCGGGGCTTGCAAGGCAAACGCCGCTGTGCTATCTCTCCGGGCCTATGGTAGTTCTCTTAATAGAGTCTTAAATTTTTAAATTTAAGAAAATTTAAGAGGAAAATATGAATAGTCTGCTATTTTCTTTTCAAGTTTTAATTTGTTTGTTTGAGGCCACACCCAGCTCTAATAGGGGCTTACTTCAAGTCAGCTTGGGGGACCATATGTGAGGACAAAAATTGAAACAGGGTTGACCATGTGTAAAATAAACATGATATCCACTCTACTATCTTTCAGGACCTGGCCTGTTATTCGGTTTTTTTTTTATTTAATTTTTTTTTGTTTTTCTTTTTTTTAATTTATTTAAACACTTTAATTACATACATGATTGTGTTTGGGTTTCAGTCATGTAAAGAACACCACCCATCACCAGTGCAACATTCCCATCACCAATGTCCCAAGTCTCCCTTCTCCCCACCCGACCCCCGCCTGTACTCTAGACAGGCTCTCCATTTTCCTCATACATTCTCGTTATTAGGACAGTTCAAAATGTAGTTCTTTCCCTAACTAAACTCATCACTCTTTGTGGTGAGCTTCCTGAGGTGAGCTGGAACTTCCAGCTCTTTTCTCTTTTGTGTCTGAAAATTATTATTACAAGGGTGTCTTTCATTTTTCTTAAAACCCATAGATGAGTGAGACCATTCTGTGTTTTTCTCTCTCTCTCTGACTTATTTCACTCAGCATAATAGATTCCGTGTACATCCGTGTATAGGAAAATTTCATGACTTCATCTCTCCTGACAGCTGCATAATATTCCATTGTGTATATGTACCACTGTTTCTTTAGCCATTCGTCTGTTGAAGGGCATGTTGGTTGTTTCCAGAGTCTTGCTATAGTAAATAGTGCTGCAATGAATATAGGTGTAAGGAAGGGGTTTTTGTATTGTATTTTGTGTTCCTAGGGTATATTCCTAGGAGTGGTATAGCTGGATCGTATGGGAGCTCGATTTCCAGTTTTTGGAGGAATCTCCATATCGCTTTCCATAAAGGTTGAACTAGACGGCATTCCCACCAGCAGTGGATAAGAGTTCCTTTCTCTCCACATCCCCGCCAACACTGTTTATTCTCATTCTTTGTGATGTGTGCCATTCTCTGGGGTGTGAGGTGGTATCTCATCGTTCTTTTGATTTGCATCTCCCTGATGATTAATGATGTGGAACATTTTTTTCATGTGTCTTTTGGCCATGTGTATTTCTTCTTTGTCAAAGTGTCTGTTCATTTTTTCTCCCCATTTTTTGATGGGGTTAGATGTTTTTTTCTTGTAAAGTTCTGTCAGTGCCTTGTATATTTTGGAGATTAGCCCCTTATCTGATGGGTATTGGGTGAATAGTTTCTCCCACTCAGTGGGTGGCTCTTGTATCCTGGGCAATATTTCCTTTGAGGTGCAGAAGCTTCTCAGCTTAATATATTCCCATCTGTTAATCTCTGCTTTCACTTGCTTGGAGAGTGCAGTTTCCTCCTTGAAGATGCCTGTAATGTCCTGGAGTGTTTTGCCTATGTGCTGTTCTATATATCTTATGGTTTTGGGGCTGATATCGAGGTCTTTAATCCATTTGGATTTTACCTTCGTACATGATGTTAGCTGGGGGTCTAAGTTCAATTTTTTGCAAGTGGCTATCCAATTGTGCCAACACCACTTGTTGAAGAGGCTTTCTTTGCTCCATTTAGGATTTCCTGCTCCTTTATCAAAAAATAGGTGGTTCTATGTCTGGGGAACATTTTCTGAGTATTCAAGCCTATTCCACTGATCTGAGGACCTGTCCTTATTCCAATACCATGCTGTTTTGATAACTATTGCTTTGTAGTACAGTTTAAAGTTGGGGAAAGTAATTCCTCCCATATTGTTTTTCCCAATGATTGCTTTAGCTATTCGAGGGTGTTTATTGTTCCAAATGAATTTCAAAAGTGTCTGATCCACTTCTTTGAAGAATGTCATGGGTATCTTTAGAGGGATGGCATTAAATCTGTATAATGCCTTGGGGAGTATTGCCATTTTGATTATGTTAATCCTGCCAATCCATGAGCAGGGTATGCGTTTCCATTTCCCTCTGTCCTCTCTTATTTCTTGGAGCAGAGTTTTATAGTTTTCCTTGTATAGGTCCTTCACATATTTAGTCAAGTTGATTCCAAGATATTTGAGTTTGTGTGGCACTATTGTGAATGGGGTTGTTTTCTTAATGTCCATTTCATCCTTATTACTATTGGTGTATAGAAAGGCCATTGATTTTTGTGTGTTAATTTTGGAGCCTGCCACCTTGCTGTATAAGTCTATTGTTTCTAGAAGCTTTTTGGTAGAGTCTTTAGGGTTTTCTAAGTAGAGTATCATGTCATCTGCAAACAGTGAGAGCTTGACTTCTTCCTTTCCTATCTGGATTCCCTTGATATCCTTTTCTTGCCTAATCACTATAGCAAGTACTTCCAGTGCTATGTTGAATAGAAGTGGTGAGAGAGGACAGCCTTGTCTTGTGCCAGAATTTAGAGGGAAGGCTTTTAGTTTTTCTCCATTGAGGATAATATTTGCCACTGGCTTGTGGTAGATGGCCTTCACTATATTGAGAAAGGTTCCCTCCATTCCCATCTTGCTGAGAGTTTTGATCAAGAATGGGTGTTGGACCTTATCATATGCTTTCTCTGCATCTATTGATATGATCATGTGGTTTTTATTTTTCTTGTTATTGATGTTGTGTATTATGTTGATAGATTTACGGATGTTAAACCAGCCTTGCATTCCTGGGATGAAACCTACTTGATCGTAGTGGATGATCTTTTTAACGAGGCATTGAATCCTATTTGCCAGGATTTTGTTGAGGATCTTTGCATCTGCATTAATCAGCGATATTGGTCTGTAATTTTCTTTTTTGGTAGCACCTCTGTCTGGTTTAGGTATCAAGGTGATGTTGGCTTCATAAAAGCTATTTGGAAGTGTTTCTGTTTGTTCAATTTCATGAAAGAGTCTTGCCAAGATTGGCAGTAGTTCCTCTTGGAAAGTTTGATAGAATTCATTAGTGAATCCATCTGGACCTGGGCTTTTGTTTTTCGGCAGACATTTGATTACTGTTTTAATTTCATCAATGGTGATGGTGGTGTTTAGATATGCTACATCCTCTTCCTTCAACCGTGGAAGATTATAAGAGTCCAAAAATTTATCCATTTCTTCCAGGTTCTCATTTTTAGTGGCGTAGAGTTTTTCAAAGTAGTTTCTGATTACCCTTTGAATCTCTGTCATATCAGTAGTGATCTCTCCTTTTTCATTCATGATACGAGTTATCAAGTTTCTCTCTCTCTTTCTTTGTTAGGTTTGCCAGTGGTCTATCAATCTTGTTTATCTTTTCAAAGAACCAACTTCTGCTTTCATTGATCTTTCAGATTGTTTTTTGAGTTTCCACTTTGTTGATTTCTGCTCTCAGCTTTGTTATTTCCTTCTGTCTTCCTATTCTTGGGTCCTTTTGTTGAGCATTTTCTAGTTCTATTAGCTGTGTCATTAAGCTACTCAGGTAAGCTCCTTCTTCCTTCCTGATGTGTGCTTGCAAAGCTATAAATTTTCCTCTCAGTACTGCTTTTGCTGTGTCCCATAAGTTCTGATAGTTTGTGTCTTTATTGTCATTTGTTTCCAGGAACCTTTTGATTTCCTCCTTGATTTCATCTCGGACCCACTGGTTATTGAGCATGAGGCTGTTTAACTTCCAGGTGTTAAAGTGTTTCTTCTGAGTCCCTTTGGAGGTCACAAATAATTTCAGAGCCTTGTGGTCAGCGAGGTAGTCTGCAAAATTTCTATCCTCTTGATCTTATGGAGGTATGTTTTATGTGCCAGCATGTAGTCTATCCTGGAGAATGTCCCATGTACATTGGAGAAGAATGTGTATCCAGGTTTCTGGGGATGGAGTGTTCTATATATATCCACTAGGCCTCTTTCTTCCATTTCTCTCCTCAGGTCTAGTATATTCTTGTTGGGTTTCAGTCTGGTTGACCATCCAGTGTTGACAAAGCCGTGTTCAGGTCCCCCACAATTATTGTGTTGTTGTTGATATTATTTTTCAGATTTGTCAACAGTTGTATTAAATATTTTGCTGGCCCCTCATTCGGTGCATATATGTTTAGGAGAGTGAATTCTTCCTGCTCTACGTACCCCTTGATTAATATAAAATGTCCATCTTTGTCCCGTACAACCTTCCTGAGTATAAAGTTTGCATTATCTGATATTAGTATGGCCACTCCAGCTTTTTTATGGGTGTTGTTTGCTTGGATAATTTTTCTCCAGCCTTTTATTTTGAGTCTATGTTTGTTCTGACTATTCAAGTGCGTTTCTTGTAGGCAGCAGAAGGTTGGATTGAGTTTTTTGATCCATTTAGCCACTCTGTGTCTCTTAACTGGTGCATTTAGTCCATTGACGTTGAGAAAAAGAATTGTCCTGGGATTTAACGCCATTTTTATTTCAAAATTTGGTGTGTCTTTTGGGTAGTCTTGTCTTAGATTAGGTCTTTCAGTTTTTCTCTTAAGACTGGTTTTGTGTCTGTGAAGTTTCTGAGCTGTTTTTTGTCTGTGAATCCATGTATTCTTCCATCAAACCGGAAAGTGAGTTTTGCTGGGTATAGTATTCTGGGTGAAGCATTCATTTCATTCAGTCTTGTCACAATATCCCACCACTGCTTTCTGGCATTGAGTGTTTCTGGTGACAGGTCTGCTGTAAATCTCAGGGAAGCTTGCTTGAACGTGATTTCCCCTTTTGATCTTGCTGTTTTGAGAATTCTGTCTCTATCTGTGGGATTTGTCATTGTGACTAGGATGTGTCTTGGGGTGGTTTTTCTGGGGTCTCTTTTGATTGGTACTCTTCGGGCATGCAGGATTTGATCACATATATTCTTTAGCTCTGGAAGTTTCTCTTTAATGATGTTCTTGACCGTTGATTCTTCCTGGAAATTTTCTTCCTGGGTCTCTGGGACTCCAATGATTCTTAAGTTGTTTCTGTTGATCTTATCATAGACTTCTATTTTCATCTGTTCCCATTCTTTGACTAATTTTTTCCATTGTCTGCTCATTTGCTTTAAGTTTTTTGTCCAATCTCTCCTGCTGTATGGAATTGTTATGTATCTCATCTTCCACAGCACCAAGTCTATTCTCAGCTTCTGATACCCTGTCCCAGAATTTATCCATTTTGTCATTCACTTTGTTTACTGACTTTTTCAGTCCTGTTAGTTGACATGTTATTTCAGTTTGGAGTTTTGTGATTTCTGTCTTCATATTTTCTTGGTTCTTATTAGTGTTCTGTTCAACTCGATCCATGGTTTCTTGGAGTCCGTTGAGCATCTTCCATATTGCTAGTCTAAAGTCCTTATCTGAGAGGTTGATTAGTTGGTTGGTCATTCTCTGGTCATCAGAATTGTCCTCTTCATTCTCTATGTCTGATGCTGGCCTGCGTTGTTTCCCCATTGTCACACTTGTATTGTGGGTTTTTCTACGTGATGTGGTGGTATTCATTGTCTATATGATGCAGGCAGCACACTCCTCTGGCTCCTCCCTTTCTGGATGGGCTGACTTGCCTCTAAGGGAGGGGAGTCCTCCGTGGATGAAGCCTCACACTGGGTCAAATCTTAGGCCCGAGCATGCAACAGAGAAGACAGTCCAGAGAGAAATGTTTGCTTCTGTGATATAGCGCCGTTCTTAGTCTGATTTTTCCTTCTTGTTGCAATGGTGTTGTTTCCTTAGAAAGAGTGCAGGGCCGCGTTGCGAAGCTATGCAGCCGTGCTCTGCTGGAGCCTCTTTTTGCCCCACTCGCAAGAGTTTCACGCAAGAGGACAGTAGACAGACATAGACAGGTCACACTCACAGTTTTTCACAGTTGGGCCCCACTGGGCCAGTGTACTTTCGCGGATTTTCCCCGCCTAGTGTCACAGGGAGCCGGCTTTTGCAAAGCCTTGCCGGTTTTCATGCTCTGTAGTTCCTCCCTGAAAATGGCGTCTGGGCGAGCGAGGTTTCTGGAGCCTCTTTTTGCCCCACTCGCAAGAGTTTCACGCAAGAGGACAGTAGACAGACATAGACAGGTCACACTGACAGTTTTTCACAGTTGGGCCCCACTGGGCCGGTGTACTTTTGCGGATTTTCCCCGCCTGGTGTCACACACAGGGAGCCGAATTTAATTTAATTTTATTTTATTTTTATTTTTATCGTAGTAGTTTACATATTGTTGACAATAATATTACAAGTTCACTTTTACATAAAATCAGGGGGGTTCCCATCACCGATTTGTCCTCCCTACCCCTCCGTGTTCGTCCTACCTCCCATATCCTCCTCCCTCACCCCCGGGGCTTCGAGAAATTGTGGTCCCCTCTGTACCTAGCTTACTACTTAGTAGTCTTGGTCTTGGTGCCTCCCTTATTTTCCCCTCTAACTGGGAGGAAGGACTACATAGTTCAAGTTATGTGGTTTTATTTGAAGAAGAGAAAAGTAATAAACTGGGGTAAAATCTAATATGCCGAAAATGGGGGGAATCCTTCTAGAGGCTCTCATCATCGGTTTGAGAGATGAAGGAGAAAAAGAAGGTGAAACACCCCAACAGTACAAATAGAAGAGTCAAATATCCATTGAGCACTCCAGTGATAACGATAGGCACCACCAAAAAAAAAGCCATGGTCTTGAATTAAAAAACATGGCAGACACAGGCCCCCTGGGCTGAACTCCTAGTCCAGGGGACCAAGATCCCCCCAAACCTGGTGGGTCTTCAGGGCCACGCCTGGTTAATCGGGCCCTGGGGGGAGGGGGGAGAAATCCCTCCCTATGCATCCCAAAACTACAGAGGCACAGCTGGGCTCAGAACACTCCACATGCCAGGATTTCTGGGTCTTTGACTGGTATGTTGGGGGCTCTGGGTAGGACAGCTAGCCACAGGCCCCCTGGGCTGAACTCCTAGTCCAGGGGACCAAGATCCCCCCAAACCTGGTGGGTCTTCAGGGCCACGCCTGGTTAATCGGGCCCTGGGGGGAGGGGGGAGAAAACCCTCCCTATGCATCCCAAAACTACAGAACCGCGCGGGGGCTCACGCCCCCACGCGTACTTCATGTATTAAGAGTATTCCTTACTGTTATGTTACATTTTACGTATCCAGAATCTTTATTTTGTATTGTGCCCTTTCCCACATCCCTACAAAGCTCTTTTTTATCCCTTTACTCTCTATCCCCCCCCAAAACATCTCTAATCTACATTACTCTTTTTAATCAGTAGTGTACAAGCCTTATCACAGATCAAAGGCGTGTATTGTGTGTAACAACCCCAAACTGTTTCAAGATACATAAAATGGACACGTATTTCTTTAGAATATTTTGTGTTTTTTCTCTGACAGCTATAATTCTTACTAAATGTTGTCTTGGGGCCGGGCGGTGGCGCTGGAGGTAAGGTGCCTGCCTTGCCTGCACTAGCCTAGGACGGACCGCGGTTCGATTCCCCCGGCGTCCCATATGGTCCCCCAAGCCAGGAGCGACTTCTGAGTGCATAGCCAGGAGTAACCCCTGAGCGTCACCGGGTGTGGCCCAAAAACCAAAAAAAAAAAAAAAAAAAAACCTAAATGTTGTCTTATATAGTGATGATTCTAACCACTTTTCATCTTCTCTTTTTGAGCTGTTTAACAAGGAATCTTAGAGAAAGAGTCCCCCAGATTAATGCTTATGATTGAACCATAATTGTTCTTATCACCCCCATATGAGCCAAGAACACCACGTGGCATTGCTCCCTTTTTGCATAGGCACATTAAAATGGGAAAATACTATACATATAAATAAGATCCTATCTAGTAGAGATTGGTACAGACAAATCTTATAGTGCAAAGGGACCTTACACCCTGAACATTGACATAACGACCTGGCACAGACCTCAGAAGAAAGGGCATTTCCCTGAACCAGGGAAGCCATCCACAAAACATCCAGGCTGGTCTATAGCATCACATGGAAGCAATCCGCTACCAAGGAAGACTCTACACTGCTCAGACATTGTCCTGCACAAAAGAGACTTCCATTAACACTGAGAAGACTTAACAACAACAACGACCTGCTTACAGGACAGAGCTCCCTGCGTTGCACTTTGACTGTGAAGTGAAACCAGAGGACGCTCCACATCCTGACTTCAATGTTGGATATACAGATTCCAGGATCTTTAATACAGAAGCTTGATACCAACAACAGAGACTGTGTGAAAAATATAAGTGTGTTGGCACTACAGACAATGTCTTGGATTGGACGATCTAGCTTGCCTGGAGCCTAGAGTTGGTCTTGTGCCAGGAACCTTCAGGGGTCGGGTCTTTTTGTATTTAGACCAAGGTTATTTCTTTCCATGTCCCTCATATTTTGGTGGGCCTATGCAAACAACAATTGCCACTCTAACACCATTTTTGCGGTGCTCCTTTGACTCTAATCTTTAAAAAGAACCCACTTAAGATTTGAGGTTAACTTAAGCTAATATGCATGAATATGGAAATGTAAAAAAATGCTATGCCGGGGCCGGGCGGTGGCGCTAAAGGTAAGGTGCCTGCCTTCCCTGCGCTAGCCTCGGACGGACCGCGGTTCGATCCCCCGGTGTCCCATATGGTCCCCCAAGCCAGGAGCAACTTCTGAGCGCATAGCCAGGAGTAACCCCTGAGCGTTACCGGGTGTGGCCCAAAAACCAAAAAAAAAAAAAATGCTATGCCTATAATGTCTAAGGAGTTATGTAAGTTTTATGGCTTTAGATTGCCTTGTGTGCTGTTAAGAAATATTACAGTGTGTTACAATCTTAATGTTCCTTGGATGAAATTTCAAAGTTGGGATATCAGCAAGGGGACTTCTGAGAATTATGTTATGTATTGTCCTTCCATTGTAACTTTACCTTGTCCTCTTTCTTTGCATCCTTGTTCTCATAATTAAAATAAAAAAATAAAAATAAAAATAAAAAAAAAACATGGCAGAGCACCTAAAGAAAGAAAAGAAAAGAAGAGGAAAAAACAATATAAATATAAATGAGGACAACAACTTCAATAACCACACCAAAACAAAGAAATCGACAAAAAGTAGATAGGTAAATAAAATAATAATAATAATAATAAATGAGGGCCCGGAGAGATAGCACAGTGGTGTTTGCCTTGCAAGCAGCCGATCCAGGACCAAAGGTGGTTGGTTCAAATACCGGTGTCCCATATGGTCCCCTGTGCCTGCCAGGAGCTATTTCTGAGCAGACAGCCAGGAGTAACCCCTGAGCACTGCTGGGTGTGACCCAAAAACAAAAACAAAAAAAAACAATAATAATAAATGAAGAAAAAATAATATATAAAAGATAAAAATGTTTTGTGCTTTTTGCCTTCTTTTTTTTTTTTCCTTCCTGCACTGGCCCAGTAAATATTGAGGTCATTCGAAAAGGAATTCACTTGGCCTTAGCTCTATGGGGTTTCTCCACCCTTGGGGTATATTGTCACGGGATTAACTATAGACTCCGTTCAGGTTCATTTACTCTACTGGTGGTGATTTCGTGGTGTTTGGAAAACTTCTGCTCCGTCCCGGGTGATGAAATAAGACCTCTGTATCTATAGATCTCAGTATCTGCACAGGTCCAGGAATGGGACTTATGATGAAGTCAGTCTTTGTGGTTCTAGAAGTTCTGTTCCCTCAGTGTCATTTTAATCCATCTTCTGTAGTTGGTGGTCTTGGTCTTTGCACTGATCCTAGGATGGAACCTAGGTTAGCATCTTTCATTTTGTTTCCAGAAGCCCCATTCCGTTGCGATTGTCTCTGCTGGACCTTTGGAACTGGGGATCATGGTTATTGTGCGGGCCATAGTTCAAACCCTACACTAGGGCTTTTTTATTGGTCTCAAGATATATTCAGTCCAGTCATGGTTCTAGCAGCCAGTCATCTGTAAATCGTGATCTTGGCTTTTGGACAGATCAAAGGGTGACAAGTCTTCTGATTTTGTCTTATTGTTAGCTGGTGAGGTAGGATAACCTGTTCTTAGGTCAAGTTGTTCCCATTTTCTTTGTTGTCAGGATATCATATTAGAGCTGGCACTTGTTGGTGGCCCAGCATTATTAAGGATGTCCCGGATGGGATTTGTTTCCTGTAGCTGTTGTGAAGAACTGTGTCGATTCTATGTCTGGGATCCAGGGTTCAAGGCTGGACGGATGGTGTCTAATCACCTGAGGTCTAAGTTGGGTCTGCGTGACATATTTTCAAGGTAGGAGATATCCCTGTATTGTAAACAAGTATGAGTTCTTATCTCTAGTAGATAAGAGCTCTTTTTTATATGTAAGATTTCCCCCTTTTTTAGTGTGCCTTTGCAGGGAGAAATGGTGCTACTTTATATTGTCGGTGCATTTGGGGCTGGACAGAGAAGAAAACAGAAACAAGTCACACATCCAAACAAGATAAAATTAGGAATAAAAGTATATGTGCTCACATATGTATACGTAGAACAAACATTTAAAAAATGAATTAACAAAATAATTAAAGGAACCATGGGGAAAAGCAGGTAAAGAGGTGGTGCAATACCGGTCTTATACTTATGTTGGAAGTATAGGTTTCCCCATTGTCTTTTGGGATTTTCTTGTGGTGTGTGGGTTCCCAGGCACCTTTCCATCATTCCCCCTGACCTTCTTGAGATTGGCAAAGGATTTGCGACAGGGAGGTCTTGTAGGAGTTCTTGCATTGGGGATACTTTTAGAGCTAAGTCCAGTTCCAAGTAACAGTCCACGGTAGGGGGATTTGGTAGGGAGGGCCATGCAGCATTAGTCCGCAGGGGAGTTGGTTGCCTTTTCTTGCGGGGGCGAGGTGTGGGTTTGACTGGGTGTCCCTTCGCTTGGGTGCTGGGTACTGGTTCGTTGGGTTAGGAGGTCAGTCTTGATGCCTAATGGATTAAGAACTGAGGGTGAAGAGTTTTAATATGGTGGGAGGTCTGGGTGGGATTGAGGGGTGAAGGGAGAGTTGGATTTCCAAAGGGGGGAAAGGGGAAAGTATATGGAAGGGGTAGAAAAGAAGAAAATAGAAAATATATTAGAAAGAAAGGGAGAAGAGAAAAGAAAGAAAAGAAAAGAAAAAGAAAAAAAGTAGTGAGAAGAGAGGAGAAAATAGCAAGGGAATGCTAGTTTGCTTGAATGTGTTCGATGAGTAGGGCCTGCAGTATAAGTCTGTACGTCACAGTTGCTGCTTCGGTGGTCTGACTGGTCACATGCTTCAAATCCTAAAAGAAGGTATAACCTAGAGATAAAGTGTATGTTAAAGAGTTTTCTTGGGACATTCTCATAGTGCAAGCTGGGTATGGTATCTCGTGTGAGTGAGCGTCGAGATGCCATCTTAGTTTGTCCACCCTTTTTATTCAAGAACTCCTGTGGACAGAAAAGCTGAGACGTTATTTTAAATATAGTAATATTAAGGCATTAAAACATAGTGTTATGGGATGTTTCCTTTGGAGTCAGTGATTTCCCGTGGTATACTTTACCTGTGATCCTGTAAGATCCCTAAGGGATTATTATGGGCCTTTGTAGTAGAAGGCTGATTACTTACCTGTTCTCTCTCTGTTGCTCTTTCTACTGTTGCTGGTTTCTTTGTGGTATAATGTGTATTCAAGAGTTTGTGTTGTTTCTTTTCATGTATTTTGGGCACTGCTCCCAAGTATATGTTGAGTATTACCGTGTTTGGAGTTTTTATCCTGTTATACCCTGTTATTTGATTGTTGAGTATTAGTTGTATATAAGGTGTATGTTCTAGGTGCTTCAGAATAGCGCTATCATTCTGTTTTTATCTTTTGTCTTCTGGCTTATTTCGTTTAACATAATATGTTCTAGGTCCATCCATGTTGCTGCAAAGTCTGTGATTGTATCATTTCTGACTGCCATGTAGTATTCCATTGTGTATAAATATCACATCTTAATGATCCATTCATCTGTTGTTGGACATCTAGGTTGGTTCCAAGACTTGGCTATTATACTGAGTGCTGCGATAAATAGTGGGGTGCACACATATTTTGGAATGAATGTCCTTCCAACTTGGGGTATATACCTAGAAGAGCAATTGCTGGGTCAAATGGCAGCTCAATTCTGAGTTCTTTGAGCACTCTCCAGACTATTCTCCATAGGTTTTGGACTAGGGGGCATTCCCACCAGCGGTGGATGAGTGTGCCTTTCATACTGCAGCCTCGCCAACAGAGGTTTTTTCCATTATTTTTGATGTGAGCCATCCTCACTGGTGTAAGGTGGTATCTCATTGTTGTCTTGATTTGGATCTCCCTGATGATGAGTGAAGGTGAGCATGTTTTCATGTGTTTGTTGCTGGTCTGTTATTCTTAAGAACCCTCTCAATAATTTTCATAAAAATGGGCCAGTGAGATGGCGCTAGAGGTAAGATGTCTGCCTTGCAAGCGCTAGCCAAGGAAGGATCGCGGTTTGATCCCCCGGCGACCCATATGGTCCCCTGAAGCCAGGGGCAATTTCTGAGCACTTAGCCAGGAGTAACTCCTGAGAATCAAACGGGTGTGGCCTGACCCCCCCCCCAAATATTAAGATTGAGGCCGGAGCAGTGGCACAGCGGTAAGGAGTTTGCCTTGCACACGTCTGACCTAGGAAGGACCATGGTTCAATCCCCAATATCCCATATGGTCCCTCAAACCAGGAGCAATTTCTGAGCACAGAGCCAGGAGTAACCCCTAAGTGTCACAAAAACCAAAAGAAAAGAAAAGAAAAGAAAATGTTAAGACTTGTGGTCAAGGATAGTGTCTGGGTTCAAATACATCTGCTTTTTATTCATGGCATCACGAGTGAGTGATTAACAGTTTTATCAATTTTCTGATGTGGAATGGGAGAATTCAGTCCCAGGCAAGTCTCCAGGTGAGGGTTTCCATCAGCCATAAACACAGGTATCTTGAGAAGCTCAGGAGTCCCGATTAAGCCTCAGTTTCATTTTGGGCCAGTTTACCTGTTTTTGGTAACTCCTTTCACCCAACTGTGCTGTTGGAGCTCCAAGGTGAGAACTTCTAGAAGAAAATGACACCAATACTGACAGAGGAACTTGAGGTGTGACTTGTTGGAAAGGGAGCAGATGAGCTCATGTGAAGATAAACCATTTCTGATGGGAGTGGTCATTCTAGATGAAGTCAATATTTTCACATGCCGAGAATTGAAGTCCACACCACAAATCATTTTATTAGCTGCTTTTACTACAAAATGAATCACTCTTTCACAGAAGGACCATTGAGTTCCCATAACCCATGTGGTTTCCTCTATGGTTTATTATCGAGCTCAGCAGAGAGAAGAAATACTAAACCATAGCTAAGTTCCCAGACACTTCATACGTTTGTTCAAAGATAATGACACATGAGAGAAAATCTACTCTCCTTCCCATTTTCTATTTTGTGGGAGAGAGGGGCCAACAGAGAGTAGTGCTCACTCAGGGCTTCCTCCTGTCTCTTTGCCATGAAGTTACTCCTGAGAATACTCTGTGTATCCTCTGCAGTGCCAGGAATAAAAAAAAATGGCTAGTCCAAAGAAAGCACCTTGATAACATGTACTCTCTCTGCCAGAGCTGACTTCTTTCTGAGCACAGAACAAGTAGAAAGTGTACATCTCTAGATGTGGCTAAAACTACCCACCCCACAAAAAAAACTAAATAAAATATTATTTAATCATTATATTTTAGTTTGTATTTTTAATATATTTTTTATTTAAGTAACATGATCATAGTTTGGTTACAGTCATAACCAGAACACCCCCCCTTCACCAGTGTAACATTACCCCCTCCCCCTTTCCCATCCCCTGCCTGTATTAGAGACAGGCATTCTACTACAGTTATTTGTTTTTAAGTTCAGTAAGTTGTATTTTTTTCCTTAAAGGATAAGAGTAAAAAAAATATAATAAAGGTGTGATAGTGGCAATCACTGTTGTTTGCATAGGTCCACAAGAATGGGGAAAATAGAAAAAAATCCTTGACCTGATTACAAAAAGGCCTCACCGCAGAAGTTTATTGGCATAAGACCGACTCTGGGTTCCAGGCATACCAGTCCATCCAACTCCAGTCATTCTCAAGTTCCCGGTGAAACTTTTTCACACTTTTCACTATTGTTGGTATCAGATTCTTATATTTAAAGACTCTGAATTCTGTGCATTTCTTTCATCGATGTCAGGCTGATGTGGAACATCCTCTAGTTTCAGCATACCATTCAATGTGGAACAATCTACCCTGCATGCAGACTGTTGCTGAGTCGTCTGGGTGTTGGGAGCACTCTTTGGAGTAAGTCAATGCCAAAGCCGTGGTAGGTGTTCCCTGGTAGAGGCTTGGATCCTGGTAATGTTATAGACAATTGTGGTTGTTTCCATAGATGGTATCCATTGTTCAGGTGTGTGTGGGCGATGCCCATTCTTCTGAGGCCTGAGCCAAATCATTATGCCAATGTTCAGGGTAAAAGCCTAATTACATTACCAAATTTGTGTTCCCATCTCTATTAGATAAGAACTTGTTTGCATATGTATTATTTTCCCATTTTAATGTGCCTATGCAAAAGAGAAGCAATGCCACAAGATATTGATGGTGCATCTGGGGGCCGACGAATAAAGTCCAACATTCCCCGTAACTTGGTATATACATGAAATTTATACAGAGATACTCTTCTAGCAGTATTGCTTATAAAACAGATCTCAAAGGGGAAATATCAAACAATCAAATAACAAATCCAGTGGGCAAAGTTGTCACTATATGAGGATATTCGAAAAGAGTTATAGATGTTAAGGGAATACATCTGAGATATACAAAGGAGATACATGTGACCCTTTTATGTTTTAAAAATAGTCAAGAGGGAGGGGGGTGTTTCCGAGACACCACTTTGGTCTGTGATTTGGACAATCGAAGAGAGCACGGAGCCATGCCCTCCCCTTGTTGCCTGCTGAAGCTTCTGACTCCCCGAGAGGCATTTGATTCCTAATTGCTGGAAGTTGAAAGTTCAGCCAGTCCCTTCCCAGCCCCTTGCAGGAACAAGGAAGCCTGGGGTCTCTTTTAAATTGCACCTCACCAGAACCCACTTGCTGGGATCCTGATCAGTTGTCCATGAATAACCCTGGAAATGGGGAAGAAGGAGAGAAAAGGCTGTGGGGGGGAGGCAGCCGAGGCTGCATCTTCTCCTTATCTTGGCCAAGAAGCCTACAGCATGGAACCTTGCCGTGACGCGTTGCCTGCTAAAGCTTCAAACTCCACCAAAAAAATTACTGTGAAAGATATGTAATCCACCTTGGCCAAAACAAAAATCCTTAGTACAGAAAAATGGTTAAATGTGGGGTAACAAGAGCTGGGAGTGAGGGAGTAAAGGAATAAATCCAGCGCCTGCACAGCGTTCAGATAATGACAAGCAGAGGAAAAACATTAATATCCATATATTTTTCATAAAGTTCCATGCGGGGGCGCTACCCCCCGCGCGGTTTCACAATGAACAGGTTTAATAAGAAAAATACCCTGGTAAGTCCTAATGCCAGAACCTATTGTGCTGCTATTCCCACCTAGGAACTCCTCCAAGGGACTCACCTCGCTGCCTTGCCCAGCCATGTGGCCAGGCAAAGCCCTGGAGTACTAGAGGAAGGAGGTAGAGAGGTGCTGGGGTGACCCATGTCCCGCACCCCTTCCTAGGCCTGGTTACAGAGGCCTTTGGCATGGCGGAGGGCTGCCAAACGCCATGCTGGCAGGACCTCCCGGCTCCTTTAGTTTGTATTTTTACAAAGGGTTTGTTTATGGACTTCTCTTTTGTTACAGCCACACTCAGCAGCTCCTATTCCCATTTTCTAGACCCCTCCACCCTACCACTTAAATAGATACAGAAAGGGAGGGCTATACGCCGTTCTGTTTGGGAAAAAAAAAAAGGTCTCATTAGAGGTGACAGAACCAGATGTGATTTCTAAAACCCTTTTTATATGCTAATGGTTTGAAGCTCCTAATATATGTTCCTTATCAAAACAGTTCAGGATGTGCTAGGCTGTTCAGTGAAGTGATTTGTTTTGAACCAGGATGTTAAGAACACCTTGCTAGAGCACCAGGCAGCACAAATTCATTATCCCCTGGTCACAGGACAGAAAGTGCCTATTAGAGCTGAGAGAAGCAAAAGTACCAAATACCTCAGTGTTATTTTCCCATTCCCTTTTATTTTGCCCACTAATTAGTCTCAGGATGTCCAGTGAAGACAGGTATGGGCCGGCCAAACCAACTGCAGAAGCTGATGTTTATGTCCGAGACCCGCCTCCTTTTGTTCAGTGTCAGCCACCTTATTTTTATACACCTTGTGGGCCAGAACCCAATGGACTCAGTCAGCACTTTGGCCTCCCTTTCCCTCTGGTTTTTCTTTCTTGTTTTAAATCGTGTCTTTTAATCTTGAGTTTACCAAGCCTTTCAAATGTTCTTCTGTTAGTTTCTCTTCTGTTTCATATAATCATATAATTGCCCATTACCCTTGGTTGTGAGTCTGAGAAACATACATCAACCTAGAAACGAGTCTTGCACTTTGACCTGTGCTGAAAACGAAGCAAGGAGTTTCGTTCTTAAATTCTTCAGTTCTATTCTTAAATTATGTTCACCTGGTACGGTCATCTAAGGTCATCAGGGTAATCCAATAGATCCAAATGCCCTTGATTATGAGTACGATCTTTGGGTTCTATGGCTATACAGTATAAATCACATATTTTTGTTTCCTCATTGAAAGGCAATACAGGAAGTCCTTTTTGTCAATAAGTATATTGAAAGCTAGAGTAATAGCACTAGGGGCTAAATACATGCTTTGCATTCTGAAGATCTTTATTAGAACCCTGGCACCTTGTTATCTGGAGAACTTCCAAGAGTGACCCCAGCAATGTAGCAAGACTATGCCCTTAATACCACAATGTGTGCCCATCCCCCAAAATAACAATGACAACAACAATAAAAGACTGTACTCTACTCAGCACTATACTCTCTATATAGTTATCATTTTCACATTCTAGAGTGATGTGGACTATGCTAGTTTAACTCTCCAAACTGCTGTAAGAAATTTTCCATGGCTCCCCCTATCAAAATATAATCAAGTCAAAGGACTCTGGATGTGTTTTCACTCCTTAAAGCATTGTAGAGGGAAATGAAATTGCAGCCCAATTCTTCCAATTCCAGATGAGGGGAGCTTAAGAGCTTCGGGGAACAAACAGGTGCTACCCAGGGGGGAAGCCATCAGCATCTGCAGCCATTATTTCAGATCTTCCTACGGTGGCCCAAAAGACCATATTTTTATAGCCGGCTGCTCTCCTGTGTCTTTAAAACGGCAACAACAGCTATACCAGACCTTAAGTTTCTTTTTGACATGGCAGTAGTGCAGCAGGATTTAAAATCACTCCAAGGGGGCATCCCCAAAGGAAGATGGGTAGAAGAGCTTGCCACAGCACGTGACAAGTTATGTTATGACTGTTACACAGGGTGGAGTCTTTCATAGCCAGAGGAAGAAAATCACAGAATACATTAGTGTTATTTCCCCCATTGATCAGGCTCTGTTTGTCGCAAATCAGCTCTACCTGTTCTCCTTGGAACTAAAATGCAGCTCTCCCATCCTGAACAACCCAGAATGGATTTTGTTATTTTTTCTGCCTCCATGACACCATCTTCTACTAATTCTAATTTAGAAATTTTTATGTTGCTTTCTAATTTCTAAAGATAACAGCTCACTACAGACCTTATAGAGTGGGTCAAGCAGTTGTTGTGTCTAGAAAGATCTTCACTTCTGGAAATTCACTTGTCCTCTAAAAATAACTCAGGTTGGTTTTGGAAATCAATATGGATATTTGCTCCCCAGAAAATGGGAATTGAGCTCCCAAATTATCCAGCAATTCCAGTTTTGGCTATCTACCCCATGGATCTAAGAAATGTATTAAGAAAATACACTTACATCATGTTCACTGCAGCATTATTCACTATAGCTAAAATATGTAAACAGCCCAAATGTGTGAAATCAGAAGATTGGATAAAAATTAGATATACACAATAGATATACAACATAGATATACACAACAGAGTACTATTTAGACTACAAAAAGATGAAATAATGTGATTTGCTTTTATGTCGATGGAGATGGAGCGTATGATATTGAGTTAAGTTAGTCAGAGAGACATGAGGGCACAGAATGATCTCTCTCATACTCAGGATATAAAGTAACATAGTAGGGAAATAAACAATTCCCAGAGGCAACAGAATAAGGACTTTTACCATGGAGGAAGGTGAGAAATGGAGGTAGAACTGGAATGGGGCTAGGTCCTGGTACAATAGTGGAGGGAAATGGGCATTCTGGTGCAGGTGGTCATTCTGAAATGATTTCTTTATTTTAAGTATCCTGAGAACTAACTGAACATCTGAGATCAGAGCCTTGTTGGGTGTGCCCCCCAAAAGAGAATTCCCTTATGACCCAGTGATAACACAACTTATTGGCATATATCTTCAAAACATAAAAATATTCATTTGAAAAAGTGGGAGAGAAACTGGACATTGGTGGTGGGAAATGTGCACTGGTAAAGAAATAAATTTTGGATGTTGTATGACTGAAAGTCAATAATGAACAACTTTGTAACTGTATCTCACGGTGATTCAAGCAAAATTTTTTTTAAAAGACTATTGTAATAATAAGGGCCTGGAGAGATAGCACAGCAGCGTTTGCCTTGCAAGCAGCTGATCCGGGACCAAAGGTAGTTGGTTCGAATCCCGGTGTCCCATATGGTCCCCCATGCCTGCCAGGAGCTATTTCTGAGCAGACAGCCAGGAGTAACCCCTGAGCACCGCCGGGTGTGACCCAAAAAACAAAAAAAAAGACTATTGTAATAATAAACAGAGTAAGCACCTATGTTCACTGTTGTTCTTAGTACAATAACCAATCAATGGAAGCAACCCAAATGCCCAACTACAGAAAAAGAGAACAAGAAGTTGTATTATAGTGACAGAGTGAAATATCACAAAAGTGTAAGAAAGGGCAAAACCCATGCACTTTCTGCAACATGGATGAAATTATATTATCATGATATCATGATAAGTGATATCATGTTGAGTGAAGTCAGCCTGAAGAAAGGGATAGATACATATGTGAGATTCAAACATTAAGGGAGCAATAAATGGACAAAGGCAACAGAATTAAAGGATTAATCCACAGAACAGTTTAGGGAATGAAAGAGGGAGTTTGTAGAATGGGAGGGGACTCTGGAAGCTTAGTTAAGGGATATGGACTCTGGGGAAGAGTGTGGTAATATTAGAATGATATATGCATGAAACTATCACGAACATTTTTCTGACTCACACTCCCTCAATAATGATTCAAAATTTATTGCTAAATAAAGTGGCTACACCATTCCAAACTCCCAAAACTAACTCAGGCTGTGTGTATAAATGGTGCTAGGAGGAACAAAATGGGTCCAGAACTTGTTCTACATCCTGAAACCTGAGAGTCTTGGAAAATGTTATATTTCAAGCCTTCATATAGCCCTCTGCTGTGCAGCTAACTGAATCCCCCAGGCAATTGAGGACACCTTCCTATTGGATGTACTTATTTGGTCCTTGAACTGAAAATTCCGCATGGCAACAACTGGTTAGAGGCAAGTAGGGGAAGCTTTTTGATAACTGTCATATGTTCTGTGGTAAACTCATGCTGTTTCACAATTTTACCTGCTCAATTCCTGCAGCAAAAGGAAATAGATAAGAGAGAGTAAAGAAAATAAAATGGTTTTTATGTATGGGAAATAGTTGCCAAGAAGTGGTATTCTTGGTTTATATGTTTGGCAGTTCAATTTCTTTTCTTTCTTTCTTTCTTTCTTTCTTTCTTTCTTTCTTTCTTTCTTTCTTTCTTTCTTTCTTTCTTTCTTTCTTTCTTTCTTTCTTTCTTTCTTTCTTTCTTTCTTTCTTTCTTTCTTTCTTTCTTTCTCTCTCTCTCTCTCTTTCTCTCTCTCTTTCTTTCTTTCTTTCTTTCTTTCTTTCTTTCTTTCTTTCTTTCTTTCTTTCTTTCTTTCTTTCTTTCTTTTTTTTCTTTTTTTGGCAGGGTAGATCTACATATTGCTTTCCAAAAAGGCCTCACAACAAGATATTCCCACCAACAGTGGATGAAGTTTTCTTTCCCACAACAATCTCATCAACACTTTTAGATATGTGCCATTTTCACCTGTGAGATGATATTGCATTGTTGTTTTGATTAGCATGTCCCTAATAATGAGTGCCATTCAGCACTTTTGCATAAGTCTGTTGGTTATCCATACATCTGTGGGAAAGTGTTTATCTCCTTTTCCTATTTTTGTGGTGGGACACTGAACTTTTTTTGTTGAGGTTTTGTTTGTTTGTTTGTTTGTTTTGTTTTTTATTCTTTTTGGTTTTTTGGTCACACCCGCCAGCGTTCAGTGGTTCCTCCTGGCTCTATGCTCAGAAATCGCTCCTGGCTGGCTCAGGGAACCATATGGGATGCCAGGATTCGAACCACCGTCCTTCTGCATGCAAGGCAAATGCCTTACCTCCCTGCTATCTCTCCGGCTCCTGTTGTTGAGTTTTTTAAGTGCTCTAGATATTCTTTTTTTTTTTCTGCGCTCAGGGTTACTCTTGGCTCCATGCTCAGAAATCGCTCCTGGCAGGCTCGGGGGACCACATGGTACACCGGGACTCGAACCACCATCCCTCTGCATGCAAGGCAAACATCCCACCTCCATGCTATCTCTCTGGCCCCAAGTGCTCTAGATATTCTTCATTTAAAAGGTTATGTGCATACATAGGTTTAACTCCACACTTTGTAAAATAACCAAGATAGACAGAAATAAAGGATACAATGCTGAATAAAGTCAAAAGGAAAGAGATACATACTGAAAGATCTCTCTCATATGTAGGATTTTTAAGAGACACAGTTAGGTAGCAGCAAATGTCCAAAAGCAATATCATAGAATACTTGATCCATGTAAAATTAGACTTGTTGAGATGTAGGGACATTAGATTCTTTAGGGCAAAGAGATGTGTATACTGATAATAGATGTAGTATTAGAATTATATATATGGGGGCTGGAGAGATAGCATGGAGGTAAGGCGTTTGCCTTTCATGCAGGTCATTGATTCAAATCCCAGCATCCCATATGGTCCCCTGTGCCTACCAGGGGCGATTTCTGAGCATAGAGCCAGGCGTAACCCCTGAGCGCTGCCAGGTGTGACCCAAAAACCAAAAAAAAAAATAGAATTATATGATAAACCATTATTAACAGTATTTTAAACCACAGAAATTCAATAAACAAAATATAAAGCATTAAAATTTAGAAAAAATTCTAAGCATTACTGAATGCACAAAAAAAGAAAGACTAAGGGGCACCTTGGCCAGAGCACACACAGTCATAAATAGCAGAGAATACCCAGGCAAATCTATTAATCTATATTAATCTTCCTCTACATCTGGGAAGCTTTTTTTCTGCCAAGGATCAGTGGTTGTTTATAACACCAGTTACAGGTTAAGTGATACAGAGAAATGGATTGTCGACGAGAAGCATGTGCGTCTGAACCATTAAGAACCAGGGCCAAGATCATTGAATTTCAAAGGATTATATGGCCCATAAACCAGAAATTCCCCTGCCCTATTCTTTGGGAATTGGATTGTATAGGCCTGATACCGTCCATTTTCCCCCTTCAAATTATGAGCCTGAGCAAGATGATTTCAGTAATGTGGTTCTGTTGGAAGAATAAGAAATGAAAAGGGGAAGAAAAAAAGAAGAAAGAAAAAACCTAGAAGGAATCATCTAGGTGTTATAAATATGAATTTAGAAGAAAAAAGGGGGAAAAAGAGGGAAAAGGTAACAAAACAACCCAAGAGGAAAAAAACAACAAAGCCGTAACAACAACAAAAATACAAAAAAAGGGCCGGGCGGTGGTGCTAAAGGTAAGGTGCCTGCCTTGCCTGCGCTAGCCTTGGACGGACCGCGGTTCGATCCCCCGGTGTCCCATATGGTCCCCCAAGCCAGGAGCAACTTCTGAGCACATAGCCAGGAGTAACCCCTGAGCATTACCGGGTGTGGCCCAAAAACCAAAAAAAAAAAAAATAGCATGAACATTTAGTGCAAATAAAAAATGATCAGACTTGAACACCAAACCCAAAGTCAAAGACAACAGAATTGATACCCAATCTACAACAAGCTGTACAAGTGGGGACCAGTTACACTAGCATTCAGTGAGGTAAAGGAGGGAGAACTGGGACGCATGCTGGGAAAAGGGATGAAGGGAGGGCAACACTGGTGGTGGCAATTCCCTTTATTCATTATCACCTTAATTATTACTGTGAAAGTTTTGTATCTCACTTTGGCCACAATAAAAATTTAAAAAATTAAAAAAATAAAGGAATTGGAGTGTAGTTGGAACATAGCTTTCCATGCAGGGATTCTTATTTTCAGCCCTAACACTCTCACTTTGCAACTAGTGTGGTTGTATGTCAATGCTTTTACCAGTGAAATATAATTTCTATCCTGTACTGTACAAACTTTCTAAAGGATCCACCACGAGATTTCTATTTCCATAAGCTGATACATAGAGATGCACTTGACCTAGCTGCAACCGTAACACTTAAAGCCGAAGCTCAAGTAGTGATGCAGATACAAAATAAATTGAATTCCTAAATGACCATATGAATCTGTGTGCCTCTTCAAAGAAAAAGGACATGCTCTCATTGTAATTTGAGAGAGAAAAATGGTTTTGTCCCACTTAACTCTTATTGGATCTATTGTACAGCACTCAAGACCTATCCTAATAGACAATGTAGTAAATGAAATAATTTTTGGTATTTCTCAACAGAGTAGAAGTCAGTCATTCACCACTTTGCCTTAAGATCAACCATGATGATTTGATTTGGGGGGCACACCCACTGATGTTCAGGACTACTCCTGATTTGGGATTCTGGCTCACTCAGTAATAGAACTTGGTGGACCATGTAGTGCCTGGAATGGAATGCTAGCCCCCCCCTTGCAAAGCATGTGCTCCAGATTTTTAAGTTATCTCTATGGTGCAACCTAGACTACCTACAAAATAACTGCTTCCAGGTTGTTTGGAAAGTAAATGTTTATATTTACAAACACTTTGGTTTTTAATTGAATCACTGTGAGGTACAGAGTTTCAAAGATGCTTATGATTGAGTATAAGTCATACAATATCCAACACCTATCCTTTCCTTAGTGCATACTTCCCACCAACAATGTCCTCAGGTTCCTTCCTGCACTCCCCAGGCCTTGAACCTTGACTGCCTCTATGGAAGACAGTTTTTTTTCTGCTTCACTTCCTTTCTCTCACTCTTTTACAATTCCTTTGGTTGTTTTTAGACATTGTGGTTAGCAATAGTATTACTGGAAAGGTATCATGCATATCACTTTCTGTCCTTTAGGTAACAGAGTGGTCATTTCCAACTATCATTGTCATAGTGGTCCCTGCCGTAACTGCACTCTCCCCACTTTGTGGCAAGCTTTCTAACATTAATCAGTTCTCCTGGACCTCATCTTTGTCTTTCATTATCATCATCATCATCATCATCATCATCATCATCATTATTATTATTATTATTATTATTATACTATCATTTTATATATCTCACAGGGGCTGGAGAGATAGCACAGTGGTAAGGCATTTGCCTTACATGCAGCAGACAAGGGACAGACCCAGTTTGATTCCTGGCATCTCATATGGTTCTTTGAGCTTGCCAGGAGCAATTTCTGAGCACAGAGCCAGGAGTAACCCCTGAGCATCACCAGGTGTGGCCCCAAAATCAATTAATTAATAAATAAAAATATATCCCACAAATTAATGTGATCCTGCTATGTTTACCCCCCTCTCTCAGTGACATATTTTGCTAAGCATAAGACACTCTGTACTGACTCCAGGATTTATGCCCTAGAAGCTGGATGGGCTTAGGCCTGGTCAGGGAAGGAAAAACACTGAGGTGGCATGGACTTAAGATGCTAAAAACCACTTGCCTAGTTTCCAGCTCAGCCCCAACACTTCGTGCCATCTTGGCAGCTGTTGAAAGTGGGAATTAAGAGAAGTGGGGAGTCTGTTTGGCAGCACCCAGGACAGTATTGCAAAGTAAGTGTCCCCCACCACCAAGGACTGGGGTAGAAGGGCACTCAGTACAGTCTCACAAGATTTAAAATGAGAAAAGACAAACTTGAGCTCAGCAGAGTGAGACCAGCAAGAGTACAGCCACTTCACTTCACTCCATAGCTGTGCATTTCTTCCAGTCAAGGAACTGTACCACAAAACTTAATAGGAGTACCATATATCAAAGTTCACAATGAGAAAACTATGCAGAACCCTACCACACTTTGTGACTGAAGAAGCTAGTTCTGGAGATCCAACCAACATCTGCCACATACATAACATTTCTGATCAGAACTTTAAGAGAGAAATGATACAAATGTCCAACAAACTTAGAGACCTGATGGAATGAACATCCCAGAAGACTCAAGAGCATCTGAGAGTAGAAATGAGAAAACTTCAAACCGAAATATCAGGGCTGAAAAACATGGTAGGTGAAATGAAAACACCGCTGGAAAGCATCACCAGGAGAGTAACAACCACTGAAGATAGAATAGGAGATGTAGAAAGTGAGCTGCCTAACAACTCCATACAACTGAAGAGGCTGAAAAAATTCTCAAAGAAAGCAAACAAATGACAATAGAACTCTGAGATAAGCTCAATAGAAAGAACTTAAGAATCATTGGGGTCTCTGAGAGCCAGGAAAAAAACTCTGAAGAAGAATCAACAATGAAGGACATCATTACTGAGATTCCCAGAACTAAAGAGTGCATGCAACCATATTCTGGATATAAGAGAGCCAAAGAAAAGCATCTCAATCACTCTTTTTTCTTTTTCATTATTTGTGCATCGAAAAGCCATTGTATTTTCAGATTAATTTTGTGGTCTATCACTTTACTATACAAATCTATTATTTAAAGAAGATTCTTTGTTGAGTCTTTAGGATTTTCTAGATACAGTATCATATCTTCTACAGACATTAAGAGGTTGATTTCTTCCTTTTCTATTTGGATGCCCTTGATATCTTTTTCTTGCAAAGCTGTAACTTTTTCTCCTAATACCACTTTTGCTGTGTCCAAAATTTCTGATAATTCACGCCTTCATTCTCATTTGTTTTCAGAAATCTTTTGATTTATCCTTAGTTTTATTGCTTGCCCACTGATAATTCAGTAGTGATCTGTTTAATTTTCAGGTGTTAAGTTTATTTCTGTTTCTTTTTGTAGTATACTTCTATTTTCAGTGCATCATGATCTGAGAAGATAGTTGATACAATTTTTCTCTTCGTAATTTTATGGAGTTATGTTTTCTGAATCAGCATGTGGTATATCTTGGAGAATGTCCCAGGTGCAATGGAACAGAATGTATAGTCAGCTTTCTGGGGATGGAAAACCCTATGTATGTCTACTAAGGCACTCGCTTTCATTTCTTTCTTTAAATGCAATATATCCTTGTTAAGTGTTTGTCTGATTCATCCATCAACAGGTGACAGAATGGTGTTGAAGTCTCCCACAACTATTGTGTTGCTATTCAGGTCTTTCTTCAGATCTATTAGCAGTTGTTTTAAGTATTTTGCTTGCCCCTCATTATATGCATATATGTTTATGAGTGTGATGTACACATCACTTGATTACTAAAAATGACCCTCTCTGTCTCTAATAACCTCTATAAACCTGAACTCTTTATCCTCTGATATCATTATACCATTCCAGTCATTTTAGGGAGTTGTTTTCTTGAAAGCTTATATTCCAACCTTTAAGTTTGAGTCCTTTTGCTCTGAATATTCAAATGTGTTTCTTGCAGACAGCAAAATGTTGGATTAATTTTTGCCAGTCTGTGGTTTTTAACTAGTGCATTTAGTCCATTAATGTTAAGAGACATTATTTTCGTAGGGTTTTGTTCCATCTTTTTTTGTAAAATTTGGTGTATCTGTGAGGTTTATATGCCTTAAAGTAGGCCCTTCAGTTGTTCTTTTTTTTTTTTTTTTTGGTTTTTGGGCCACACCCGGCGGTGCTCAGGGGTTACTCCTGGCTGTCTGCTCAGAAATAGCTCCTGGCAGGCACGGGGGACCATTTGGGACACCGGGATTCGAACCAACCACCTTTGGTCCTGGATCGGCTGCTTGCAAGGCAAATGCCGCTGTGCTATCTCTCCGGGCCCTCAGTTGTTCTTTTAAGGTTGGCTTTGAGTTTGTAAAGTTCCTGAGCTATTGTTTATCTATAAAGCAATGTATTCTTCCCTCAAACTTGAATAAAAATCTGGCTGGGTGAAGTATTCTTGGTGAGGTGAGCAATTCATTGAGTTTTTTCACTACCCCCAAGTGCCTTCAGTCAGATAAATCATCTGTAAATCTAGCAATGCTTCTTTGTATGTAATATCCCTTTTGATCTTGCTGCTTTCAATATTCTATTTCTAGTTGAGGTTTTCATTATAGTGACTAGGATGTGCTTAGGGGTACTTTTATTTTGGTCTCATCTAGTACTTTTCCGGCTTCCAGGATCTGGGTGCAAGCACTTTTCAGTTCTGGGAACTTCTATGCTTCTTCATTGGACTGTTGCTTTTTTATTGTGATTTTCTTCCTATCTCTCTTAGACGCCTATGATTCTGATGTTTTCCTGTTAAATTTTTCACGATGATCTATTGTCTCTTAGCTTATTTTGAGGATTGTTTCTGTTTTCTAGTCATTTGTTTTAAGGCTTTTTCTAATTAAATCTGTTCTATGAAGGTGTTATGCAGCTCATCTTCCATCTCACTGATTCAGTCTTCAGCAGCTGTTATTCTTCAGGTAAGGCTTTCCAGTGATGATAGATAGGTAGATAGATAGATAGATAGATAGATAGATAGATAGATAGATAGATAGATAGATAGATAGATAGATAGATGGATGGATAGATAGACAGATGATTGATAAATAGATGGATGAATAGAGAGACAGATGATCACTAGATAGATGGATAGATAGATACAGAGAGACAAACAGATAGATAAGATAGGTAGATAATTTCTTTAAGCACCATGGTTACTAACATATTTGTAATTGGGTTTCAGCCATAAAATGCACACACCCCTATACCAATGCAACCTTCCGGCCACCATTGTCCTCCCTTTCCCTCCCTCCATCCCCTGCCTTTAAGACAGGCATTCTATTTCACTTTCATTGTTATTCATCAAACCAGACTATTCAGGCCCCTTAATGTTGAAGGAATATGCTCTGCCTAGATAAATCCTCTGGAAGATGGGTTTGAATTACAAAGCAAAATCATCAAAGCTACTCTTGGTCTAATGTACTATGTAATCTGAAAGCCACAACAGACTATCACAGCAAATCCCTCTAAGAATCAATGCCCTATATGCTACTATTTACCAAGAGATCAGCCCTACAGTCGTGGATTTAGACCATGCTCTGGCATCAAAGTTACAGCACAACAGATGGTAACAAATAATCCAGATGCACCTGGGAAAGCATTCGTTGGTAGAGCATAGACTGATATCAGCATATGCAGAGATGACAATTTACATCACACCACAGCGTTTCATTGGTGAGGGTCTTTCTCTAGTAACGCTATTACCAGAAGGAATGGCGATAATGGCATTTAAGAAAACAAAGTCTCTGAGCTGGAGAGATAACATGGAGGTAAGGGTGTTTGCCTTGCATGCAGAAGGACAGTGGTTCAAATCCTAGCATCCCATATGGTCCCCAGAGACTGCCAGGGCAATTTCTGAGCGTAGAGCCAGGAGTAAGCCCTGAGCTCTGCTGGGTGTGACCCCCCCCCAAAAAAAAAGAGCAGACTCTGAACTCAAGACTACATGGAGAAAGCTTATTTCCTTCTATCAATGCATTCAAACTTCAAGACCACTAGCGACTAACTCCCACTAACTTTCCAAATCTTTGTAAAGTGGCAAATTCTGGAAAGGGGAAACTTGATGGGTCATTTAGAGAATACTGGTTGATGAAAGAGAACTTGTCCAAGATGTTAGATCAAGCAGTTGAGTTTGGTGTTCTGCAAACCACTGAAGAGAGTCAAAGGATTAAGTGCAAATGATGAGGCAGCAATTAGGGTTACCGGGGGTGCAACCTATGCTGATGTCAAGGAGATAATAGGTGAATCACTTCAACCAACAGCAATTCAAGACACCATTATCAGCATGTTGTGTCTACAGTCTTAGTTAAGAAAAAGGGAATGTGCCTCAAAGAACCAAGAGGAAATCAATAGTGGGTATATTCATTGAAATGGCGCATTAAGCCATTTGAGTTCCAAATAATATGAGCTCCAGGTTCAATGAGAACTCATAGACTCAACCTCAAACACAACTTCTGTCTGGTTGATTCCAATCATCCAAGAACTTAAGAGCCCCTTCTGGAAGGCCCTTGTTCCACCATAGTGTTCAATAGAGATCATAAATATCACATCAACTGCACTTCTGAGCTCCTTTCAGTATACTCTCGAAGAAGAAAAAACACTCCTAGCACTGACCTTCAGCTTGAGATCCAGCAAAAGGCCCAACCCGAGACAGTCCCAAAAGGTAGGTGCAGCCCACATGGTCTGGCCCACTGCCCACTGTCCTGACCTACACGCACAGGCATCATGAAGCAAAAGGACAGAGCAGTCTTATACTCAGTGCTCCTCCACTCTAATCTCAACAAAGAAGCCAGAGACAGAAGCAGTGCTCAGAAGGTAACCGGATCACCCCTGCCTGTGTTTGAAGAGGAGGAGACACAAGTAAAGTCAAGGGGATGCTGAGGCGAACATGAAGCTCTTTAGAAACCAACTCACAGGAGAGTAAACATGGGGGAATCCCATTTGAGTCACCCGTGGAATCAGGACAGTCTCCAGAGAGCCTCCTACAGCTGGGGAAGAAGCAGCTACACTTATTTCTGGATAGAACAGGAGCTTTTGCAAACCCTGTGTATGAATTGATTAAGGTAAGGCTTCAGACAATGGTAAAGATATCATCTGTCTGCCAAGAAACAACCAAAATATTTAGGTGACAAGTTTTTTTGCTTGAATTATTATGATATATTTGTTATTTGGTGCATGAGCTATTAAAACTTTTTCATCCATACTCTTCTGACTGGTTGGCATTTACTGCAAATGGTCAAATGATGTTAAAAAGCAGAGAATGAGGAAGGTGAAAAGTGATATTACATTGGAGAGGGCACTATTTTTGCATGTGGCTAACCTGGGTTCCTTCCCTGGCATCTCATATGGTCCCCCCAGCACTGCCAGGAGAGATTCCACAGTGCAGAATTAGGAGTAACACTTGAGCATTGCTGTGTATACCTCCCAATCAGAACCAAAAGAAAACAAAAGACAAAACAAAAAGCCCCAACCCCAACTAAACCATAAAAAACTGCGAAACATAGCCTGAACAAATGTGAACACTGAGAGACGACGGTGGTTTCTACTCTGGTTCTGTTAAAAAGTCTGTTAGACGCCACAGATCTAAATACAGAGATGCTACTTTGAATCCAAACACGGTTTCTTACTCTCTGTAAGCTGCTACTTGGGTGTAGGAAGCAGAAAGCAGCAGACAAACCTTTCAGCTTCATGGTCACATCAGCAAAGCGCACAGCTGGCAGGTCTGAACCCCATGTACCCTGCTAATGTACAAGTGAGGGAAAAAGTCACACAAAAGCCACAGGGTCGCACCCTCAACCATTTTTAGCGAATTCAACACAGAAAAGATAGGTACAGAGGCACACAGAAAAGGCGGAGGAAGCACTCTCTTATCCCCCAAGGAGGCTCAGTGGAGAACAACTCAGGCCAGCTGCACGGCCACAAAACCAGAGTGCTGACATCTTAGCCCCCTGAGAGGTGTTCAGGGCAATGTTTCGCTGAAAAGGAATTTGAAGGAAAATGCTTTGAGACTCAGGAGTCCCAGAATTTTTCCCCCTTCAGGTTTCTCTAAGTACTCTATCTAGTCTCCTCAACTCCTCTCTGAAACCAGAGTCAGGCCTTCCGAGTTACACTATGCTGAAAAAGAACAACGAAGAGGGGCTGGAGAGTTAGCATGGAAGCAAGGCATTTGCCTTACATGCAGAAGATCGGTGGTTCGAATCCCGGCATCTCAGATGGTTCCCCGTTCCTGCTGAGGGCAATTTCTGAGTAGAGCCAGGAGGAACCTCTGAGCGCTGCCGGGTGTGACCAAAAACAAACAAACAAAACAACAACAACAAAGAGAGGCATGGCACTGCGCACACACAACACTGTAGAAGAAACGTACCCTGCCAATGGTGCTGCGAGTATCCCCAGGCAGGGAGCAAGGACAAGCTTGCGAGCCAGATGAATGGAAACCCTAAATTTACCCCAGGGTGAGCCGTGATGTCATGAATTTACCCATGGTGTCATGATCCCTGCAGTCCACTGGAAGAAGGAGGCATATGCCATGTGTCCATACTAGTTGTTTTTTATGGTAATCAATTATTATACTTTTGTAAAGCTATTCATCCAAAGATGGTTATTCAAACCTCTTCTAAGCAATTATGTAAGGTAAGCTTTATCTCTCTGTGATTAAACAGTGAAGAGTTTGAATCGTAAATCGTATTGTACACACTGCAGTTTAAAAACAAGTGTCAGATTGTTTTCCAGAGCAACTGAACGATTTTATGTTTCTTCCAGCAGTGAACAAATGACCTCATTTCTGCAGATCCCCAACAGAATTTGGTATTGTCGTTTTTAAGTTTTACTCAACCTGATTGGTATGTGATGATATCTCATCGTGGTTATAATTTTTATTTATCTGCTGTTATTTATGCTGAATGTCTTATCATATGCTTGTCTGCCATATGTATATTCTCTTCAGTAAAATGTCTATACATTTTAATGTTTTCTAGCTGGATATATTTTATGTTCACTTTTGAATGTTCTCTTATGTTTTCCAAATATGAATTCTTTGTTTTATGTGTGATTTTCGAATATTTTCTCCCAGTATGTAGCTATTCTTTTCATTCTTTAATTGTAGGCTTTTACATGGCAATTTTTTATGATCTCCAAATGGTCACTTTTTTTTATGGCTACAAGACAAAAAGACTAGGTATCAGATATCAAAAGTTAGGTAAAAATTTGCCTCTAGCTCCTTATTAAATGCCCTCTGTCTCACAGCACAATTGGTCTTTGCCAGAAGCTTCCATAAGATAGAAAGTATAAGAACAAGCTATCTGTGTATTAGCAGGAGAATAGAATCAAGTTTAAGACGTGACTCAAGGGATCCAGAATCAGAAAACCTTTTTTTATCAAGTTGTTTAGACACCATCATTTCTGGGGGGAAAGGAGCATAGTGATAACACGTATGTATAGACCTCAGGTAAGACTGGAATACAACCTTCCATGGAGAGAGTCCAGTCCAGTGACCCGAATAGAGTAATTGCCTAGTGGGCAGTGCTCTTGAGCTTCTCCTTGCATAATATTGCCCTGGAATAATACCAGCTCCTTTTCAGCAGTTCCCTAATTGGTGACAATGAAAGCCAGAGTTCTCCTCATGGTAGAAGTTACACAATCTCATTCCAGCAAAAGTGCTCATTAATATTCTTACCATTGCTTCTTACCGACAGTCCCAGAGGCTGCAATTTATCCAATGTGAATAATTTAAAATCATAATTTCTGTCAGCATAAGCCCATTTTCCATTACTCACTCTAATGGAGAAAATTAGAGTCACGCATCATATGAAACTGTGTGCCTGATCCAAAGTCTCTTTTGAGGTTCAGATGGAATCAATGACCTCGTTTTGCAATACCCTTTTCTTTGGGGTTCTTTTCTGTTTATTCTACTAATAATATGATTTCTACATTCTCTAAGCATCCTAGCTCCCAGCAAGTAAAAGTGTATATATATATATATTCTTGGGGGGGTGAAGAACTAAGCTCACACAATCAAATTTGTTGCAGGGAAGAGCAGATTTACTAGATATTTTTAAAATAAATTATTTAAGCACCATGGTTACAAAATTGCTCATACTTAAGTTTCACTCTTAGAATGCATGCCAGCTTCACTAGCGTATTGTTCCCACCAACAGTGTCCCTGGTTCCCCTCCCAACCCCTGCCTGTCTCTCTAATTGTTGTTTTTTTTACATAATTTATTTAAGCACCATGCTTACAGAAAAGTTTGTAGTCGAGTTTCAGTCATAGAATGTACATGACCCTTCACCAGTGCAATTTTTCCTCCACAAATGTCCCCCAGATTTCTCCCCAATTCCCAGCCCCTGCCTGTCTCTGGGACAGACATTTTTTTAAATTAATATCTTTATTTAAACACATTGATTACAAACATGATTGTGGTTGGGTTTCAGTCATGTAAAGAGCACCCCCCATCACCAGTGCAACATTCTCATCACCAATGTCCCAATTCTCCCTCCTCCCCACCCCACCCTCACCTTTCTACTTCCCTCATTCATTCACATTGTAGGATAGTTCTCAATGTCGTTATTTCTCTAACTGCACTTATCACTCTTGTGGTGAGTTTCATGTAGACGTTTTGATTCTCTTTCATTGTCATTGTCATAGTAGTTGTCACTGTATTTAGTGCTCTAATTGCATTCCCCATTCTTTGTGGCAAGCTTCATATCGTGGGTTGGTTCTTCCAGTCCTCATTTCAATTGTCTCGGGATACTATCACCAGTATTATTACATTGTATTATACCAGTATATTACGTTGATTGACTTGCATATGTTGAACTGTCCTTGCATCTGGAATGAATCCTACTTGCTCGTGACGTTTTTGATGAGACTTTGTATCCTATTTGCTAGACTTGTTTGATGATCTTTAAGTCTGTGTTCATAAAGGGTATTGTTCTGTAGTTCTTTTTTGTGACACCTCTGTATACTTTTGGTAATAGGCTTATGTTAGCTTCATTAAAAAGTATTTGGGAGTTTCTATTTCTTCAGTTTCCTGGAAGAGCCTGAAAGAATTGGCAGTAAGTTCTCATAAAAGGTTCAAAAGAATTCACTTGTAAATCCAACTGGGCCTGGGGTTTTGTTTGGGGGAAGACTTTTGATTATCATTTTAATTTCCTCAGTAATGAAATGAATCTTTACTCTATTTGTTAGGATTCTACTTGGCACCCTAGTAGGCGCAGAGAGTCAAAGTCCACCTCTGATAATGCAAGATGCAAAAGGGAATTTATTCAACTAGTCGAGCCCAAGTCTCATCCAACCAGGGGAGTCTTGACAAGACAAAGCAAAATCTTAGCCAGTTTATATAAACAGCACAAGCATTTCATTGGTTAATACAAACATTCAATATTTACAGCATACATGATTGGCCTATAACTTTCATCACATATATGATTGGCTTATATCTATTTGTGCATATAGCACATTATTTCTTAGCATTGATGTTTCAACTTATTAATGACTCATCTGACTCCATTTTGGTTGTCAAGGGGCCTTATCAGGTGGAACATTCCAGACCCACCTAGTTCCTCTATCCTAACAGAAAAGGGAGGGTCTTGACATCCTGCATTCCTTCTGTGGTTTTATTTCTGAGGTAACTCCCTCTGCCTTGTTCTCAGAGGGGAACAAAGTTAACTCCCTCCACCTTGGCTCAAAGTGGAAGCTTTAGCTAATAGTGGAAAAGTACCTAACCTTTTAACCAGTTTGAAGAACTGCTTTTACTAGGATTGGGCTCATTTTAGTCTGTGATCCTTATCATAGACCCAGGGGGATCTTGGTCCTCACATATTCATGATCATTTTTTTGCTGGTGCTTGTCACTTTTTGGATGAAAACACCTTTGGATGGGATCGTCTTTTGGATTGGTCCCTTACCCTACTTGTTGTCCATCCCATGTTGTGATCTTTTGCTTCCCAATAAAGATCCAGGTTCTCAGGGAAAAGCTGCATGTGGTTTCACTTTTCCACTACTGAGATATCTGCTTGCTGCTATTATTATTAGGAGTGGAAGGCTTGTGTGTGGAAGTTCCTGAAACTGTTTTATATCCTTAATAGTGTGGGGATCATTCCCCAGGTCAGTATTTGCTTAGAGATGCGCATTTCCCAAATCCTTGGAATTGGGCCACGAGGCTTCCACTTCACATAGCGCTCTGAATAGACTATGTTTCATCTACGACTCGAGAGATATTTTTCTGAGGTGATTTTGTGGTTGCTCAAGTGGATGATTCTGTCCTGATTTTAAAATTAGCTACTATTTGGTTCAAAGTTATGACAAAAGCTTGGTTTCAGGTCGAGGGTCCCTGGCCTCTCCTCACGTATATTGCTGCCTTCTTCATTCCATGTATCCTAGTCATTGTTTCCTTTGAAGCTCAGAAGCTTCTGACTTTAATGTAGTCCCATATGTTTATCTACTTCCACTTGTTTGAACAGTGGTGTTTTTATCTTTGGAGATGCCTTTAGTTTTAATATCATAGAGTGTTTTCCCTGAGTTATATTCTTTTTTTCAATTACCCTTTTTTAATATATTTTATTTAAACACCTTGATTACATACATGATTGTGTTTGGGTTTCAGTCATGTAAAGAACACCACCCATCACCAGTGCAACGTTTCCATCACCAATGTCCCAAATCTCCCTCCTCCCCACCCGACTCCCGCCTGTACTCTAGACAGGCCTTCCATTTCCCTCATACATTCTCATTATTAGGACAGTTCAAAATGTAGTTATTTCTCTAACTAAACTCATCACTCTTTGTGGTGAGCTTCCTGAGGTGAGCTGGAACTTCCAGCTCTTTTCTCTTTTGTGTCTGAAAATTATTATTGCAAGAATGTCTTTCATTTTTCTGAAAACTCATAGATGAGTGAGACCATTCTGCGTTTTTCTCTCTCTCTGACTTATTTCACTCAGCATAATAGATTCCGTTACATCCATGTATAGGAAAATTTCATGACTTCATCTCTCCTGACAGCTGCATAATATTCCATTGTGTATATGTACCACCGTTTCTTTAGCCATTCATCTGTTGAAGGGCATGTTGGTTGTTTCCAGAGTCTTGCTATGGTAAATAGTGCTGCGATGAATATAGGTGTAAGGAAGGGATTTTTGTATTGTATTTTTGTGTTCCTAGGGTATATTCCTAGGAGTGGTATAGCTGGATCATATGGGAGCTCGATTTCCAGTTTTTGGAGGAATCTCCATATCGCTTTCCATAAAGGTTGAACTAGACGGCATTCCCACCAGCAGTGGATAAGAGTTTCTTTCTCTCCACATCCCCGCCAACACTGTTTCTTCTCATTCTTTGTGATGCGTGCCAATCTCTGGGGTGTGAGGTGGTACCTCATAGTTGTTTTGATTTGCATCTCCCTGATGATTAGTGATGTGGAGCATTTTTTCATGTGACTTTTGACCATTTGTATTTCTTCTTTGTCAAAGTGTCTGTCCATTTCTTCTCCCCATTTTTTGATGGGATTAGATGTTTTTTTCTTGTAAAGTTCTGTCAGTGCCTTGTATATTTTGGAGATTATCTGATGGGTATTGGGTGAATAGTTTCTCCCACTCAGTGGGTGGCTCTTGTATCCTGGGCACTATTTCCTTTGAGGTGCAGAAGCTTCTCAGCTTAATATATTCCCATCTGTTAATCTCTGCTTTCACTTGCTTGGAGAGTGCAGTTTCCTCTTTGAATATGCCTGTAGTCTCAATGTCCTGGAATGTTTTGCCTACATGTTGTTCTATATATCTCTTGGTTTCGGGGATGATGTCAAGGTCTTTAATATATTTGGATTTTACCGTCATACATGATGTTAGCTGGGGGTCTAAGTTCAATTTTTTGCAAGTGGCTAGCCAGTTGTGCCAACACCACTTGTTGAAGAGGCTTTCTTTGCTCCATTTAGGATTTCTTGCTCCTTTATCAAAAATTAGGTTACTGTATGTATGGGGAACATTCTCTGAGTATTCAGGCCTATTCCACTGATCTGAGGGCCTGTCTTTATTCCAATACCATGCTGTTTTGAAAACTATTGCTTTGTAGTAAAGTTTAAAGTTGGGGAAAGTAATTCCTTCCATATTCTTTTTCCCAATGATTGCTTTAGCTATTCTAGGGTGCTTATTGTTCCAAATGAATTTCAAAAGTGCCTGATCCACTTCTTTGAAGAATATCACGTGTATCTTTAGAGGGATCGCATTAAATCTGTACAATGCTTTGGGGAGTATTGCCATTTTGATTATGTTAATCCTGCCAATCCATGAGCAGGGTATGTGTTTCCATTTCCGCGTGTCCTCTCTTATTTCTTGGAGCAAAGTTTTATAATTTTCTTTGTTTTTGTATTAGGAGTACACCCAACACTCAGAATTACTCCTGTAGTCTTCAGGGACCATATGAAGTGCTGGAGATCAAACTTGGGCTTTCATTAGCTGTACTATCATCACTTCAGTCCTAACAAAATTATCACAGTGAAATTAGACATATTTTAGGATGGAGACATAACACTTGCACCTCAAATTTGATCCCTAACAGAGTGCCACACAAACTCAGATATCTTGGAATCAACTTGACTAGATTTATTTTCTGATCCATTTACCAGTCTGTGTCTCTTAACTGGTGCCTTTAAATAGTGACATTCAGATAAATGATTGTCATGGGATTTATTATCATCTTTTTGTCATAGATGGTTTGTGTGATGTATGTTTGTTTGTATCTATGTATATATGTTTGAGGGTTTTACCTTGCCTTAAAGTAGAACTTCAGTTTGGTTTTCTTCTACTTTGGTTTTAAGTCTATAAAGATTCTGAGCTACTATTTATCTGTGAAGTATTTTCTGAATGAAAATCTTGCTAGGTGAATTATTCTTGTCGAAGCATTTGTTTCATTGATATTTTTAGTACAATACATCACTTTCTTTGGGCCTGGAGGGTTTCTTGTGAAAAAAAATGTGCTATAAATCTCAAGAATGCTTCTTTGTATGTAATTTCCCTTTTAAATCTTGCTGCTTTCACTATTCTATCTGTGGTTTTCAGCATTGTGACTATGATGTGCATTGGGAAGCTTTTGGGGGGGTCTTTTTTAGCTGGTAATTAGTGGGCATGCAGGGTAGAGTTGTATGCACTCTTTAATTCCAGGAACTTCTCAGCAATGATATCTTTGACTATTGATTCTTCATGAGGGTTTTCTTCCTGGGTCTCTCAGACTCAGATTATTCTTATGTTGTTTCTATTGAATTATCCATAGTATTAAAGAGACAACTGAGTTCATGCACTCTTTAGCTCTGGGAATTTCTCAGAAATTATGTCTTTGACTGATGATCCTTCATGAGATTATCATTCCTGTGTTTCTGGGACTTCAATGATTCTTATGTTGTTTCTAGTTAATTTATCCCTGAGTTCTATTGTCATCAGTTTTCTTGCTTTGAAGACTTTTTTTCCATCTTCCAGCTCACTTATTCTGTCCTCACAAGCTATTACTCTGCTGGTAAGGCCTTCCAGTGCGTTTTTCATTCCACCTACCATAATTTTCAGTCCTGTTATTTCTGTTTGAAATTTTCTCATTTCTACTCTCATCTACTTAAGTCTTATTTGCAGAAGCTTCAGTTCATTCTTTGTTTCCTTAAGTTCATTGAGCATCCACCATATTTTATCTCTAAAGTATTTATCTTAGAGTCTTTATAGGTGGCCAGTACCTTTCTGTTCTTCAGAGCTACCATCTTTATCCTGTGTGCATAGTGAGATCCTGCATTGTTTGCCCTCTGTGCCTTTTGCAGTGTGCTGTTTTTTATATGTTGTGTTGGGGATAATTGACTAGTAGTAGAGCACCATCTGGTTTTGACCCTTCCTAGGCATGACCATGCAGACCTGAGTGGAGCTGGGCTGCTTACAAGTTGGGGCTACGATACATGTTAGTCATTAGTACTCAATGTTAAGAGGAAATAAACATTACATGAGTAAATGAGGAACTTAGAAAAAAACACAGAGTCGATACTTAATATTTTGTTTCAGCAACTTTAGGGTGGATATAAGAATAAGGATTCTACTTTAAATGTACTGTTGTAAATCAGCATAGCATGAAAATTTTTTGAAGGTTTATTTTAGTAGTTGTCAGTAAATTCAAGTAGTTGCTAATCTCTAGAATTTTTATTGCAAAAACTGAGACTAAACTAACATCCTTAAACAAACATTCACCCACTCTCTTTCTCCAGTCCTAAAGAAAAAGTAGTTAACTATATAATCCTTCATAACAAAGATAATTGGGTACATATCAAACCACATATACTGAGAATTAATGAAAAATACGAGAATTACAAAATGATCATACAGAAAGAAAGATACATTTGGAAAGGATACTCACCTGTTTACATAGAACTTTCAAGTACATGCTCCTCTTAACTTACATTTTCCTTATTCTCTTACTTCAACTCTTTGGACTGGTTTGAAGATTAGTAACTCCTTATAATCTTTTTCCTACCATTGGCCACATCAAAACCCAATCGATTTATGACTCTCTTAATCAACTTCTCTCAAAGTAGGGGAGACTACATACCTGGCTTTGACCTGGGGCAGGATTTTGAAAACAAAGGGAAGAGGGGATATTGAGGATATTAGGATTTTTCTCTTGTCTTTGTGAATTGATCCATGGAAAGGCTTGTTTACTGTCATTTAATTTAAACACTTTTTATTAATTGATTGGTTTTTTGAGCCACAGCCAGCAATGCTCAAGGGTTACTCCTGGCCCTGCGCTAAGAAATCACTCCTGGCAAGCTCAGTGGACCATATGGGATGCCAGGAATTGAACCAGGTCCATCCCTGGTTGGCCTCATGCAAGGGAAATGTCTTACCACTGAGCTATCTCTCCAGCCCCTCATTTTTTTATTGTAAGAATTTATTCAAGAGACAAAATTGATTAACATCATGAGGTAAACTAACATAACATAATATAGTGACATAATATAACATATAGTATAATTGATATAATAATAATACATGTAAGTCAAAGAAAGTTTCTGATTAAAAACACAATTTTTTTTCATAATGGCTTACATATCTTTCACAGTAGTATTTTAGGTACATATTAACATTGAATCAGAGGAATACCCATCATCAAATATGTCCTCGCCCCATTCAGTTCCCTTTCTACAACCCATATACCCCACCATCACCCCCCAGGCTGCTAGAGTAGGTGGACCCTTCTTTGTCTGGCTTACTATTAGTGATCACATATCTATTTGGTCCTGGAACCCTCCCTTGTTTCCCCCTCTATTTAAGAGGCAGAGCTAGATAGTTCGAGCTATGTTGGTTTTGTTTGAAGGAAAGAAAAGCAATAGATTGGGGTACAAAATAAGAGGAAAAAATAAGAAAGAAGTCAAAAGTCAAATACGCTGAAAATGGGCGAAGTCCCTCTAGAGGCTTCCAACCTCAGTTTGAGAGAGGATGTGAAAAAGGTAATTGAAGCACCACAACAATACAGAAAGAAATATCGAATTAAATAACCAGTGAGCACTACAGCAATAAAGACAGGCACCACACAATAGTCTCCGTTCTGAAATCAAATCATGCTCGAGTGCAAAAAGAAAGAGAAAGACAAGACAAAATAAAATAAAATAATATTAGAGACATCAACCTTAATCTCCACACCAAAATAAAGACATCAAAAAAGTGATCAATCGATAAACATGTGGAAAAATTATTGTTTTGTGCTTTTATTCCCTTTTCTTTTTCCCCCTGCATAGGCACAGTAACTACTGGGGATATTGTAGAGGGAATTCCCTTGGCCTAGGAGATACAGGGTTTCTCCACCCCTGAAGTATACTGTCATGGGATTAACTCTAGACTCCTTGCATGATCATTTACTCTCCCCTTGTTGCTTTCGTGGTGTGTGGAAGACTTCTGCTTTGACTTGGATGGTAAAAATCAGACCTCTGTATCTAGAGATCTTGGTTCCAGGACCCTCATTTAAACTTTTCATTTACAGACATTATAACCACATCTCTGTTGATGTGCTGCAGCAGCATTGTGTATAATGTATGAGGACTTGGAAATTGGTGGGGACTTTCCCTTTAAAATGAAGCAAGAAAAGGGCCGAAGAGATAGCATGGAGGTAGGTCATTTGCCTTTCATGCAGAAGGTCAGTGGTTCGAATCCCGGCATCCCGTACGGTCCCCAAGCCTGCCAGGAGCTATTTCTGGGCATAAAGCCAGGAGTAACCCCTGAGCGCTGCCAGGTGTGACCCAAAACAAACAAACAAACAAAAAAATGAAGCAAGAATGTAAGCAAAGCAACAGGAACCATGCGAACATGGTCTCTCTTCTCCTTTATGGTCAAAACCCACCCTTCTCATCATCCCTAACTTGGCAACCAATAATGAATCCACCATCTCTCTTTTTGTCTTTTAAAAATATTCTACAAATGAAAGCAAACAGTAATATTTTGCAATATTTTCCACACTCAGTTCTGTATGTATGGTTTCATCTGAGTAGCAATTGCTTTTCTGAATGTCCCATAGTTTGTTCTATTTTTCACTTTTTTGAACTTTCCAAACTGCTTTCATTTTATATTAGTCCTAGTATTGTATGAGAGACCCAGATTCTCCGTAGAATCTTAAATATTTTTTCACTTTTATTGTTACAATAGATGTGTAATGATATTACATGCACTTTATTTGGAGAGTTCATTTGGAAGCCACATGCAGGGGTGCTCAAGGACCATGTGCTGCTGAGGATTGAACCAGTCTTCGAAAGACGTGCTCCATCATTTAGAGTCATCTCCCAGCCAGATGTTTTTACTCCCCTAAAAGCTAATCAGATTGATCATACTTGTGTGCATTTTTACTACCACATATATCCTCTTTGGTGGAAAGTATCCTCCCATCTTTTGCACATTGATAACAGGATTGCTAGCTTTTTAAATTGTTAATGGAAAGTTCTTTGTATATTTAAATATTCATCGTTTGTAGTAGTTTCTCCTGGGTGTAGCTTGTGTTTTTTGTGTTTTCATCCTATTTGTTTACTGGTTTTGGATCATGTCCTGCAGTGCTCATGGCTTACTCCTGACTTTACATTCAGGGATCACGCTTGGCAGGATGGTAAGGCTGGATATCAAACCCAGAATGACTACATACAAGTATTCTACTTACCATACATAGCTCCAACCCCTGTTTTATTCATTTTTAATAGATCCGAAGTGAAATATAAGAAAGTTCAATATATTGTTATATATATTATGAATTTGGTATCTTGTCTAAACAACTCTTAATCCATCATCTAAATCTTATGATATTTTCCTCTAAAAATGTAGTTCTACCTTGGAATTTATAATTCAATATTTGTTTGTTTTATTCCATGCTGTTTTATTTTAATTTTCCTCATACTTGTTATTTTATCATTGTAATAATAACACAACCTTTGGTTGCAGTCTGGCACACTAATCAGTGAGGCTCTCCAGAGATCACAATTTTTAGTATTGGTCCTTATACACATATGTCTATAGTGCTCTGGAGTCTTTGCATGCTCTTTTGGCACCAGGGTTCCAAAGAAAAGAGGTGCTATGATGGCCCTTGGTTCATGATTGTAGCATTGAGGATTGAATTCATGACCTCACACTCACAAGGCAGATTATCTGCCACTGCCATTTGCCATCTCTCAGCACACTTTGAGTTATTATTTTCTATAAGATTTAGATGTAAGTTCACGTTTTTTCTATTGATATCTAATTGCTCTATCATTTGTTAAAATATCTTCCCTTTCTTCATTTAATATATTTTGCACTTTTGTCAAAGATCAGTTTGTCTCTACTTAAATGGATCTATTCCTGGTTTTTCTACTCTGTTCCATCACTCAGCATACATCTCCTCAGATTCTATCTAGATTACTGTGACTACATAGACATGTTATTGATCTGAATTGATTCTTTCACTTACTATTTTTCAAAATTGTGTCATTCTTTCCATATGGATATGTGAATAATCATGTCTCTAAATTCTCCTAAAATTTAGATAAGGTTATTTTAAGTCTGAATATTAATTTACTTTAAGGATAATGGGCTTTTTATTTTAATGAATTACTAAAACATGAACATATGTTTATTTATATTTCTTAGTGTATTTCTATTTGGGTGCATGTAGTTCTCAGCATACAAGTTTGGTGCATTTTATTTTTTATTGTTTTGTCATTGATTTAAATATTATGGAATTTCTGTGGTTTGCCTCTATGTTTCCATATTTTATATGTTTATTTCAAGGGTAGCATGTTTGAATGCAACTTAAAATATATTTTTTGTTGTTTCAAGATTATTGAAACTACTCAGTATTTACTAAGGATCAGACTTCTGAGGATTGACATTTAGTGCTAAAATTAAGTCAGTCTTAGACAAATTAGTATGATTGAATCTCTGTGAATCTTTTTGGGTATTTAGTTATAAACATTATTTATTGGTAAATAGAACTACAAGCCTCAGAGACATTATTAATTGAGCAAGTAATAATTGCTGAAGGTTCATAAAGTATGCTTATCTATTAGTCACTCTAGTGTAAATTTTTTTGCTTTGACAACTTAGAGGTAAGTACATAGAAAGAATTCTAGACTCCAAGATCCCCAGAATATGTTCCCAGCTTTATAGTAGACATTTTTATATAGAAATGTGTCTGAGTGAAATGGTGGTCATTTTTATGTGATTTGATAACGCAGTAAGTGCTAGTGTATAAGAAAATGATTATTAGAAAAATATCTTGACTTAGATTTTCTAGAGTCTTGATGTATAGAGAGATAGTTAGAAAATCAGCCCCTTCTCAACAATACTTGTCTCCCTTGTGCATCGCTAATTCTTTCTTAACACGGCTTCAGAGAAGAAGGTGATACGCAGGTAGATGTTGACATTTCCCTGCGGAAAGGCCCTTGAGATGCCAGTGGCATTTCTTGGATTTCCGCATTTCACTGTCAAATAATATAAAATGCATTCATACAAATACATATATATTCATATTCATATCAATACACCTATATTCTTCAATAATTTCAGATTAAAACCATACATGACAGACAGCTGTGTCCCTGTTCAAACTGTAATTTTGCACTACACATGTTTTTTAATAGTATAGTTAGTGCTTTGAAGCTGTCAGGATATTGGTGTTTCTTTTTAAGGTCCACTGATTTTTTTTCAGTGCAGGCAGATTTTCACCACTAGATGGCCCATCTTGCAAATCTCTCTCTCTCTCTCTCTCTCTCTCTCTCTCTCTCTCTCTCTCTCTCTCTCTCTCTCTCTCTCTCTCTCTCTCTCTCTCTCTCTCTCTCTCTCTCTCTCTCTCTCTCTCTCTCTCTCTCTCTCTCTCTCTCTCTCTCTCTCTCTCTCTCTCTCTCTCTCTCTCTCTCTCTCTCTCTCTCTCTCTCTCTCTCTCTCTCTCTCTCTCTCTCTCTCTCTCTCTCTCTCTCTCTCTCTCTCTCATACACACATGATTATTTATATATGGTTACAGGAATATATTTCAAGTAAATTAGTTATTTATATATACTTCATTTAAATATTTTAACTGAGTCACTGTGAGATACAGTTCCAAAATGGCTCAGGAATGAACTTCAGTCATACAGTGTTCCAGAACCTTCACTGGTGCACATTTCCCACCATCAATGTCTCTAGTTTTCCTCCCACCCCCCCTCTCAGCTTGCCTCTTTCCTCCTTCGTTTATCTCTCTTTTCCTTTAGTTACTATGGTTTGCAGTGCTGTTGCCTAACGGTTACCATGCACATCACTTTACTTCTTTCAGCATCCAGCTCCTGCTCAGAGCGATCATTTCTAATTATCATTGCTATAGAGTCCCTTTCTCTGTCTGAACTGTACGCTCAGCTTGGTAGCAAGCATCTTACCATGGATCAATCCACCTGGCCCTCATTTCTAGGGTCTTTGGGTAATATTTCCATACTCCGTTTTTTTTAATAGCCTAAAATGAATTTGACCATTCCTTGTCCGCTGCTCTCCCTCTGACTCATTTCACTCAGAATGTTCATCTTTTTTTTTTTTTTTTGATTTTTTTTATTTTTGGGCCACACCAGGCGGTGCTCAGGGGTTACTCCTGGCTGTCTGCTCAGAAATAGCTCCTGGCAGGCACGGGGGACCATATGGGACACCGGGATTCGAACCAACCACCTTTGGTCCTGGATCGGCTGCTTGCAAGGCAAACACCACTGTGCTATCTCTCCGGGCCCAGAATGCTCATCTGTAAGTCAATCCATGTATAAGAAAATTGCTATATGTAGCTCATTTTATATAAGAAAACAGTTTTTCTGTTTCTTGGAAACAATTTTTCTTTGGAAATGTTTTTTAAGATAATGTTCACAAGCATTTAAAGTGTTTTTATAAATAACAAAGAAAATGGTTTCTCTAAAAATATTTTTAGAGTAGGTATTTAATTTTTTAATTTTTATTTTGACCATATTGGCTTACATATCTTTCACAGTAGTATTTTAGGTACATATTAACATTGAATCAGGGGAATTCCCATCACCAAATTTGTCCTCCCTCCATCCCTGTTTTCTTCCTGCAACCATATCCCCCCATCGGCCCCTGGACTGCTAGAGTAGGTGGTCCCCTCTTTGTCTAGCTTACTACTAGTGATCATATATCTGTTTGGTCCTGGTACCCTCCCTTGTTTCCCCCTCTGAGAGATGGAGCTAGATAGTTCTAGTTATGTGGCTTTGTTTGAAGGAAAGAAAAGCAATAGAATGGGGTAAAAAAATCAAATAAGCTGAAAATGGGCAGAGCCACGCCTCCATAAATTTTGGGGGGAATTCAGCCCACCAGATGTATCCTTAGATTTTCCTGGTAGGGTGAATTGAAATAACCCCTACGAGATTCCTCAAAAGTCCCGCTATGGACACCTTTTTTCCCCTGTGTGGATGGTTGAAGAATTTCGTTAGAGATGCTTGGCATTGCATTTTTAGTTATTTGACTATCTCTCCTTTATAAGTCTTAAGGGAAAAATGTGGTCTCTATTAAATAATTGGCTAAAGAAATTCCAGCAACAAAGATTACAAGTGAACCCCTTTTTTTGGAACTTATAAATTAAACTAATGTTTTTTCTTTTTTATGTTCTTGCAGCTGAAGTTCTGGGGCAATTTGAAGTTAATTGATAAAAACTGTTTTGAGTAACTTTGCTTTGTTATGACAATTATCATCCTTAACACCTGTGACTGGCTTGCCCTATAAAAACCTCTGTCTTGAGAATAAAGTTGTCGCACTCCTGCTAGTAGATGTGTCGACCCTGCATACTCTCTGTGTGTGGTTATTATTATTTCAATATTATTCTGTTCGTCCGCCCATGCTCCCGCTTTCTTCTTGTGAAGAACTTCATTTCACTAGACTTGCTGAGAAGCAGGATGTCTGCAGCAGGTAGTTGGTATAATTCTTGTATTTGTGACTTTATATAGGTTAGACTATCCTGGAGATAGTTCCATGTGCACTTGAGAAAAATGTGGATTTTGCTTTTTGATAATGGAACTCCCTCTATATATCATTACTCCCGATTCTTCTAGTTTTTCATTTAGGGCTCTTATGTCTTTGCTAGTGTTCTGCCTATGGGATCTGTCCAGTGGTGATAATGGGGTGTTGAAATTTCCCACTACTATCTCATTTCCATCCATATGTTTCTCTAAGTTTGTGAGCAAAAGCCTTACATATTTTGCTGGCTCTACATTTACTGCATAAATGTTGATCAGAGTTAGTACTTCTTGGTCTATTGTTCACCTAATCAATAATTATTGTCCATCTTTGTCTCTAAGTACTTTCTTGAGGTTGAATACAGTTTGGTCTAATATGAGTATACTGTCCCAGATATTTTTTTTGCTTGTTTGTTTTTCCTTTGGCTCGTACAATTGTTTTCCATCCTTTTACTCTGAGCCAGTGTCTATCCTAAACTTTTAAGTGTGTTTCCTGTAAGCAGAAGATATGTTTTTTTCCCTGATCCAAACTCTACTCTATGCCTTTTGATAGGAGAATTTAGTCCATTGACATATAAGGAAATTATTGACAGAAAGGGTTGTTGTGTCATTATATTTTGAAAGGTTCTTATTGTTACAATTGGGGATTTGGTTTCTGTAATTTCTCTTTCATTTAGGGTCAATTAGCGCAAATATTGCAGGTACTTCCCCCCTTCATATAAATTAGGGATTTTACTAGGTAGTGAACTTGAATTTGAAAGTTTCTTTTAATATTAGTTTGAATATGTCTTCCATTCTTTTCTTGCCTGGATTATTTCAAGTGGAATATCTGGTTTGATTCTTATCTTTTTCCTTTATACTTGAGGTTTTTCTCTCTATTTCTGCTTTAAGGAGTTCACCTCTCTCTTTGTTTATTTTTTTACATAGGTGATTTGTCCTATATATTACTAAATGTCTTGGTGTTGTTCTCTTAGAGTCTACTTTGTTTGGCACTCTTTTTGCCTCTTGGTTTTGTAGAGAAACCTCTTTCCTAAGGGTGGGAAAGTTCTCTGCTATTATCTCCCTCACTACTTATTCTTCCCCTTCTGGTATTCCTATAATTTGGAGATTACTTGTTTTGTCTTTGTTCATTATGTGCTTTACATTTTCTTCCACTGTTTTGTTTCTCCTTTCTTTTTTGACTTCATCACTGCTAGCTTGTAATTTGTCTTCAAGTTCTCCTATGTAATTCTCCACCTGTTGTAATTGTATTATGGCTTGCTAACATGTTTTTTTATTCCTTCAGTTCCATTTTATGGATTTTTCTCATCTTCTTAAAGAGCTCTTTTTTGAGTTCATTGAATTGTTAATCTACATAATTCTTAATTTTGCCAGCTAGTGACTTTTATTTCCATTGCTAAATCATTAAGTGTTGATTTTAGGACCTCATCTATCATGTTGTCATTTGGGAGGTCTTGGAAATTTGCCAGGATTTCTCTTCATATCCACAACTGTAGTGTCTTCCTTAGCTTCTCCATTTATCCTTGCATTTAGTACTCTGGAATGCTGAAATATCATGGTGTTTAAGAAAGTGACCTATTGAATTGTTTTTATGAAAAGTGGCTTGAGGTATATCTTCTTTAGGGGTTATTTTTCTAAACTATCAAGGTTGTCTGGCTGGCCCCAAGGTGCAGATGATCAGTAATGACATTGGAACTCAGAAGTAGGCTGAGGAAAGGCCAGAAAGAAATCCCTGTTCATGTTTGGTGGGAGGCATTTGACAGGAGTTTTCCTGTTCCCAACCAGACACAGACCTGACTGGCTCCAGGGGCAGGTGATCAGCAATGGTTCTGGGACCTGGAAGGAAGCTCTCGTAGACATTTATTTCTCCATATCAATTTCAGGAACATCTGTTCCACTTCTTTGAAAAATGTCATGGGAATTTTGATAGGGCTTGCATTAAATCTATATAATATTTAGGGAATATTGACATTTTAATATATGAATCCTCCCAATCTATGAGCAGGCTATATGTCTCCATTTCCTTGTGTCTTATTTCTTGAAGAACTGTTTTGTAGTTTTCTTTATATAGATGTTTCACCTATAATTAAGTTGACTCCAATGTACTTGATTTTTCAAGGCACAATTGTGAATAGGATTTTGTTTTTAATATATTTTCCTTCTCTTTCATTATTTATGTATAGAAAAGTCATACATTTTTGCAGGTTGACTTTGTAGCCTGCCACTTGATTATATAATCAAGTCTATTGTTTCTAGAATCTTTTTTGTGGAGTGTTTAGGATTTTCTTCATGTAGTATCATGTCATCTGCAAACACATATATCTCAACTTCTTCCTTTCCTGTGTGGATACCCTTGATTTAGTCTTCTTGCCAGTAGAAAGACTCCAGAGCATTCAGTCTAAAGACCTTTGTGCCTCTCTGAGATTAATTGGAAGCAGTGAAGCTTTGCTTTTCCCATGTTATTTCTTGAACAATTATCTCTTTCCACTCACATCTCTCTAAATTTCTTTCAATAAAATATTTTAATTCTCAAAATTTATCACTTGACTTAATTTATCACTTAACTCTTCTGGAGCAATATTATGTGTACAGAATACTCATGAATGTAAATCCTAATTGAATAGTACAAATTGACAAACATGATTTCTTTATAATATCTTAGTGAGCACTTTTTCAATCAAGAAAATAAGTTGAGGTATTTTTTATGATAGACTTGAGTATTTTATTTGAAATACTTTATTTGGAAAAATTTACTACAGTCCTTAGAAGCACAGATTTGCAAAATTTAATATCATATGTCTAAATATTCTTCACACCTATTATTGGCTTTGTTATCTAATGCAACACAGGGCACTTTGTTTGGATTCAACTAACAGATTTGAAAGCTGGGTCAAGTGTGTGCAAGGCAAGCACCCTATCCATTGAACTATCTCTCTGGCTCCAAAGTGTTCTTCATAAATACAGGAGTTGCAAGATAAATGGTAGGTCACTTGGTACAACTACCTGTTGCATCTTAATTTTTATTGAGAAGTCAAGTCACTTAATTCAGGATGTGACTTTAAGATTAAAACCAGAAAAGTGGACCGTTTCATTATATCACTGATAAGTAAGTGATAAGTTTTTGCTAACTTGAGAACATGTGAGTCTTACCATATGATGTGACATTCTCATGGTGCTGCACCTGCCCACTGGTTTCCTTTGACCCTATGGCTCTTCACTTAGCTGACTGTAGTACTGTAGCTTAGTACAGCAGCTCTGTAAACAAACTGCATATGTTGGCTGTCAGAAATATATTGACAATGTGGGTGAACTGAGAATTCTAGGCTCACAGTTCACAATGGGTGAGAAAGAAAATCTCCAGACATATGTCACCAGTGAATAATACATTGCTAAACTCTTTACCTTTTAAGCTGTATGATGAAGATAAATACACCATGTGAGGATATTTTACATTTTTGTTGAGAATCAGTGGTTGACAGTGCTATTAATAATTGTTTATTATTCACATAATTCCAAAACCAGTATCGTCATCACCATATAGTTCCTCCATAATCCAAAGGCCACAACATCCCTCCCTCGTAAGCCTCCTCAACTCAATTGCGTGGATCAGCTCTCACTGTGTCTATTTGGAACTATGTTGATACCTTATTGTGTATCTTTGTTTCACATCTGTGAATAATTTTCTGTATCTATTCTTTCCCTTCTGACTGACTTTACTAAATATGATACCTGCTAGTTCTATCCATGTTGCAAATTCCATATTTTCCTTAGAATGCATACTTTTAATCATGTATATATACCACAAAATTGTATTCCATTTATCTATAGTTGGATGTTTGCATTATTTTCATATCTTGGCTATTTTACTAAGGGCAGCAATGAACATATATCAAGATCTGTCTTGATAAATATACCAACACTGGATGAAGGTAACAGGGAATGAGATTTATTTTCTCACCACAAATCTGCCAATACAAGTTGTAAGTTCTAAGCTTTTAGATATGTGTTATTTCACTGGTCTAAGATGTCTCACAGTTGTTTTAATTTTCATTTCCCTAATCATGAGTGACTGAGTATTTTCTCAAATGCCTTTTGGCCATCCATATGTTATCTCTAAGAAAGTGCCTGCTGATCTCTTTTTCCCATTTATTATAGGGCTCAGGCCAATGTATATTTTATGTTGAGTTTTGTGAGTGCTATATAGATCTTGGCTATAAACCCTTTATCTGATATTAAAATAGATTTTCCCCTTCAATGGGGTGTATTTATTTTATTAAAATTTGAGATACTTTCCCTGTGAAAAATGTGTTTGTTTTTGCTTTTTGATGAGTATGTGGCTGTGCCCGGACTTACTCCTCCATCTATGCCTAGGGATCGCTGCTGATAGGCTCAGAAGAATATATGGGGTGCCAGCAATCTAACCCAGGTTGGCCGCATCAAAAGCAGTGGTGCAAGCAGTAAGGCATCTGCCATGCTAGCTGAGGACAGACCACGGTTCAACCCCCCGGCATCCCATATGGTCCCCCAAGCCAGAAGCGACTTCTAAGTGCATAGCCAGGAGTAACCCCTAGTCATTACCGGGTGTGGCCCAAAAACAAACAAACAAACAAAAAGTAAGCACCTTACCTGCTGTACTGTTTCTCCAGGTCCTGTTTATTAATTTCATAGGCTGCTACTTACAGTATTTTATTATTTCTAGGAGCTTTTTTGACTTTTTATGTTTATTAATGAACAATAGATTTTTCATTTGATGTACTCCCATTTATTTATTTTCTGTCTGTGACATTGTGGTCATCATGCTACATAATTCTCTGTAGTCAATTTTCTGGAGAATATTGCTAATATTTTTTATTAATTTTTTAATTTTTCATTATTTTTAAAGTGTACTCTATATATTCAAGCATAATCTCAAGATATTTAATCAACCTTCAGTTTACTTTTGTGAAGAATATAAAATGTAGCTCTTATTTCATTTTTAACATGTGATTATCCAGTTTCCCCAACACTGTTTAAGATATTTTCTTAAAACGTGCTATTACATGTATCAGATAAAGAGCCTTGTAACAGCTTCAGGGGCTAGAGTAATTGTACATTGGGCAGGGGAACTTGCACGTGATTGACAAGGTTTGGTCCTTGGTATACCATATGGTGCTCCTAGCACAATCAGGATTATTTCATGAGTACAGAGATAAGAGTGAATCCTAGTATCTTTGGGTGTGACCCAAAAACAAACAGAAAGAACAGTTCCTAGGAACAAGTTTATAGCAACTGAGGCTCCGATCAGAAAAGAAAAATCTTAAATCAATAATCTAGCCACACACAAATGAATATTGATGAAAAATTCTCAAGAAAATCTTAGCATATCATATCAAATCATATCATATCATATCAAAAGATTTGTACATCTTGATCAAGTAAGATTAATCCCAATGATTAAAGGATGGATTGATGTATGAAAATCAGTGAATATTATACAACTTATCCACAGAAGGAAAGACAAAAATTATATGACCATATCAGTTGCTGAGAAAGTTTTTTACAAAATTCAACATTTTTATGGTAAAAACATACCCTCAACATAATTGAAATAGACAGGATATTTAAGATACTAATGGTCATTTATAAGAAACTCACAGGCAACAAACACATATCATAATTAATGGCAATGAAATACATATTCACCCATATTATTCAATATAATATTGAAAGTCTTTGACATATAAAAATTAAAATGCTTAAAAACAATATACCAGTATGGCAAAATAGAAGTCTCTCAAATTAATATACAAATACTATTGCATTTCACCATGAAAATAATATACTAGACCAGGGGTCCTCAAACTTTTTCAACAGAGGGCCAGTTCACTGTTCCTCAGACCATTGGAAGGTCTGACTAGAGTAAAAACAAAACTTATGAACGAATTCTTATGCACACTGCATATATCTTATTTTGCAATGAAGAAACAAAACAGATACAAATACAATATGTGGCCCATGGGCCACTAGACGATATAAAGATATAACAGTCTTTTCCATTTAAATAGTGCTCAAAGATGAAGGGAAGCAGACACTGAAGTATATGATGTGGTGTTAAAATTGTATGCATAAGGACGTCAGGCTGGGAAAATTCACAAAACTACACCTGCCCAGTGGGGCCTGACTGTGACAAATTGTGAGTGCTGCCTGTGTGTCTGTCTACTGTCCTGTTGCGTGAACCTCTTGGGAGTGGGCCGAAAAGAGGCTCCAGAAAACTCACTCTCCCAGAGGCCAATTCTAGGGCGGAAACGCCAAGGAACTGGTCCATAACGTGAAAACCGGCTATAAGCGGTACTTTGCAGAAGCCAGCTCCCGTGTTTGTGACGTCAGGCTGGGAAAATCCACGAAACTACGCCTGCCCAGTGGGGCCCGACTGTGAAAATTTGTGAGTGCTGCCTGTGTATGTCTGTCTACTGTCCTGTTGCGTGAACCTCTTGGGAGTGAGCCGAAAAGAGGCTCCAGCAGAGCACTTAGCTCCGCTTTGATACGCAGCCATGCGCTCTTTCTAAGAAAAGAACACCATCGCAACAAGAAGAAAAAATCACACTAAGAACTGTGCTGGATAATTGAAGCCCAGCATTTCTCTCCGGACTGTCTTCTCAGCTCCGTGCTCGGGCCTAAGATTTGATCCTGTGTGAGGCCTCATCCACGGAAGACTCCCCTAACTTGGAGGCAAGTCGACCCATCCAGAAAGGGCAGAGCCAGAGGAGTGTGGCTGCCTGCATCATTTAGCCAATGAATACCACCACAACACATAGAAAAACCCAAAATACAAGTGTGGCAATGGGGAAACAATGCAGGCCAGCATCAGACATAGAGAATGAAGATGACAATTCTGATGACCAGATAATGACCAACCAACTACTCAACCTCTCAGATAAGGACTTTAGACAAACAATATGGAAGATGCTCAAAGAACTCAAAGAAACCATGGATCGAGTTGAACAGAACATTAATAAGAACCAAGAAAACATGAAGACAGAAATCACAAAACTCCAAACTGAAATAACATGTCAACTAACAGGCCCAAAAAAGTCAGTAAACGAAGTGAATGACAAAATGGATAAGCTCTGGGACAGAGTATCAGAAGCTGAGAATAGACTTGGTGCTGTGGAAGATGAGATACATAACAATTCCATACAGCGGGAGAGATTGGAAAAAAATTAAAGCAAATGAACAGACAATGTAAAAATTAGTCAAAGAATGGGAACAGATGAAAATAGAAGTCTATGATAAGCTCAACAGAAACAACTTAAGAATCAATGGAGTCCCAGAGACCCGGAAGAAAATTTCCAGGAAGAATCAATGGTCAAGAACATCATTAAAGAAAAACTTCCAGAGCTAAAGAATATATGTGATCAAATCCTGCATGCTCGAAGAGTACCAATCAAAAGAGACCCCAGGAAAAATACCCCAAGACACATCCTCGTCACAATGACGAATCCCACAGATAGAGACAGAATTCTGAAAACAGCAAGATCAAAAAAGGAAATTACATTCAAGGGAGCATCCTTGAGATTTACAGCAGACCTGTCACCAGAAACACTCAAGGCCAGAAAGCAGTGGTGGGATATTGTGACAAGACTGAGTGAAATGAATGCTTCACGTAGAATACTGTACCCAGCAAAACTCACTTTCCGTTTTGACGAAAGAATACATGGTTTCACAGAAAAAAAAAAAAACAGCTCAGAAATTTTACAGACTCAAAACCAGTCTTAAGAGAAAAGCTGAAAGACCTAATTTAAGACAAGAGTAACCAAAAGACACACCAAATTTCGATATAAAGATGGCATTAAATCCAAGGACAATTCTTTCTCTCAACGTCAGTGGACTAAATGCACCAGTTAAGAGACACAGAGTGGCTAAACAGTGTTGGCGGGAATGTAGAGAGAAAGGAACTCTTATCCACTGCTGGTGGGAATGCCGCCTAGTTCAACCTTTATGGAAAGCGATATGGAGATTCCTCCAAAAACTGGAAATCGAGCTCCCATATGATCCAGCTATACCACTCCTAGGAATATACCCTAGGAACACAAAAATACAATACAAAAACCCCTTCCTTACACCTATATTCATTGCAGCACTATTTACCATAGCAAGACTCTGGAAACAACCCAGATGCCCTTCAACAGACGAATGGCTAAAGAAACTGTGGTACATATACACAATGGAATATTATGCAGCTGTCAGGAGAGATGAAGTCATGAAATTTTCCTATACATGGATGTTCACGGAATCTATTATGCTGAGTGAAATAAGTCAGAGAGAGAAAAATGCAGAATGGTCTCACTCATCTATGGGTTTTAAGAAAAATGAAAGACATTCTTGCAATAATTTTCAGACACACACACAAAAGAGAAAGGAGCTGAAAGTTACAGCTCACCTCAGGAAGCTCACCACAAAGAGTGATGAGTTTAGTTTGAGAAATAACTACATTTTGAACTGTCCTAATAATGAGAATGTATGAGGGAAATGGAAAGCCTGTCTAGAGTACAGGTGGGGGTCCGGTGGGGAGGAGGAAGATTTCGGACATTGGTGATGGGAACGTTGCACTGGTGATGGGTGGTGTTCTTTACATGACTGAAACCCAAACACAATCATGTAATCAAGGTGTTTAAATAAATATATATACATATATATAAAATTGTATGCATAAAGAACTAATGATAGCAGCATTGTGTTAAAGTTGTATGCATGAATAGCTAATAATAAAAGCATTGTAAATAATGATGATTAAAAATAAAATAAAATATAATAGTGTCTCTAAATATCAAATAGCTAAGAATCAGCATAGAATGCAAAAGATTTATACTGTGAAAACTTATGCCAATAATAAAGAAAAAGAAAAAAACACCAGACAATATAAGCATTTGCATGTTCATTTATTATAATTAATATTGTCAAAATGACTATCCAATACAAAATATCACACAGATGTCTAACAATTATTGTAAAAATTCTAATGACATTATTAAAAATATTAAAACAAACACTACTAAAATTTTCTTGAAATCTTACAATTCCTCAAATAGGAAAAGCCCTCAAGAAAAGTTGGTAAGTAATTTCATTTCCTGTATTTAAATTATACTACAAATCTATCATAATCAAAACAGTCCCCACAGCTCATGGAACAATCAGCCTCATATGTGACCATACAACATCTCCTCCATATTTTACAGTACAAACAACTCTGGAGTATAGCAAATTTGAAGGGAAAATTGTATAGAAGGTCACTAATATCAATAAGAAAAAAAAACATACAAAGGTCTCTACCAATATCAACCAACTCAGTAAATACTCAAATATTTACTTTAGTAATATCATTGTGATATGAAACAATTATCATAAAATGAATTTTATGAATATATTTTCTGATAATTCCATTCACCCTTTTTTTTGCATACAATATGAAGTAAAATTTTAGTTCTGCTATGAGAAAAGGATGAAGACAGGAATGTGGGGACATTGGTACAGGTAAGGTCATACCAGTAGTAGAATTCGTGTTGGAATAGTGGATGTCTGAATGCCTAAAACAATTGTATTATTAGCAATGTTGTAAATCACGGTGTTTAAAAAGTCAAACATATGGGGCCGGGCGGTGGCGCTAAAGGTAAGGTGCCTGCCTTGCCTGCGCTAGCCTTGGACGGACCGTGGTTCGATCCCCCGGTGTCCCATATGGTCCCCCAAGCCAGGAGCAACTTCTGAGCACATAGCCAGGAGTAACCCCTGAGCATTACCGGGTGTGGCCCAAAAACCAAAAAAAAAAAAAAAAAGTCAAACATATGTTCATTATCAGTTAGTATCAAGTAAATACAAATAAAAATGTCAATAAGGTATCAGCTGAAGACTGAAGCAATGGCATTTTTTTTGTTTGATTTTTGGGCCACACCCGGCATTGCTCAGGGGTTACTCCTGGCTGTCTGCTCAGAAATAGCTCCTGGCAGGCACGGGGGACCATATGGGACACCGGGATTCGAACCAACCACCTTAGGTTCTGGATCAACTGCTTGCAAGGCAAACACCGCTGTGCTATCTCTCCGGGCCCTTTTTTTTAAAAAAAAAAATTGAAACAACCATTTTGGCAGGAGTGTGGTGAAAAGGAATCACCAATTCACAGTTGATGGGAATATCATCTATCAGGGTTCCGTGGAAAAGAATATATAGATATATCTCCAAAATAAATGGAGCTCCATTTGACATAGTTGCTCCACTTATATTTTTAATTTTTATTATAATAGTTAAATTTACTAAGTTGTTCATAATATAGTCATTTTAGGCATTAAATATTCAAACACCAATCCCACCACCAGAGCGACCTTCTATTAATCAGTGTCTCTAGTCTCCACCCACTACCATGGCCTGCCTGCATGCGGGCACAAATAAATAGACTTCATATTGTTGTTTTAATACAAAGGTAAATGGTATTATTAAAACTTAAAGCAACACAGGTCAGTTGGAAATGAGTGTGTTACATGGTGATACTAAAATCCATGTCTCGGGATTTACTGGGCTATGGTTGATGCCAGTTGAGCCTTCTGTGTTACTATTTAGGATCATTGAGCTTGGTAGATTACTATGTAATTTTCCCATCAGATTTTCTATGACACTACTGGGCTGACAATACTATAAAATATGGAGGTGCTTAGCGGCCATGTACAGGCAGGCAATACAGGATTTATAGAGCTAAAACAAATTTGGTGGCACGGAAGTTTAATAAGGGTAAGCCACAGGGTTGGGCAGTTTCTGTTAGAGGGTGTAGCTACTGTAGTTCATGCTGAAAGGAGATCCTGCCTCTCCTTTCTGGGAATGCCACAGCTACCATCCAGGATTGGACTACCTAGAAAGTATAGGTGGCCATATTTTCTTTTGGAGACAGCTATCCCACTTCTCAGTTTATATACACTCCCAAACACACAAATCATTCATTTTAAAAGATATAAGCACATTTATGTTTATTGGAGCTCTTAGTACATTAGGATACGAGAGCAACCCAAATGTTCAGCAATAGTTAAATGGATAAATAAATTTAACAATACATATACTATGTAACAGAATACTATTTGCCAGAGAAAACTGTCATGCAGTTCAAGGTAACTTTGGATGGAAACACGCTGAGCAAAATAAACTAGAAGAAGAAGGACAAATACTTGATTATTTCACTCATCTGTGATATAGAGAGAAACAAATGAAAGTTATGAACAATATTAAATTATCATAAACTGGATTACTGGATAACAGACTTGAGAGTGCCAGACTGGGGCCTGGAATAATAATTAGGTTGGCTAGTAATAATACACGAACATAGGAGGAGGGTCTAACGCACCTGGGTGTCACTAAGGGAGGTAACAGTATGCACCAAAACCACAATTGTCGATCAACAAATAATGGGGAGGGGGAACTAAGATCATAGCAGAGGTGTAGAAAGGAGAGGGTTAGGGGCTCATTGGCACTTCAGTGGTAGGAGTGCGCAGTAACTTTGCATAACAAACATTCCTGTCATCCTACTACCTAAATTCTAAATTTAGATTTAAATTTATATCGAAAACTACAAGTAAATATAAACCAACTCTACCTCCAACTTCCATAATTCTGATAATGGTCATAAACTTCAAACTTTTCTAGTAATCTAATAATGGGTTTTCCTAGAGTTATCGCTGCTAAAAGGCTCTCAGTCCTATCTGGTACATATATTATCTCTTAAGATATTACTTATAGTACAGGTTTAATTGCAAAAGGAATAATACATTAAGACGGTTCATGTTCAGGGGAGAGAGATAGCACAGCCGTAGGGAGTTTGCCTTGAGCACAGCTGATCCAGGACAGATGGTGGTTCGAATCCTGGTATCCCATATGGTCCCCGTGCCTGCCAGGATCGATTTCTTTCTTTTTTTTTATAACCCCCCAAATCACAATTATATACCTTAGGCAAGAAGTGTGGAAGGCTGGGAAATAGGGAATGATGAGGTAAGGGGACTTGTTGATAGGGGTTGACATTGGTGGTAGGATTGTATTGGTGTTGAAATACTATGCAACTAAAACTTAATTATCAATAACTTTGTAAACCAGGGTTCTTTAAATAAAAATTTTAATGCAGATTTGGAAATCTTATTGACATAAAAATTAAGGCAATCAAATAAAATCTAATATTAAATGCTATATCAACTGTGTTATTATCTATATACAAATAAAAGTTTACAAATAGTAATCTATGATTGATAATTTTAGCAAATATTTTTAATAAATTTACTTTTCTGATTTTTCACATTTTCTTTTTTTTTATTTAAACACCTCGAGTACATACATGATTGTGTTTGCGTTTCAGTCATGTAAAGAACACTACCCATCACCAGTGCAACATTCCCATCACCAATGTCCCAAGTCTCCCTCCTCCCCACCCGACCCCCGCCTGTACTCTAAATAGGCTCTCCATTTCCCTCATACATTCTCATTATTAGGAAAGTTCAAAATGTAGTTATTTCTCTAACTAAACTCGTCACTCTTTGTGGTGAGCTGGAACTTCCAGCTCTTTTCTCTTTTGTGTCTGAAAATTATTATTGCAAGAATGTCTTTCATTTTTCTTAAAACCCATAGATGAGTGAAACCATTCTGCCTTTCTGAGTGCAAAGACAGGAGTAACTCCTGAAAGCTGCCAGGTGTGATCTAAAAAACAAAAACAACAAAAAGCTTTGTGTTCATTTCTTATGAATGTAAACACAGGAAGTCCAGGGTTTGTGATAACTGCTCTCATCCTGATCTGGGATTTTAGCATGTTATTCTTTACTTTTCCAAACAGAGAACTTCCTTGCATGAACCAACATCATGTTATGACACCAGATGTTTTCTTTAACTCATCTCTACATCCCTTAGGAACAAAGACAGTGTTTATTTGAACAATACTTCCTGTAGCTGAATCACCACCAGAACATAGCTTATAGATCATTGGTCTAAACCTTAAACACATTGGCTCTCATAGCTCCAAGGAAAGTTGGAAATATAAATTTTATTCTGGGAGCCATATTTCCAGCTGAAAATAGTTGTCTCTAGACTATGGAGGGAGAACTGATGGTTGATGACTGCTTTAGATTTAGACTGTTCAGCTGAACTGGTTCTAACCTTTTTCCATTCTGCTCATTTTCATGTTAGAGCTGCAACAGAAACCTTAGCATGCTTGTAAAAGAAGAAACTGTAATACAGAATTAAAGTAGCAACTAACATATTGGAGATTGGATTCTAACAAGTATATTGTACATGTGTGAATTCTCCTATACTTGTTGATGAGAAGCAAAGTCTGGCTAAAAACCAGGGCCACAAGGTTCCAAAGGCTAAAATAATCACAGACATGTCATCAAGAATTTGTGTCACATTGAGCAAGTTAGCAAATTATTTCTTAGACTTAATTTCTCTTCTCTATCTTTTTTCTTGTTTGTAGTTCACACCAGAAATGCTAGAGGTCACGCCTGCCTCTAAATTTAGGAATTACTATTGATGATGCTCCAGAGACCATATGAGGTGCTGGAGATAGATAGAAGCCGGGTTGGCTGAGTGCAAGGCAAGTGCCATACCTGCTGTACTGTTGCTCCAGATCTTGGTCTTATTTTTCTCTGTAAAATGAGATTGGTCTATAATTACCTAGTATTCCTTCTAGTCTATGAATCTTTGAAGCTATAAATGTCTGGTCATCCATTTTTAATGGTGGATGATTTCTGACAAATAGGTACTTGAGAAACTCCATAATTAACTTGGAAAATATCATTCTAGATATGTCCCTCACCATGAACTCACTGTTCACAGAATCATGAGATCATGATTCCTTTTCTCCCCTTTGCTTATGCAAAATTTTCTGTTTGCAAATCAATCTGCTTTACCAGCTTCCTTCCATGGCTGTCAATAATCCTCATCACATTTCAAGTCCATTTTAGAAACATTCATTTATATATATGCATATGTATGCATTCAAACAACTTCGTAAGAATTCCATATGTGTTACGTTATTATGTACCTTCTGAGATATGTACAACGTAACTAATAGTTTCAAACATTTTTGAAAAATATCTAAAACGCTAGGTTGTTATTTTTTTCTTATTGATAATGATTATTTGTCATGAGCACAAAATGTAAAATCATTAATTTTCTTCCACCTGAAATTGGTAGAACATTTTTGACTACATGTACATTTTCTTTCTTTTTTTAATTTTTATTTTGACCATATTGCCTTACATATCCTTCACAGTAGTATTTTAGGTACATATTAACATTGAATTAGGGGAATACCCATCTTATTATTATACTCATTCTAACATGGAGCAGATGAAAGCAAAGAAAATTAAGTGACTTGCTCTGGGAAAAAAAGAAAATATATTATTATAGGCTCATCATATATCTTTTATCTTCTTCATCTTCCTGGAAATAAAGTTCCCATATTCCTTGGCAATTAGGATAAAGCCACATGGTTGGTTTGTAACTTACAGAAGTGGAGAGAAACAATAAAAGCCAACCTTTAAAAATAACCCATGGACTGCTCCTCCTGTCTTCTGCCCCCCTCCTCATACTCATTGCAGCATCTTCAAAGGTCACATACTAATATGGTGACATCACAGCACAATCCTTTAAGTAGAGTCCTCTGAGCCTAACTGTTCATTTGCCTAAAGGGCATAGCTATTAAAGTTAGAAACAGGATGCACATTGTTCCTGACTTGTAATAGCTGGATTTAAAATTTTTGTGCATTATGATGGTCATGAAAATAACTGTTCAGTAGATATTGTGCATTTTTAAATGATAATAATGTTAAAATATTTTATTAATTCTATTTTTTTATTTTTTTTCTAATTTTTATTTTGATCATATTGGCTTACATATCTTTCACAGTAGTATTTTAGGTACATATTAACATTGAATCAGGGGAATACCCATCACCAAATTTGTCCTCCCCCATCCCTGTTCTCTTCCAGCAAACCATACCCCCCACCATCACCCCCCAGGCTGCTAGAGTAGGTGGTCCCCTCTGACTAGCTTACTATTAGTGATCATATATCTGTTTGGTCCTGGTACCCTCCTTTGTTTCCCCTTCTATTTGAGAGGCAGAGCTAGATAATTCGAGTTATGTGGTTTTGTTTGAAGGAAAGAAAAGCAATAGAATGGGGTAAAAAAAATCAAATAAACTGAAAATGGGCGGAGTCCTTCTAGAGGCTTTCAACCTCAGTTTAAGAGAGGACATGAAAAAAGGTAATTGAAATACTGCAACAATACAGAAAGAAATATCAAATTAAATATCCAGTGAGCACTACAGCAATAAAGACAAACACCACACAATAGTCTCAGTCCTGAAATCAAACCATGCTGGAGTGCAAAAAGAAAGAGAAAGATAAGATAAAATAAAATAAAATAAAATTGGAGACATCAACTTCAGTGTCTACACCAAAATAAAGAAGTCAAAAAAAATCAGTCAATCAATATGTATATATGTGGATAAAAGGATTATTTTGTGCTTTTTTTCTTCCCCCCTTCCCCGCATAGGCACAGTAACTATTGGGGATATTATAGAGGGAATTCCCTTGGCCTAGGAGATACAGGGTTTCTCCACCCCTGACGTATACTGTCATGGGATTAATAATAGACTCCTTGCATGATCATTTACTCTCCCGTCGGTGCTTTTGTGGTGTATGGAAGACTTCTGCTTCATCATGTATAGTAAAATCAGATCTCTGTATTTAGAGATCTTGGTGTCTGTACAGCTCAAGGAATGGAGCATATGATGAAGTCTTTCTTTGTGGTTCTAGCAGTTCCTGCTTCTTCAGTGTTCTTTTAATCCATCGTCTGTAGTTGGTGGTCTTGGTCATTATGCTGCTCCTAGGATGGAGCCTGGGATAGTGTTTCGTTATGTTTCCGAAAGACCCATTCAGTTGCGATTGTCTCAGTCAGACCTCTGGAATTGGAGATCTTGTTTGTTGAACAGATTGTAGACCAAAAGCTAGGCTAGAGCTTTTTGTTGTTGTTGTTGTTGTTGTTGGTGGTGGTGGTGGTGGTGGTGGTGGTGGTGGTGGTCCTGGGATGTGTACTGTCCAGTCCTGGTTGTAACAACCAGTTATCCGTAGATAGCGATCTTGGCTTTTGCACAGATCAAAGGGTGACATGTCTTCTAGTTTGGGGCCATACTCAGAGGTGTTCAGCACTTATTTCCAGATCCACACTCAGGGATCACTATTGGCAGGAGCAGGGTACCATATAGGATGCCTGTGATATAACCCAGATAGGGCACATGCATGGCAAGCATTCTCTGTACTAGCTCTCTGGACCCAGAAACTGTACCTGATATTTTCAGATACACTTTGATCTTTTCTTTTGTTAGTGACATGAAGTCTGATGACGGTAGGTAGTGGCACTGAGCCACAGTGCTCAGTCAAGATGTAGTCACAAGAGAAGGCCATGAATACTGTGTGTTTTGGTGAGAAAACATATAGCCATCTTATTCTTCACTGTCAATGTGGCAGTAAATATACTACATGGAATGGCCAACACCTGTTTATAAACTAGCCTTTGTGTTAGATGAGTCGATCAATGTTAGACTGAGTATTCTGGGTGAAGATATGAGATATGGTGGTTTGAATGTGTTTGTTGCACTTTTGCTTTAAATAGTTTCAACTTATGCTGGGTGTATAGCAGGCTGTAATTGAGAGTTGAAGATCTGTAAGAAGCCTCCAATGTAACTCCAGAACTCACATTCTGAAATATTAAATAACATAATGCTTCCTTCTCCTTTGTAACTTTTTCTGTGAAGTATTAGCTTTTTATATTTATAAATTTATTAAATTTATTATTTATTTATAATTATTTTATATTTTTACATATACTGTATAATAAATCTGCTATAATATTTGATATTTCATATATATTATATTATATATAATGTGATTTATTTTTACATATTTTTGTATTATTATAATGAGGAACAACCAAAAACCTTCCCTCTAAGATCAGTTACAATACACAGTTGCCATCTTTTTTAATAATTAATTATTTTATTTAAATAAAATACTGTGTGGAATATTTAAAGCATTTACAGCAGTTGGGAGAATAGTACAGAACACATTGATTTATCCATATTCAGATGTTATTAACTCAAGGCCAAATTTATTTCATCTTTATATAGGTTCACTCCCTCACAATTAATTTTAATCAAGGATTAGTTGTTATATTATTACATATATAAACATACACTATACATAGCATTTTACTACAAAATGTTTGATGCCGAGTCTGTGTACTTGGGGAATCAGGAGGGGAGCAGCACGTACCTTTCCTAGGTCCCAAAGCATATGATCATTCAGACCACTGGACCACTCAATGGTGCATCACAGACTTATGTTACAGGCCCCACTCATCAAACACGTTTTGGCAAACCACTGTTTCTTCTTTTTTATTTCTCTCTCTCTTTTCCCTCTACTTCTTCTCTCCCTCTCTCCTTTATTCTTCCATGTTAAATAAACTCAATTCAATTCAATCTATGTAAAATAAAGCCCTCACTGTCAGTTGCTCCTTAGGAAAGGTACCTCTATATTTAAGACTGCAGATGATACTACTTAGGGTAGCCACACATTATTGTCCTCACTACAACATTGCTTAGTACTCTAGACACGAAAACTGTGCCTATACTAAAAAAGATCTGCCTACTATATAACCCTGAAACCTCTATCTAGCAAAGATCACCACCATCAGTGAGGAAGAGCGGTGAATTTGGAAAACCCTCAAACACCAACACATTGGCCCAACTTTTTTCAACTTAATTTTACTGTATTTACTTATTCTTCTTTCTTCTTTCTTATCTTTTGTTTTCCCATTCTTTCTCTCCTAATATGTATCTTAACAAATTATTTATCTTTTCTTAACCCAATTATTACTTTCTGTTTTGTTTTGTTTTTTTGGGTCACACCCGGCAGTGCTCAGGGGTCACTCCTGGCTCTACGCTCAGAAATCGCCCCTGGCAGGCACGAGGGACCATATAGGATGCTGGAATTCGAACCACCGTACTTCTGCATGAAAGGCAAATGCCTTTCCTCCATGCTATCTCTCCAGCCCCAACCCAATTGTTTCTTAAGATCTCAAACCTAACCTATGTTGGTCAAGCCTCCAACAGCAACCTAAGAATAGAACTCCAAAGTCTGTCTTTATGTAGGCATGAGTTTGTTGATTGTGTACTTCTCTCTGATTGCCAAATTCAAAATGTGAACAAGCCATACCTAAATTGTATATAGCCCCTCCTATATATTATCCCTCCTCCCCCTGTCAGAAATCCTTCTATCCTCTCATCCCCAACCCTGATCCATTATCCTTCCTTATTTAACCCTCTTTACCCTCAGCTCTCAACCCATTAGGTACCAAAACCAACCTTCTGACCCAATTAAAACCACTACCCAGCTCCAAAACCGAAAGGACACTCTCTCTCTGTCTCCCATCTTCTACCGTGGCAAGAAACTACAACCAGCACTCCCACTGACTCATGCTTTATGGCCCTTCTTCCCACCCTCCTAATTGTGGACTGTTGCATGCTACCATTTCAGCCCCAGAAGGGCCACAGCCCAAGGGCACTACCTGTTCCCTTGTGGCTGCAAAACATTCCTCAAACTCAACAAGACACGATATGTGATGAAAAAGTCCCCTGGATTACACCCCCACAAGAAAATCTCAAAAGACTTAATGGGAAAACCTGTATTTACTTATATGTTTAATACCTCTATAATAATACCCCCTAGTCTGGTTAACCCCAAATATAAGTTAACCTCTTAAACAGCATTTTTCTTTAATTCCTTTGGTAAATTTATTTTTATTTATTTCTTGTATTATATATGTATATATTTGTTTTTTCTTCTCTTCAGCTTCACCAGATTTTATTATGCTTGGTACAAAAACCTACAAGAAAAAGTCTTGCCTGGGATAAAAGCTCAGGTCAAAACCAGGGCACAGAGAATGTGTAGACTATCATTCTTACCCCCAATTCCACCAGCAATATAATTTGGCACCATCCTGTTACACCCCACTCAGGAAGGGCACACATCAGAAGTGTTGCACTCCTGAAAAAGGATTATTTGCCAAAAAGGCCCGCTTAGAGTAGTCAAATCAGTTGACCCTTTGCGTGGATTGTTTGGCTATAATTCTAAACGTGGCTGTAACTATCTCTCTCTTTATTTTTAACCATTATTAGAAATCAGGCCTCAGTATTTCTAACAAAGAAAATACAGTTGCCAAAAGCCCGCCAAAAGTATCCTGCTGAGTTCTCTGTGACCTCTCTCTCTGCACTCATTTCCTTAAAGGTATCTGGTTTCTTTTTACCTGTCTCTTCACATGCTAATTCTAGCTCTGATCTCATTGGTTTATCCCCTTTTCCTTTCTCCCTGGCTACGCCCCAAATATCCGTCTATTTAAGGCCCAATAAAGCGTCTGGCCTCTCTCTCTGGCCTCACCTCTTGTTTTCACCATGTAATTCTGTGTGGTCTCATTTATTTCATATTTCATAATTCATATTTCATATTCGCCTCTTCGTGCTTCCACTTGATTCCCAGTGGAAAAAAGAACCCACTAAGGTTTGCTTAGGGACTTTTTATCTCATTAGGATAAAAGGTCCGCAGCACCATCCCCTTTTGCATAGGTACTCTAAATAAGGGGAAATCTTTTTTTTGCTCATTTGTTTTTTTGTTTGTTTTTTCGGGCCACATCCGTTTGATGCTCAGGGGTTACTCCTGTCTAAGCGCTCAGAAATTGCCCCTGGCTTGGGGGGGACCATATCGGACACAGGGGGATCGAACTGCGGTCCTTTCCTTGGCTACCGCTTGCAAGGCAAACACCTTACCTCTAGCGCCACCTCGCCGGCCCCTTGGGAAATCTTATACACAGAAACAAACTCTTGTCTACTAGGGATAAGAACCCATACATTTCATAATAGAGGGAAGCCTCCCACCTTGAGCATGTGCCATGTGAACCCAACTAATTCTCCGTGTGATTGGACGCTGACTGTCCAATCCAGAACCCCAGATCCCAGACGTGGAACCGACACAGTTCCCAGTAACAGCACCAGGAACCAAATTCCTTCCTGGGAAATTCCTAATACTGCTCTGGCACAGACTTTCAACAGTTTTGACATGACACTCTGACATGAGGAAATGACAACAACTTGATCTAAGAGAGGGTTGCCCTATCTCATCACCTACTGATCTGATGCAATCAGGAGACATGTCATCCTTTGCTCTATGCAAAAACCAAAATCGCAAACTACAGAAGACTGACCTTGGGGGACCAACGAGAAAGATTCTAGCTGAGGCTTTGGTCCAGGATTTGTACAGAAACCAAAATCTCTAATTCCAGAGGTCTGACTTTGACAACTGCAACTGAGCAGAACTTCTATAACCAGACTGAAAGATTCTATAGACTCTATCCTAGGCTCTGTTCCAGGATCTGAGCAAAAACCTAATTATGGAAGACTGATTACAACTACAGGGATGGAACAGAACTTCTAGACTATTAAAAAACACATTTCTTCTAGCTTTCGTCCTGTGACCTACGCAAATAACAAGAGCTCTAGCTACAGAGATGTGATGTCATCATCCACAACTGACTTGAAAGTTCCCAGGCGCCATACAAAGAACTTGGGGTGTGAAAATGAGCATGTATGAAGTCAGTAGTTGTTCCCATGGCAGTATGCTTTAAGGATGGGGAAACCGTGTATCACTTAGGCCAAGGGAATTCCCGTTCTAATTTCCCCAACATTTACTGTGCCTTTGCAAAAATTAAAAAAAAAGAAGAAACACCAACCTTTTAAATTAGTAGCTGGTTTGGGGTTGGGTTTTTTTTTTTGACTGTTTTTGTTTTTTATTTGTTCGGTTGGTTTTGTTTTGTTCTGTTTTGCTTTATTCTTTTGGTTTGTTATTTATGTTATTACTTTGTTATTACTTTTGTTATTACTGCCCTATTGTTTTTTATGGGGTGTTTTGGATTTTTTCTTTTGCTTTGTTTTTTTACCCTTCTCTTCTTTTTTTATTTTTCCCTTTCTCCTTCTAAAGGAAAATTTATAACACCTAGACAGACTGCCCATAGTTCCTTTTTCTTTTCTTTTTCTCATTTTGCTTTTGTTTTTGTTTTTCTTTTCTTCTCCCTTATCTTTTTCTATATCTCTAACAGAACCATATTACAGGAATCATCTTGTTCAGCCTCATGGATGGTACCAAGCCCAGACAGTCTAATGAACACTTATTGGAAATAAAAACATGATCAGACTTGAACACCTAAACCATAGTCAACAACAACAGAATTGATCCCCAATTTACAATGAGCTGAACAAGTGGGGAACAGTTACACTAGCTTTTTGGAGGGTAAAGGAGGGAGATATGGGATGCATGCTGGAAACAGGAGTGAAGGGAAGAGAATACCAGTGGTGGAAATGCCTCTCATTCATTGTCACTATTTGCCTTAAATATTTCTGCAAAATAATTGTAATTCACTTTAACCACAATAATTTTTTTAAAAAAAATAAAATGTTTGATGCCATAGAGACAATTCAGTAATATAGGACATAAGCTTTGCATGCAGGTACCTGGCACCCCATGGTAACCCAACTCATGGGAGTACCCCTGAGCACTGCTGAATGTGGCACACAAAATAAAAAAAAATTAATAACTGAATAAGGCGTGGTTCTTATGGTCACCAAACACTGACAGCTATAGCACTGGAGTCCCAAGGAGAGCAAAACTTGGCTGTGCAGGCCCTCAACATCATGATGTGGCACAGGACATGAGCAGTGCCACATTCTCAAGCTACAACATATAAGCATTCATCCTAGTTGGTTGAGAATAACCAGGAGCATCCCTCAGGCTCCTGGATCATGACTTGGAAGACCCACATATGTAATATACATGTGTATGTATATCTAAAATATGTACATGTATATAATACATATGTGTATATATACAAATATAATGCCATTATCTCACTAAAACAGAAACAGAAACTACTTAATATTATTAGACTTTGTATATATTATGAATGTTTTTATATTATTTGAATCAGAAAAAATAAATGTAGGGGTCAGAGCAATAGCACAGCGTAGGATGTTTGCCTTGCACACAGCTGACCTGGAACCTACCTGGGTTTAATTCCCGACATCTTATATAGTCCCCTGAACCTTCCAGGAGCAATTCCTGTGTGTAGAGCCAGAAGTACCCCCAAGTGCCGTTGGGTGTGGCGCAACCCTCCACACCCCTCAAAAAAGAAAGAAAAATAAAATCTACATATTGCAATGTAAATTTCTATCATTTTATGTAGGCTGTTTTTATTTTGGGGCAACACTCTATGGTACTTGGAATAGGATAGCTCCTGGCCTGACTAAACTCAAAACCACATGGTGTGTCAGGGATCAAACCTGGGTGGGTCACATATAAGGCATGTACCATTCTCACAAAACTATATCTCCAGTGCAATCTTTTTTTTGGGGGGAGGGGAATATATATGTATATATTTTAATAATATTTTATTTAAATACCTTGATTACAAACATAATTGTGGTTGGGTATCTGTCCTGTAAAGAACACCCCCATCACCAGTGCAGCATTCCCATTACCAATATCCCAATTCTCCGTCCTCCCCACCCCAACCCTGCATGTACTCTACACAGGATTTCTCTTTCCCATTTCTCTTTTTCATTGTTAGGACAGTTCAAAATGTAGTTATTTCTCTAAGTTCATCACTATTTGTGGTGAGCTCCATGAGGTGATCTGGTGTAGGGTACTTATCTGAGACCCACCCATTTCTGGGACGGGTCTTGGGAACCGGATACTAGGTGTGACTTTACCTGCAAGACCCGGCCCATTCCTGGGAGGGGTCTTGGAATAGGTAGATAAACCCGGAAGCCAGGGGATTAAGGGTCTTTGCCTTTTGGCCCTGCTGGGCGCTCTGAGGAAGATGGCTGAAAGAGTTTAGACGCAGGGTAGCCTGGAATGGCTGAATGCTTAAAAGGTTATGAGATAGGCCACACACATGTGGTGGCTAGGGCATGAATAAAGCTGATGGTTCCTAATGCCTGCCTGTGAGTGAGTCTTGATTACGCCGATCACCTGGGCCTAGGACCTGCCGGCTAGATGGGGTTGCGAGGCCACGTGGCCTGGGATGGCAAAGAGAAATCCACCTCCATCCATCGCCATCCAGCCCCATTATTAATTATTTAATACAACAATCTGGAACTTCCAGCCCTCCTCTCTTTTGTCTCTGAAAATTAATGCAAGAATGTCTTTCATTTTTCTTAAAACCCATAAATCAATGAGACCACTCTGCATCTTTCTCTCTCTGACTTATTTCACTCAGCATAATAGATTCCATGTGTATCCATGTATAGAAAAATTTCATGACTTCATCCCCCCTGACAGCTGCATAATATTCCATTGTGTATATGTACCACAGTTTCTTTAGCCATTCATCTGTTGAAGGGTATCATGGCTGTTTCCAGAGTCTTGCTATGGTAAATAGTGCTGCAATGAATATAGGTGTAAAGAAGGGATTTTTGTATTGTATTTTTGTGCTCCTAGGGTATATTCCTAGGAGTGGTATAGCTGGGTCGTATGGGAGCTCGATTTCCAGTTTTTGGAGGAATCTCCATATCACTTTCCAGAAAGGTTGGACTAGATGGCATTCCCACCAGCAGTGAATAAGAGTTCCTTTCTCTCCACATCCCCGCCAACACTGTTTATTCTCATTCTTTGTGATGTGTGCCAATCTCTGGGATGTGAGGTGGTACCTCATAGTTGTTTTGATTTGCATCTCCCTGATGATTAGTGATGTGGAGCATTTTTTCATGTGTCTTTTGGCCATTTGTATTTCTTTTTTATCAAATTGTCCATTTCTTCTCCCCATTTCTTGATGGGATTAAAAATTTTTTTCTTGTAAAGTTTTGTCAGTGCCTTGTATATTTTGTATATTAGCCCCTTATCTGATGTGTATTGTGTGAATAGTTTCTCCAACTCAGTGAGTGGATCTTGTATCATGTGCATTATTTCCTTTGAGATGCAGAAGCTTTTCAACTTAATATATTTCCATCTGTTAATCTCTGCTTTCACTTGTTTGGAGAGTGCCATTTCCTCCTTGAAGATGCCTTTAGTCTCAATATCATGGAGTGTTTTACCTACATGTTGTTCTATATACCTTATGATATCAGGTCTGATATCAAGATCTTTAATCCATTTGGATTTTACCTTCGTACATGATGTTAGCAGGGGGTCTAATTTCAATTTTTGCAAGTGGCTAGCCAGTTGTGCCAACACCACTTGTTGAAGAGGCTTTCTTTGCTCCATTTAGGATTTCTTACTCCTTTATCAAAAATTAGGTGATTGTATGTCTGGGGAATATTCTCTGAGTACTCAAGCCTATTCCACTGATCTGAGGTCTGTTTTTATTCCAATAACATGCTGTTTTGATAACTATTGCTTTGTAATACAGTTTAAAGTTGGGGAAATTTATGCCTCCCTTTTCCTTTTCCCAATGATTGCTTTAGCTATTCGAGGTTGTTTCTTGTTCCAAATTAATTTTAACAGTGTTTGATCCACTTCTTTGAAGAATGCCATGGATATCTTTAGAGGGATTGCATTAAATCTGAACAATGCTTTCGGGAGTATTGCAATTTAATGATGTTAATCCTGCCAGTCCATGAGCAGGGTATGTGTTTCCATTTCCGTGTGTCCTCTCTTATTTCTTGGAGCAGGATTTTATAGTTTTCTTTGTATAGGAACTTCACATCTTTAGTCAAGTTGACTCAAAGATATTTGAATTTGTGTGGCACTAATGTGAATGGGGTTGTTTCCTTAATGTCCATTTCTTCCCTGTTATTATTGGTGTATAGAAAGGCCATTGATTTTTGTGTGTTAATTTTGTAGTCTGCCACCTTGCTGTATAAGTCTATTGTTTCTAGAAGCTTTTTGGTAGAGTCTTTAGGGTTTTCTAAGTACAGTATCATGTCATCTGCAAACAGTGAGAGCTTGACTTCTTCCTTTCCTATCTGGATTTCCTTGATAACTTTTTCTTGCCTAATTGCTATAACAAGTACTTCCAGTGCTATGTTGAATAGGAGTGGTGAGAGAGGACAGCCTTGATTGTGCCAGAATTTAGAGGAAAGGCTTTTATTTTTTTTCCATTGAGGATAATATTTGCCATTGGCTTTTGGTAGATGGCCTTATCTATATTGAGAAAGGTTCCTTTTATTCCCATTTTGCTGCGAGTTGTTATCAAGAATGGGTGTTGGACCTTATAAAGTGCTTTCTCTGCATCTATTAATATGACCATGTGATTTTTATATTTCTTGTTGTTGACATTGTGTATTATGTTGACAGATTTACGGATTTTAAACCATCCTTGCATTCCTGATATGAAATCTACTTGATCATAGTGAATGATCTTCTTGATGAGGCCTTGGATACTGTTTGCCAGGATTTTGTTGAGGATCTTTGAATCAGTGTTCATCAGGGATATTGTTCTGTAATTTTTTTTTGGCAGCATCACTATCTGGTTTTTGTATCAAGGTGATGTGGGCTTCATAAAAGCTATTTGGAAGTGTTCCTGTTTTTTCAATTTCATGAAAGAGCCTGGCCAGGATTGTTAGTAGTTCCTCTTGAAAGGTTTGAAAGAATTCATTTGTGAATCCATTCAGGCCTGGGCTTTTGTTTTTGGGCAAACTTTAGATTATGGTTTTAATTTCCTCAATAGTGATGAGTGTGGGTGGGGTGAGGAGGAGGGAGACTTGGGACTATGGTGGTGGTAATATTTTACTGGTGAAGGGGGATGTTCTTTACATGACTTAAATCATACAACTACAATCATACTTGTAATCACGGTGTTTAAATAAAGATAAAAAATAAAAAACCAATAAAAAGAAAGAGCCCTAAAGAATGTATAATATTGGAGCTGAGTAGAGGAAGACTGAGAAGAAGAAAAAAAAAGCACAGAAAATTTTAAGAAACCAACACAATAGAAACCAGAAGGGGGGGAAAATCCACGAAACTACGCCTGCCCAGTGGGGCCCGACTGTGAAAAATTGTGAGTGCTGCCTGTGTGTGTCTGTGTACTATCCTGTTGCGTGAACCTCTTGGGAGTGGGCCAAAAAGAGGTTCCAGAAAATTCGCTCTCCCAGAGGCCAGTTCCAGGGCGGGACTCCATAACGTAAAAAACGGCTATGCTTTGCAGAAGCCGGGTCCCCTGTTTGTGACGTCAGGCTGGAAAAATCCACGAAACTACGCCTGCCCTGAATAACTAGTGGGTCTGAGATAAATCAAAAAGGAAATCAAAACCTTCCTGAAAACAAATGACAATGGAGACACAAAGTATCACAATCTATGGGACACAGCAAAAGAGGTACTGAGAGGAAAATTTATACCTTTGCAAGCATACATCAGGAAGAAGGGCATACCTGATTACCTTAATGAAGCAGCTCATAGAATTAGAAAGTACTCAACAAAAGGACCCAAAAATAGGGAGACAGAAGGAAATAACAAAGCTGAGAGCAGAAATCAATGAAGTGGAAACCCGAAAAACAATCCAAAAGATCAACAAATGCAGTAGTTGGTTCTTTGAAAAAAATAAACATGATTGATAGACCACTGGCAAAACTAACAAAGAGAGAGAAACTTGATAACTCGTATTAGGAATGAAAAAGGAGAGATCACTACTGATATGGTAGAGATTCAAAGGGTAATCAGAAACTACTTTGAGAAACTCTATGCCACTAAAAATTAAAACCTGGAAGAAATGGATAAATATTTGGACTCATAATCTTCACGGTTGATGAAGAGGATGTAGCATATCTAAACACACCCATCACTATTGAGGAAATTAAGACAGTAATCAAATATCTGCTCAAAAACTAAAGCCAAGGACCAGATGGATTTACTAATGAATTCTTTCAAACCTTTCAAGAGGAACTACTAACAATCCTGGCAAGACTCTTTCATGAAATCAAAAAACAGGAACACTTCCAAATAGCTTTTATGAAGCCAACATCACCTTGATACCTAAACCAGACAGAGATGCTATCAAAAAAAGAAAATTACAGACCAATATCGCTGATGAATACAGATGCATAGATCCTCAACAAAATCCTGGCAAATAGGATTCAATGCCTCATTAAGAAGATCATCCTCTACAATCAAGTAGGTTTCATCCCAGGAATGCAAGGCTGGTTTAACATCCGTAAATCTATCAACATAATACACAACATCAACAACAAGAAAAATAAAAATCACATGATCATATCAATAGATGCAGAGAAAGCATTTGATAAGGTCAAACACCTATTCTTGATAAAAACTCTCAGCAAGATGGGAATGGAAGGAACCTTTCTCAATATAGTTAAGGCCATCTATCACAAGCCAGAGGCAAATAATGTCCTCAATGGAGAAAAACTGAAAGCCTTTCCTCCAAATTCTGGCACAAGACAAGGCTGTCCTCTCTCACCACTCCTATTCAACATAGCACTTGAAGTGCTCGCTATAGCGATTAGGTAAGAAAAAGATATCAAGGGAAGTGTTTCCATTTGTTCAATTTCATGAAAGAGTCTTGCCAGGATTGGTAGTAGTTCCTCTTAGAAAGTTTGAAAGAATTCATTAGTGAATCCATCTGGGCCTGGGCTTTTGTTTTTGGGCAGACATTTCATTCCTAATACGAGTTATCAAGTTTCTCTCTCTTTCATTGTTAGTTTTGCCAGTGGTATATCAATCTTGTTTATTTTTTCAAAGAACCAACTTCTGCTTTCGTTGATCTTTCGGATTGTTTTTTGAGTTTCCACTTCGTTGATTTCTGCTCTCAGCTTTGTTATTTCCTTCTGTCTTCCTAGTCTTGGGTCCTTTGATTGAGTGCTTTCTAATTCTTTGAGCTGCTCTCAGCTTTGTTATTTCCTTCTGTCTCCCTATTTTTGGGTCCTTTTGTTGAGCACTTTCTAGTTCTATTAGCTGTGTCATTAAGCTACTCAGGTAAGCTCCTTCTTCTTTCCTGATGTGTGCTTGCAAAGCTATAAATTTTCCTCTCAGTACTGCTTTTGCTGTGTCCCATAAGTTCTGATAGTTTGTGTCTTTATTGTCATTTGTTTCCAGGAATCTTTTGATTTCCTCCTTGATGTCATCTCGGACCCACTGGTTATTCAGTATGAGGCTGTTTAACTTCCAGGTGTTAAAGTTTTTCTTCTGAGTACCTTTGATATTCACAAATAATTTCAGAGCCTTGTGGTCAGCGAAGGTAGTCTGCAAAATTTCTATCCTCTTGATATTATGGAGGTATGTTTTATGTGCCAGCATGTAGTCTATCCTGGAGAATGTCCCATGTACATTGGAGAAGAATGTGTATCCAGGTTTCTGGGGATGGAGTGTCCTATATATATCCACTAGGCCTCTTTCTTCCATTTCTCTCCTCAGGTCTACTATATTCTTGTTGGGTTTCAGTCTGGTTGACCTGTCAAGTGTTGACAATGCCGTGTTGAGGTCTCCCACAATTATTGTGTTGTTATTGATATTATTTTTCAGATTTGTCAACAATTTTATTAAATATTTTGCTGGGCCCTCATTTGATGCATATATGTTTAGGAGAGTTATTTCTTCCTGCTCTACATACCCCTTGATTAATACAAAATGTCCATCTTTGTCCCTTACAACCTTCCTGAGTATAAAGTTTGCATTATTTGATATTAGTATGGCCAATCCAGCTTTTTTATGGGTGTTGTTTGCTTAGATAATTTTTCTCCAGCCTTTTATTTTGAGTCTATGTTTGTGCTGGCTATTCAGGTGCGTTTTTTGTAGGCAGCAGAAGGTTAGATTGAGGTTTTTGATCCATTTAGCCACTCTGTGTCTCTTAACTGGTGCATTTAGTCCATTGACGTTGAGACAAAGAATTGTCCTGGGATTTAATGCCATCTTTATATCAAAATTTGGAAAGTGAGTTTTGTTGTGTACAGTATTCTAGGTGAAGCATTCATTTCATTCAGTCTTGTCACAATATCCCACCACTGCTGTCTGGCATTGAGTGCTTCTGGTGACAAGTCTGCTGTAAATCTCAAGGATGCTTGCTTAAACGTAATTAACCCTTTTGATCTTGCTGTTTCATCTGTTCCCATTCTTTGACTAATTTTTCCATTGTCTGTTCATCTGCTTTAAGTTTTTTTTCCAATCTCTCCTGCTGTATGGAATTATTATTTATCTCATCTTCCACAGCACCAAGTCTATTCTCAGTTTCTGATACCCTGTCCCATAGCTTATCCATTTTGTCATTCACTTCGTTTACTGAGTTTTTCAGACCTGTTACTTGACATGTTATTTCAGTTTGGAGTTTTGTGATTTCTGTCTTCATATTTTCTTGGTTCTTATTAGTGTTCTGTTCAACTCGATCCATGGTTTCTTTGAGTTCGTTGAGCATCTTCTATATTGCTAGTCTAAAGTCCTTATCTGAGACGTTGATTAGTTAGTTGGTCATTATCTGGTCATCAGAATTGTCATCTTCATTCTCTATGTCTGGTGCTGGCCTGCGTTGTTTCCCCATTGTCACACTTGTATTGTGGGTTTTTCTACGTGTTGTGGTGGTATTCATTGGCTAAATGATGCAGGCAGCCACACTCCTCTGGCTCCGCCCTTTCTGTATGGGTCAACTTGCCTCCAAGGTAGGGGAGTCCTCCGTGGATGAAGCCTCACACAGGATCAAATCTTAGGCCTGAGCACGCAGCAGAGAAGACAGTCTGGAGAGAAATGCTGGGCTTCAGTGATCCAGCACAATTCTTAGTGTAATTTTTTCTTCTTGTTGTGATGCTGTTCTTTTCTTAGAAAGAGCACATGGCCGCGTAGCAAAGCAGAGCCAAAGTGCTCTGCTGGAGCCTCTTTCGGCCCACTCCCAAGAGGTTCACACAACAGGATAGTAGACAGACATATACAGGCAGCACTCACAATGGGAGTTAGTGCTATCTTTATATTGAAGTTTGTTGTGTCTGTTGATCAGTCTTGTCTTAAAGTATGCCGTTCAGTTTTTCTTTTAAGAATGGTTTTGAATCTGTAAAATTTCTGAGCTGTTTTTTGTCTATAAAACCATATATTGTTCCTTCAAACCTGAAAGTGAGTTTGCTGGGTGCAGTATTCTAGGTGAAGCATTTATTTCATTGAGTTTTGTCACTATGTCCCACCACTGCCTTCTGGCCTTGAGTGTCTCCGGTGACAGATCTGCAGTAAATCTTAAGGATGTTCCCTTGAATGTAATTTCTCTTTTCGATCTTGCTGCTTTCAGAATTCTGTGGGATTCTTCATTGTGACGAGGATGTGTCTTGGGGTGTTTTTTCTGGGGTCTCTTTTAGTTGGTACTCTTCGGGCATGCAGGATTTGATTGCATATATTTATTAGCTCTGTTAGTTTCTCTTTAATGATGTTCTTGACCGTTGATTCTTCCTGGAGATTTTCTTCCTGGGTCTCTGGGACTCCAATGATTCTTAAGTTGTTTCTGTTGAGCTTATCATATACTTCTATTTTCATCTGTTCCTATTCTTTGAGTGATTTTTCCATTGTTTGATCATTTGATTTAAGACTTTTTTCCCAATTTCTTCTGCTGTATGGAATTGTTATTTATCTCATCTCCCAGTGTACTAATTTTATCCTCAGCTGCTGTTAACCCTTTGGAAAGCTCAACCATGTTTTTCTTCAATTCATCTACTGAGTTTTTCAGACCTGATATTTGACCTGAAATTTCAGTTTGGAGTTTTCTGATTTCTATCTTCATATTATCTTGATTCTTATTAGTGTCTCTTCTATACTTTCTTTGAGTTATTTGAACATCTTCCATATTGCGACTCTAAACTCCTTATCTGAGAGACTGACTAGTTGGTTGGTCATGTTCAAGTCATCAAAGTTGCCATCGTCATTCTTTATATCTGGTGCTGGCCTACCTTGTTTCCCCATTGTCACACTTGTATTGTGGGTTTTTCTACATGTTGTGGTTGTATTCATTGGCTAAATGATGTGTATGGTGCTAAGCGAAGCAGAGGGTCCATGCTCCTCTGGCTTCTCCCTTTCTGGGCTTGTAAACTCACCTCCAGGGAAGGCTCCAGGGAAGGCGAGCCGTCCTCAGATGAGCCACACACAGGATGAAATCAGGCCAAAAATGCAGCACAGCACAGAAGACAGGCAGATAGGTTGCCGGCATCTGAGTTTCCAGAAATCCTTTAGAACTTTAATCCTAGTCTGAAATGGGTAATCCCCTCAGATGGTTGGGGCTTTCCATCCTCTTACTGACAAAGGTGAAAGAGCTTAAAGCCTCCAAATCCTTCACTGTGGTCTCCAGGGTCACCCAGAAAATTGACATTCACCTCTGAAGCAGGCAGGATCACTGGCAGGAATGCTGATGAAATCCAGTCTCAGGCAGCTGAAAACAGCATGTCCCAAGATGGCTTCTGCACCGTTCTGACTCCGGGCAGAAACCAGCAGGAATCAGTGTGTGTATGTCCCGACCCACCTCTGAAGCACGCAGGATCACCAGCAGGAACGCAGATGAAATCCAGTCTTAGGCAGCTCTGAAGCAGGCAGGATCACCTGCAGGAATGCTGATGAAATCCAGTCCCACTTGGGTATTTATAAAATTCATTATTAACCTTGATAGCAGTAGTTTTATAGAATCCTTAAGATAGAAACCAAATGCAATTGTGAAAGGAAAGAGCCTATAAAATGAGATGCATGTTACTCACCAGTCATTGAAAAGGGTTAATTTCTTAAAATAGAAGATATTTTTGCAATAACTCACGGAGACAAAAGAGAGGAGAGCTTGAAGGTCCAGCTCACGGCATGAAGCTCACCACAAAGAGTGATGAGTGCAGTTAGAGAAATAACTACATTGAGAACTATCCTAACAATGTGAATGTACGAGGGAAGTAGAAAGCCTGTCTAGAGTACAGGTGGGGTGGGTGGGGAGTAGGGACATTGGTGATGGGAATGTTGCACGGGGTGTTTTTTACATGACTGAAACCCAATTACAATCATGTTTGTAATCAAGGTGTTTAAATAAAACTATTAATTAAAAAAAGAAAATAGTATTTCCACTGTGTGTTGATGTTGTCGTTGTTAGTCACACCTGGCAGTGCTCAGGGCCACATGCAAAGTCATCGTCCTACTGCTGTACTGTTTCTATCACTCTCATCCCCCTTCCCATGTCTTTTGCACTTTTTGTGATCATAGCACCTAACCGAGTGTCTGGCAAATAGATAGTACTGACTGATTCAGTGTTGATTAAAGGGAGGATTTTTTTTCTCAATAGAGTTTCTCAAAGTGGTCTTTGACCACTTGCATCTGGATCACTGAGAGATGCAGTTAAATGTTATATAAAAGCTCCTGGTTCCACACTAGATATACTGAATTAGAATCTCTTATAAGTGGATAGCAATGGGCTGGAGTGACAATATAGTTATTGGGCCGGGTGCTTGCCTTGCATACAGTCGACATACGTTCAATCCCCCAGAGTCTCATGTGGTCCCACCCCTCTGTGAACTGCCAGGAATTATGTCCTGGGTGCAGGGTCAGGATTATCCCCTGAGCATTGTTGACTGTGGCCTCAAAAGAAAAAAATAGTGGACTGAATTAGCCTGCATTTCAATCATGTTCTGTAGGAATTTTTTTTTGCTGTACTTTGGAAATAACTTCAAAATAAGAAAGTGGAGATACAATTTCTGTTTTGAAAAGTGTAGAAAATTGAGGGTTTAATTTTTTTTTGGGCCACACCCTGTGACGCTCAGGGGTTACTCCTGGCTATGCGCTCAGAAGTTGCTCCTGGCTTCTTGGGGGACCATATGGGACACCGGGGGATCGAACCGCGGTCCGTCCTAGGCTAGCGCAGGCAAGGCAGGCACCTTACCTCCAGCGCCACCGCCCGGCCCCAAAAAATTGAGGGTATCATTTAGGGAACTTTCCAGGTGGTGGATTACGAGAACGATTCATGATACTTGGCAAGTTAGAATGGACAGGAATTGGAACTTGGGTACTTGCACATAAAAGTCATATATCCACAATCCATGAACTATTTCTATGCAACCCCAATTAAATCTTATTTGTTTCTATGTTTTGAGGCACTCGCAGTCGAGCTTAGATCTTACACCTGGCTTTGCAGTCATGAATCACTCCTGACAGGTTCAGAGGAGCTTATAAAATGCCAGGGATCAAACCCAAGTCAGCAGCGTGCAAGGCTTATCTCTGTCTCCGGATTACAATGGGCTTTTTGATTGCTCCAGGAGCTCCCCATTGCCTACTAGATCCTTGATCATTGAATTTCAGATACTTCACTTGCTCTTCCAAGGAAGAACTTATTTGGAATTCTTCGTCTTCTACATAGTAGATCTATCATCTCTGGAGCTTGTAGTTGATTCCTTGATACATGTTTCTGGTTTTGGACACCCTGTGTTTAGGTTAGAAATTTTTCTTGGGGCCGGGAAGGTGGCGCTAGAGGTAAAGTGTCTGCCTTGCCAGCGCTAGAGTAGGACGGACCGCGGTTCGATCCCCTGGTGTCCCATATGGTCCTCCCAAGCCAGGGGCGATTTCTGAGCACATAGCCAGGAGTAACCCCTGAGTGTCACCGGGTGTGGCCCAAAAAACAAAACAAAAAAAAAGTTTTTCTTTACTTTTCCCTGTGATGAGTTTATGCAAACAACCGTTCTTTTCCTATTGCTTAGTTGTTCCTTTTATGATTATAGATAATATTACTTACTTTTGTACTTTATTATTGTTTCTTTACTAAAAAAGGGGGAATTGTTATATATGAAAGCATTGCCATAAGATTATTATCTCTGCCTGTTGTCCCATCTTTACCTTCCAGGTGGGGGCGCTTTTGAGAGCCTAATAAATAGTCTGGGAGTGAAGTGTTCTGGGTCTTTTGGTAGAGTTTACTAGCTGGCTCCAGGTGTTTCTTTGGAGCTGGTAGTAGGCTTACAAAGAACTCTGCACCCAACCTTCTTACCCCTTTACCCTCCTGTCTGTGCGGATAATTTGCTGCGGATAAATATTACCAAGATCTCCGCCCCACAAGGGGATAGGGGAACAGGAATTGATTTCTCATTCGGGGAGCTCTTTGAGGATACACCGATAACCAAACACGGGGTAAAAGAGACCCAACATCCTACCACATTGATTTTGTTTTGGAGCCAGACCTAGTAGCGCTCAGAGTTTACTTCTGGATTTCCACTCAGGGATGCACACCCTGAGTGCTCAGGGAATCATATGCAATGCCAGAAATTGAACAGGTTGGCTGTGTGCACTGCAAGCACTGTACTATCTTTCAGAGTTTAAAACACACACACACACACACACACACACACACACAAGAGCACACTCAAATACCAGACATTGAATGTAGGTATTAGTAAAGTGACACTTACATATAATACGTGAGCTCAATGAAACAGTTCCAAAAAGAGAGCAGTTGTCTGGAGAGAGAGTTTGATGGTCCAAGTGTGTGCTTTGCATACAGGAAAACCCACCTGACCCTAGTACCTCACTGTCCACTGAGGTCCTCTGGAACTTATCTCTGAGCAGAGAGCCAGGAGTTGCCCCTGAGAACTTCTACGTTTGGCCCAAAAGAAACAAACAAACAGCAACAACAACATAATGGCAGCTGAAACAAAATTTGCTCTTGGGTGGCATAATTGGTAAATTTGGGGAGGGGTTTCATGCTATTTTTCATGCTATTTTTGTACCATCAATTTTATTAATTGTTTTATCTTATAATAAACTTCTTTATTTTCTGTAACAGAAGCATATAACACAGGGCTAATGATCAAATTAAAATACCTAAGGTTGAAGAGGTAGCTCAGCAGCAGATCACCTGACTTGTCTGTAAGAAGCCATACATGATTAAATTTCCAGAACCATCAACACATGCACACAAACACACACACACAAATCTCAACCCAACATCCCTCTCCTTCATTTCTTCACCCATCCTATCCTTATCCCCAGTCTGGAATAGAGGGAGAAAATCAAGATGATCTTCTAGGCCCAGGGGAATAACTCAAAGGGTTGGAGCACGTGCTTTGTAGCTCAATACCCTGCCACTGCAAGAGGACCCCTGAGCAGAGAGTGGCACAGCTGCTCCCACTTGGAGCCGAGCTGCAGGGGCAAGGCTAGGAGGCACTGCAGAGGGAATAAGGAAGGGTGCATGGGCCTTTGATATGGATGCTCCTGTCATGTGACTGAGCTGTTTTCCTCAGAAATTCTACCTGTGGGCATATTGGAAGAGAGGACAAGCAAGAGAGGACTCCAGACACCAACCTGGAGCTGAGGGGTTCCATCGCTGACTGCTAGGCACAAAGAAGGCAACACCTAAGGCTTTCTGGCCCCTCCACAGGCTCCTTATTTTCGTGCCTCAATTCCTCTGCCTCAAACTCAGACTCCTTCTCTGGTTCCTGCTACATCCTAGGAAATTCCCTTCTCATTTGAAGACTCCTCAACTACTTAGCTCAGTGCTATCGGTGAACAGCGAGTGCTGATGCTCAGTTCCAGGCCTAGGACTGAGGACTGCCCCCTTTCTTGTTATCTCAGACCTTGACTATGACTCTCAGATCCTCTCACCACAGAGACCCTGACCTCAAATGATCACTTCCCCTGGGCAGAATTTACCTCTGTTCAGTCTTTGGGCCTGGCTCTGAGCTCCTGAGCCCCACCAGGGGTCACTGGTCAGCAGCACTAGATAAGTGGCCCAACCTCTTGCTCCCAATTAAAACCAAAACCAAAACCATGTTCTAATCCATTAACCCACCAGACATTTCGTCCAAATGAACTCCATGTGCCGTTTTGGTTACTGACATGGAGCAGAAGGCACTGGGCATTATGCCTTGGTTGAATCTTAGTCATCATCAGCTTAAGCGGCTTCTTTCATTTTCTTCCATTACTTCTGCCAGGTACAACAGTGGATCCCAGCATTTTTCTGTCCACCTGCACAAGCCTGTCCTTAGGGTCCGCAGGATAGTCATGGCTAATCCTCAGTTTTTCTTACCTGGGCCAGGTGGGGGAAATGCTCCTCGTTCTTGCTGATGCTTCTTTGGTACTGGCCAATTTCTGAGAGCGACACATTGTTCTACAGAGAGGAGGTGTGCAGGGCTCAGATACTGGAGCTCGGACTTCACTTGATAATGTCTCACCATAGACCTGCACTTCCCACCCTTTACTATTGCTCCTGTCCCCTAGGATGCAACTTGCTAGATCACAGCTGTGTTTTATGTCCTAGTCCAGAGATGATAAAGAAGAAAGAAACACAAGTTTCCTATGTTCTTCACATATGACAAAAGCAAACACTGCAATTGTCACTCAATGGAAGGGCATGGCAGGTGGCCCTCTGCCCTCACAGCACCCTCCTATCTTTTCCATCGTGCAAGCATTGTAAGGTACACATGCATTTAAGGAAGTGGTCCATGGACAGCAGGGTAAAGATGGGAGTTAAAAGTCCTCAGACGTAGGGCAGACCAGTGAAAGAGAGGAAATTCTGGGGGCACAGATGAGGGGTGTCTTGCTCACTGAGTCCTCTTCGAGTCTTTTTTTCTTGGAAACTCAGATTTCTGGATGTTCTCACCATTATCCTCATTGTCTCAGCTACCTCTGTGTTTTCTAGAATCTCTACCATTTTATTTTGTTTGCTTCTTATTTGGGGCAACATCCAACAATGCTCAGGGATTATGCTGGCTCTGCATCCAGGAATTATTTCTGGTAGTGCTTGAACTTCTTAAGAAATGCTAGGGATTAGGGCCCAGAGAGATAGCACAGCGGCTTTTGCCTTGCAAGCAGCCGATCCAGGACCAAAGGTGGTTGGTTCGAATCCCGGTGTCCCATATGGTCCCCCGTGCCTGCCAGGAGCTATTTCTGAGCAGAGAGCCAGGAGTAACCCCTGAGCACTGCCGGGTGTGGCCCAAAAACCAAAAAAAAAAAAAAAAAAAGAAATGCTAGGGATCCAAGGCGTGTTTCCAACCCAGTTTGGCAGTATGCGAGGGAAGCACAAGAATGTTTCTAGCCCTCAGGGTCTGCACCTTTTATCGATTCACGTCCTCCTATCTTTTCATGTCATTATTTGTAGGAGACCCTCAGGGTCTCAGTTTACCAAGGACCATGGAGCCAACTACATAGGACCTTGGAATCCAGTTGCCCAGGCTACAAAGGTGAATTCTCCACTTGGAGAACCCTCTGTTCACTTTTCTCTGGTTTTAGCTGTCTGTATCAGCTGAGCCTAGAGGTGCTCATTTGCCATCCTGATGTCTTGTAGAAGTTTTATAAAAAGGAAAGAAAGGAGGGAAAGAGGGAAAGCCTTCAGACTCTCTCTCTCTCTCTCTCTCTCTCTCTCTCTCTCTCTCTCTCTCTCTCTCTCTCTCTCTCTTTGAACAGGTTGTCACTTGGGTCCTGGACTTTCTCTACATCTACCTAGTTCCGAGTTTGCCCCTGTTGCAGCTGGTCCAGAACTACTTCAGCAGCACCTACTGATATAGCTGCTTCCATCTGAGGGATGAGTTGCAGGTAGGTGACCAGGTTTCTGGATAGCTTCTATGTTTTTCTCTGTTTGGCCAAGATACTGGTACCTTTTCCCTCCATAAACTGCTTCTTATCTGCAGGTCCACAGTCAGCAATGCTGCCAGGAAGAAGAAAAGGTCGCTGAGAACAGAAATAGGAGACATTTTCTCCTCAGTCTTTTCCCTGAGCTATAGTTTGAGAAGCAGTGGTGACTCTTTCCTGTCATGAGACATTTTGGAATGCTTTAAGGGTACTTTGTCCCAAGGAGGTCTGTTATTAATTGACAATTCTGCCTAGTTTGAGGTACAACTGTTCCCCCTGATCAAGTCTTCCCCATGATGGAAGGGTGTGGAGGACTCACAGTGTGACTCATGCACAGCAGGGAATGAGGCTCAATAATTTTGTTTGGATCCTCAAGCTAATCCTGAGGGGAGTTATGCTCTTGTTTCTGCTTCCTATTCTTCAATAGAGTTCAAGAGGAGGAGAGAAGGGATAAGGGAAAAGAGGGAAGGTAAACAAGGATAAAGTGAAATGTGAGAAGAACTTGAGCAGCAGGAGGGAGAAAGAACAGGACTAGGGAAGATTCAAATGATTTTGAGATGGTTTGTTCCATGGGTGTGATAAAAGGGGGTAAAACATGAACATTGGAATCTAGCCCAGTGCTAGGTGATGTTCCTGATGGGAATTCCACACCAGTCCCAGTGGCTTTATTATCCTGCCTCGGAGACTACTTAGAGGTCTGATTCAGATTCAAGTTCACATCCTCTAGGGCCTAGGCTGAGCTTTACCTTCTCTCAGGTTTTGACTTCCTTCGGTGGGTAAGAGCTAGGAAAGGATGAGCCTTTGGAGTTTTTTTTTTGTTTGGGGTGGGGGGGAGGAACGACATGCCCTTCACAGGGTTCTTGGTGTTTGTTTGGATTTTTTTCATTCACACCCAATAGTGCTCGGGGCTTACTCTTGGCTTTGAGCTCAGAAGTCGCTCCTGAAAAGCTTGAGAGCTATATGGGATGTCAGGATTCTAACCATGCTCCTTCCTGTGTTTGCCACATGCAAGGCAAACACCTTAGCTTTGTGCTATCCCTCTGGTCCTGCGTTCTTGGAGTTTTAAGGTTGAAGTGGCAAATGACTCCACGCCCACTCAGCAGATTGTACCTCTGTTCATTTTCTGGCCTGCCTCTGAACTCCTGAGCATGAAAAATCATCACTCTTGAGCATTCTTGGATGAATGAATCCAACAGCCACTTCCCAAATTAAGCAAGCACAGGTCACAGTAAACCTGCTCAGGCCACGTGGAATCTATTGCCAAATCTCTTGTTGGACTCAGACAGCATGTTCATGTACTCAATGTACTGTTCTTTCTGGATCTGCAACTCTTCATAGGTTTTAGCTGCAAGAAAGATTGACATGAGACAAAGGAGGCCAATCCAGCCCTTGCCTCTGTTACGTGTTTGGTCTTTTTATTCTTTCCTTTGGCCATTTCTCACGGCATGCTTTGTTGATCTATGGTCATTCTAGATAGTCACCCACACTTCCACCATCTCTGCATCCCAGTAATTGGAGTGAAGTAAGTTGGGAGTTGAGAAAATTGCATGAGGAAAATCAAGATATAGGATGGTGTGTCCTAGGGGCCACAGAAAGCTGTGTGTGGCTCACTCGAGCCTCTCTGTCACGGTGCCTGGCCAATTCAGTTTCTTGATGCTCTTTATGTCATTCCCACCATTCTCCCTGTTACCACTGTCTCCTACACTACACTGGGGAGTCCCAGGGATCAAACAACTCAGGGAGGTGGAGCAGTATTCTTCTTTAGCAAGACCTGTTAGTGCCTCAGCTCATGAGCCTCCAAAGGGAAATCTCACCCCCTGGGACCCTGAACTCTCTGGAATCAGCATTGTGTTAACCAGGAATTGGAGCATCTGAGTCTCTTCCTTGGAAGTTCGAGGAAACCTAAATGTGAGTGAAGATTAGGCAGTAGGGAAGTAGCTTGTGGCCTCACTTTCATGGGTCTCCCTCAGCTCTTTAATATTTTCTCTACATTTGCATTGTTCTGAATCCTGACTCCAGTCAGTCAAGAGCTGCTTCTAAAGTACCACCTGCTGGTCCAGCTGCAATTTCTCTGTGTCCAGTTGCATGGAGGTGGCCGGGGATGCTGCAAGGTGACTAAATCGTGAAGCATGTTGCTCTGGGATTTGTCCTCATGCCATGTGGCTGAGCACTTTCCTTCAGAACTTCCACATGAAGGCACAAGGCTGGGAGTGAGCATAGGCCACAGGGGCATCAGGATCCCAACCTGAGAAGGGGATGCAGCAGATTCCCAGGCAGAACACAGACAGGCAGCACCTATGTCCATCCCTCACCTACAGGTCCCCTGTCCTGAGCCCCTGGCTACTTCCCTGTCACCTCCTACCTCCTAGGATTTGCACTCTTATTTTAAGACTCTCAAGCTCATGGCCATGGGGCTAACAGTGAGAACAGTGAGTGAGTTGTGAATCTCAGGTCCAGAACCAAGGCTGAGAACTGGCTGCCACACACCCTCTTTATTGCTACATTATACCTTGACCATGACTTTCAGGCCCTCAAATAGTAGAGACTCTACCATCGCATATCTGCTCTCCCTGAGCAAAATTTTCCTCTGTGTAGTGTCTGGAACAGGGCTCTGAGCTCTAGCACACTACCAGAGGTCATTGGTGAGCCTTGCTAGATGAGTATTTCAAATACCTTGTCCCCCCAAAAAATGTTCAAATTTAATCAAACTAGCATAGAAGTGGACACTCAAAGGAAAGACATGGTAGGTGACCCTCTGTCCCCACATCACCTCCATATCTTTTGATATGGGACATTGAAGGGTGGACAAATACACAGCTCATGTGCTGCCTGGCTGTTGGTCTCCAGCAAAACTCATGATCAGTACATCCATGTGCTCAATGTATTGGTCTCTCTGAATCTCCTAGTGCTTTAGCAGTCTCTTCAGCTACCAGCGTGCTCTCATGATATAGGGATGCTTTCAGCCTACCCCTCTTCTATCTTTTCCCAAGCTTCACATATTGTCTTTCCTTAAATGCAGCTTCATGACAACTGACTTTAATGCCCTCATTGAAGTTACAATAATTCTCACAATTTTTTAATTTTTTTATTCATTTGGTTTTGGGGCCAAACCCTATGCTGCTCAGGGGTTATTCCTGGATATGAGCTCAAAAATCACTCCTGGCTTGGGGGACCATATGGGACACCAGGGGAAAAGCAACCCTCTTCCTTTGTTGGTGGGAATGTTGTCTTGATCACCCCAACTTTGCCTCCTGCGGCCTCCAGGTAAATTGAATTTGAGACCCCTGGTCTAGAGCATATTCTAAGTCTAAGCTTCATTTTCTCTAGCTGGATGGATCATAGTTGAACTAGCTCAGAAATTTTTTTTAGCTTTGTGTCCCTTAGAATGTCACTGTGAACATGAAGGCAATCATGTGACAACAAGAAAAGGTGATTTACTGTGAGTCTGCTGTGACAGGAAAATCAGTCACTGCCTCCCTGCCACTAAGGTGTAAGGCATATAAGGCAGAGATTCAAAGGCAGCCAAATAGGAGATTCTGTATGCAGAAAAAAGGAAAGGCTTCCCTTCTGCAGTGGTTGGAAGCTTGTGGAGTGGAAAGCTGTGGACAGGACTTACTGGAAGTAGGATATTTTCTGGGATTGATCTTAAATTGAAAATAGAAATGAGAATTAAAGAAGCTGTGAGCTAGTGATCCAATTCTTGTTCTTTGGGAGACAAATTGCTGCAGTAATATAAACTTGTCTTTTAGATTGCCACTAGAAATGGCAGCCATTCGAGTCTGACTTCAAGCAGACTGGCTTCCTGGCTGTCTGGTTGCTAAAGGTTTAGATTTCTACACATGTTCAGCTCATTGTAGGGCAGAGTTCTGATTTATACATTGTCTGGCCATTGTCCATTTGTGTATTCAGTTTCTCACCACTTAACTTTGCAGAACCTCATTTTCCTCTCTTTTAATGGGCTATTAAGGCTTGATATTACCTAATGCATGGCATTTATCTGAATGTCCATGACACAGTCTAGGCAACTCAGTCATTGTCTAATCAAAAAAATGTTTGATGGTACATTATTGATGATTTTAGTATAGAACATGGTGTTTGTTTATGTTCTTCTACAGATAATTCATTTTCGCTGTACTTGAATTTATTTTATGCCTAGTTTATCCCTGTGCCAAAGTATGTGCTTTTTTAGTCTTTCCTGTGATTTTTTTTTTGCTTCTTTCCATCCTAGAGGTCAGGTTTAGGAACAATTCTCTCTTTTTAAGTAATAATATTCTCTATGAAGCACGAAGAGCTCCACAGGGGTTTATTCAACCATGAGCCCTAGAAGTAATGTGGCACAACGTAGATATGCTCAATGATTCAAAAATCTACATGAAACCCTTAAATTCAGCATGATTCGCTGCACTTTAAGGAACCTGCAGTAAAAATTCAGCCCACTTTCTATGTCATTGAATCTTCCAGCCATCACTGCTTAGTCTAGGTGTACTTACCAAAGCCACTATTATAATAATCAGAATCACACAATGCTTCTGGGAAGTGAGTTCCTTTAGAGACTTGGTGGCATTTTGCACACACATGCTTTTGATGGCATGTGCATTTCATTAGTGTCCATACAGTGAACAGGAAGACTCGCATATCTCAATTTGCATAAGTTTGTAGTGGTTTCATGTCAACTTAATAGCAAACCATTTGGAGACCACCTAAGCCTGCTTATGGAAGGGGAAAGTCATGGCCCCTTGGAAAACATTTGAGTAAAGTAGAGAATTTTTGTAAAAGTTTTAATTTTGATTGCTTCTAGGCCTTTTGGCTTAAAAAGAAAAAGAAAAAATATTTTAATTTTGAGGACTAAATTAGATATCTGTGACTATATTTACATGCATTTATACAAATAAGTTTGAGGGTTTTTTGTTTTGTTTTATTTTTCTTTTTTTAATATATTTTATTTTATTTAAACACCTTGATTACATATATGATTATGTTTGGGTTTCAGTCATGTAAAGAACACCACCCATCACCAGTGCAACATTCCCATCACCAATGTCCCAAATCTCCCTCCTCCCCACCCAACCCCCGCCTGTACTCTAGACAGGCTTTCTATTTCCCTCGTACATTCTCATTATTAGGATAGTTCAAAACGTAGTTATTTCTCTAACTAAACTCATTACTCTTTGTGGTGAGCTTCATGAGGTGAGCTAGAACTTCCAGCTCTTTTCTCTTTTGTGTCTGAAAATTATTATTGCAAGAATGTCTTTCATTTTTCTTAAAACCCATAAATGAGTGAGACCATTCTGCGTTTTTCTCTCTCTCTCTCTCTCTGACTTATTTCACTCAGCATAATAGATTCCATGTACATTCATGTATAGGAAAATTTCATGACTTCATCTCTCCTGACAGCTGCGTAATATTCCATTGTGTATATGTACCACAGTTTAGCCATTCGTCTGTTGAAGGGCATCTTGGTTGTTTCCAGAGTCTTGCTATGGTAAATAGTGCTTCGATGAATATAGGTGTAAGGAAGGGTTATCAGACCTGAAACCGTAAGATATATAGAACAACACGTAGGAAAAACATTCCAGGACATTGAGACTACAGGCATCTTCAAGGAGGACACTGCACTCTCCAAGCAAGTGAAAGCAGAGATTAACAGATGGGAATGTATTAAGCTGAGAAGCTTCTGCACCTCAAAGGAAATAGCGCCCAGGATACAAGAGCCACCCACTGAGTGGGAGAAACTATTCAGCCAATGCCCATCAGATAAGGGGTTAATCTCCAAAATATACAAGGCACTGACAGAACTTTACAAGAAAAAAAAACATCTAATCCCATCAAAAATGGGGAGAAGAAATGGACAGACTCTTTCACAAAGAAGAAATACAAATGGCCAAAAGACACATGAAAAAATGCTCCATATCACTAATTATCAGGGAGATACAAATCAAAACAACTATGAGGTACCACCTCACACCCCAGAGATTGGCACACATCACAAAGAATGAGGACAAACAGTGTTGGTGGGGATGTGGAGAGAAAGGAACTCTTGTCCACTGCTGGTGGGAATGCCGCCTAGTTCAACCTCTATGGAAAGTGATATGGAAATTCCTCCAAAAACTAGAAATCGAGCTCCCATATGATCCAGCTATACCACTCCTAGGAATATACCCTAGAAACACAAAAATACAATATTTTTATTTTTTTTATCTTTCACAGTAATATTTTAGGTAAGTTTGAGTTTTTATGTAAATATTAGCCACCATCTTATTGTCCTGAAACTACATAACAGTGGAGTAGTTTTCTTTTAAGTATGTATAAAAGAAGTTAACAGGAACCAAAAACACAAATGTAGCATTCAAAAAGTATCAAACAATACATATGGGTGATCTGGCAGCAACATCTGTCACCCCATCAATCGCCAGGGTTGATTCAGCTGATCTGGCTGGCTAGACAGGTGCCCCCTTCCTCCCTCACTGCTCCAGGTGCATCCCTCCCAAAGCTGCCCACTTGATTTAAAATAATGACTTTTCCTGAGAGCAGATGGACTCTATTTTGGTGGAGGGTATACAAATAGCTGCACTCCTCCCTAGGACCTCCTAAGAAGCTCTGAAGGTCCATTGTAAGGCAAATTAGGGCCATCAAGACCTCAAGACTCCAGATACATACAAATGGTGCACTGCCTCTGGCAGTTCACCTTTCTTTAAAACAGAAGGTATCAAAGTTGAAGAGACAGTTGTGTTAAGGAACTCGCCTTGCATGTTGTGAACCGAAGTTCAATCCCTAGCACTATATATGGTCCATTGAGCACCACTAAGTGTGACTCCTGAGTGCGAATTCAGAAATGAACCCTGAGTACCGCTAAGTTTGGCCCCCCAAAAAACAAATAATAAAAAGTTACCAATCATAACCCATAAATGGAGCCAGAGAGATATTACAGCAGGTAGTAAATGTGCCTTATTTAGCCAATTTGGGTTGGATCCCTAGCACGCCATAGGATTTCTTGAATTCTTTTAGAAGTGATCCCTGAATGCAGAATCAAGTGGAAGCTCTGAGAACTGACAGTGGCCCCCCCCCAAAAAAAACAAAACACAAAAAAACACAGTCCATAGCAAGAGCTAACACACTATCACTTACCATGAGCAGCTCTTCCAAACAGGTTACATTTATTGGCTCATTTAATATTCATAATCATACTACGATGAAAATACTAGTAACATCGTTAAACTCATCTGAGACAGAGAGGTTTACACAATTAGTATGTGAAGATAGACAATCTAGTTCTAATATATATGCTTGCCTATTATGCTATTCTCATAAAAGATTATATATTAAGTTTAAAAGTAGCTTTAGTGGGTTGAAAAAAACAGTAGAGGGCTTGTCTTTTTGCTTGAAGCCAATTCGTGTTCAATCCCTGGCATCATTTGGTTTCCCAACAACCATTGGGTGCATCCTTGGAAGTGCATGAACACTGATAGAAGTGGCATACAGGACCCAGGTATTTGCAGCATAACCCAGGTGATACTCTGTAAGGTCTGAACCATATTACATTCTCAGGTGCTTGCATTGGACTACCACCCAGTTAGCTGATAATCACAAAAACTAACTTTAAAAATGGGAGATAATAATGGATGCTTAGGACATTCTTAGTCTAGGAGGATGACACCAATACAGAGTACCTCATAAGTGACTTTCCCCATACTCACATTCACCTATTTAAGTCACACTTGGAAGCTATTCCCCCAGAAAAAGCTTTGCCATCCTCCAGAGTAGATTATACTAGCCCCAGCCCGCACCCTCCATGTACATATCGTGAGATATAAGGAATGCAATTATTCATTATGTCTCTTACCCATACATAGCGGGTCTGTCTTGCACACCATTGAAATCTTCTTTTCCAACGCAAAGGTCAGAAACCTATGACTCTAGGGCCCAAGAAAGCCCAAAGTCTGTTTTTGTAATTAATTCTGTGGCACCCAGTCACACAAGTTCATGTTCATATCAATGGTATATTGTGAATAGTGACAATGAACATTTTGTAGCCTGTAAAGCTAAGAAATATTTACTAGGTGACCTTCTAGAGTCAGATTGTCAACCACTAACTAGCTCATGGATGCTCGACAGATACTTGTGTAATGAGTAAATGAGTAGACTAAGATTTATTTATTCAATGCAGAGGAAGAAATTGGGAAATAGAAAGATTCATCATCATGCCCATGATTACACAGGTAAGGATGAGATTTCAACTTTAGGTATTCCAGTGCACATGCTATTTGTGGTAAGGTTTCTATGGGCAGGGCTTAATTTTTCTAGTGTTTTTATGATAAAACTGCTGAGTGAGTTTGAGAAAGAAAAAAATATAATCAAAGCAACAGAAAAATGAGATAAAATCATCTAACACCATCTAGCCAGGTAATGATTAGGGAGGGGTGCCAAAATACATAAATGGACCAGAAGCTACAAATGAGCAAAGTATCATTGAAATTAAGAGAATTGACCTGCCATTGCTATTTGTCTCCTTGCCTGAAACTAATTATACACACTAATAAAATTTCCACTTCACTCTGAAACTGGATCTGTTTATTTTAGCTTGGTAGATGAGCAAATACTCCACCTCATCTCTACCATAACCGTCTTTAAATGCATTCCACCCTAGAACAGGGCAAAACAAGTGGCTGGTTTACTACAAAAAAAATTTTTTTTTGCTTTTTGGGCCACACCCGTTTGACGCTCAGGGGTTACTCCTGGCTATGTGCTCAGAAATCGCCCCTGGCTTGGGGGGACCATATGGGACTCCGGGGGATCGAACCGCGGTCCGTTCCTTGGCTAACACTTGTAAGGCAGACACCTTACCTCTAGCGCCACCTTCCTGGCCCCACTACAAAATTTTTTGTCCTCATCCTTGAAAATAAAAATGCCTACTACGTGACGTCAGGCTGGGAAAATCCACGAAACTACGCCTGCCCAGTGGGGCCCGACTGTGAAAAATTGTGAGTGCTGCCTGTGTGTGTCTATCTACTGTCCTCTTGCGTGAACCACTTGGGAGTGGGCCGAAAAGAGGCTCCAGAAGAGCACTTAGCTCCACTTTGCCCCGAGGCCCTGCGCTCTTTCTAAGAAAAGAACACCATCGCAACAAGAAGAAAAAATCACACTAAGAACTGTGCTGGATCACTGAAGCCCAGCATTTTTCTCCGGACTGTCTTCTCTGATGCGTGCTCGAGCCTAAGATTTGATCCTGTGTGAGGCTTCATCCATGGAGGACTCCCCTCCCTTAGAAGCAAGTCAGCCCAACCAGAAAGGGCGGAGCCAGAGGAGTGTGCTGCCTGCATCATATAGCCAATGAATACCATCACAATACCTAGAAAAACCCACAATACAAGTGTGACAATGGGGAAACAATGCAGGCCAGCATCAGACATAGAGAATGAAGATGACAATTCTGATGACCAGAGAATGACCAACCAACTAATCAAAGTCTCAGATAAGGACTTTAGACTAGCAATATGGAAGATCCTCAAGGAACTCAAAGAAGCCATGGATCGAGTTGAACAGAACACTAATAAGAACCAAGAAAATATGAAGACAGAAATCACAAAACTCCAAACTGAAATAACATGACAACTAACAGGCCTGAAAAAGTCAGTAAACGAAGTGAATCACAAAATGGATAAGCTCTGGGACAGAGTATCAAAAGCTGAGAATAGACTTGGTGCTGTGGAAGATGAGATAAATAACAATTTCATACAGCGGGAGACATTGGGGAAAAAAACTTAAAGCAAATGAACAGACAATGTAAAAATTAGTCAAAGAATGGGAACAGAGGAAAATAGAAGTCTATGAGAAGCTCAACAGAAACAACTTAAGAATCATTGGAGTCCCAGAGACCCAGGAAGAAAATTTCCAGGAAGAATCAACAGTCAAGAACACCATTAAAGAGAAACTTCCAGAGCTAAAGAATATATGTGATCAAATCCTGCATGCTCGAAGAGTACCAACGAAAAGAGACCCCAGGAAAAATACCCCAAGACACATCCTAGTCACAATGACAAATCCCACAGATAGAGACAGAATTCTGAAAATAGCAAGATCAAAAAGGGAAATTATATTCAAGCAAGCATCCTTGAGATTTACAGCAGACCTGTCACCAGAAACACTCAAGGCCAGAAAGCAGTGGTGGGATATTGTGACAAGACTGAATGAAATGAATGCTTCACCTAGAATACTGTACCCAGAAAAACTCACTTTCCGGTTTGACAAAAGAATACATGGTTTCACAGACAAAAAACAGCTCAGAAACTTTACAGACTCAAAACCAGTCTTAAGAGAAAAACTGAAAGACTTAATTTAACACAAGACTAACCAAAAGACACACCAAATTTCGATATAAAGATGGCATTAAATCCCAGGACAGTACTAACTCTCAACGTCAATGGAATAAATGCACCAGTTAAGAGACACAGAGTGGCTAAATGAATCAAAAAACTAAATCCAACCTTCTGCTGCCTACAAGAAACGCACCTGAATAGCCAGAACAAACATAAACTCAAAATAAAAGGCTGGAGAAAAATTATCCAGGCAAACAACACCCATAAAAAAGCTGGATTGGCCATACTAATATCAGATAATGCAAACTTTATACTCAGGAAGGTTGTAAGGGACAAAGATGGATATTTTATATTAATCAAGGGGAATGTACAGCAGGAAGAAATCACTCTCATAAACATATATGCACCGAATAAGGGCCCAGCAAAATATTTAATAAAATTGTTGACAAATCTGAAAAATAATATCAATAACAACACAATAATTGTGGGGGACCTCAACACAGCATTGTCAACACTGGAAAGGTCAACCAGACTGAAACCCAACAAGAATATACTAGACCTGAGGAGAGAAATGGAAGAAAGAAGCCTAGTGGATATATATAGGACACTCCATCCCCAGAAACCTGGATACACATTCTTCTCCAATGTACATGGGACATTCTCCAGGATAGACAACATGCTGGCACATAAAACATACCTTCATAATATCAAGAGGATAGAAATTTTGCAGACTACCTTTGCTGACCACAAGGCTCTGAATTTATTTGTGAAATCCAAAGGGACACAGAAGAAAAACTTTAACACCTGGAAGTTAAACAGCCTCATACTGAATAACCAGTGGGTCCGAGATGAAATCAAGGAGGAAATTAAAAGGGTCCTGGAAACAAATGACAATAAAGACACAAACTATCAGAACTTATTGGACACAGCAAAAGCAGTACTGAGAGGAAAATTTATAGCTTTGCAAGCACACATCAGGAAGGAAGAAGGAGCTTACTTGAGTAGCTTAATGACACAGCTAAAAGAACTAGAAAGTGCTCAACAAAAGGACCCAAAAATAGGGAGACAGAAGGAAATAACAAAGCTGAGAGCAGAAATCAACAAAGTGGAAACCCAAAAAACAATCCAAAGGATCAATGAAAGCAGAAGTTGGTTCTTTAAAAAAATAAACAAGATTGATAAACCACTGGCAAAACTAACAAAGAGAGAGAGAGAAACTTGATAACTCATATTAGGAATAAAAAAGGAGAGCTAGGGGGTTTGGGGAGACCCCATGTGAAAGGCCTTCTCCCTAACTTAGGTGCGCTGGGAGCCTTGATAGGCCCCCTTCCTTCTCCTCTTCTGCCCCTGGCCTCCAGGTCTTCTGGGGTGGCAGCCCAGGTGGCCAGACAAGGTGGGTGTCGGGGGATCACTCCTGGATGGGGTTCCAAGCCTTTCCTTTCCCTCAGCTCTAGAGTGGGAAGGGCACAGGGTGTAGGGAGCGCAGATCCTGGCTTCCAGCTCTCTATCCATCCTCTCTTGAGCTGGAGGCTAGCTCTAGCAGCATGGAATTTGGGGAGACCCCAGGTGGAAGGCCTTCTCCCTAACTTGGGTGCGCTGGGAGCCTTGATAGGCCCCCTTCCTTCTCCTCTTCTGCCCCTGGCCTCCAGGCCTTCTGGGGTGGCAGCCCAGGCGGCCAGACAAGGTGGGTGTCAGGGGATCCCTCTTAGATGGGGTCCCAAGCTTTCCCCTTCTCTCAGCTCTAGGGTGGGAAGGGTACAGGGTGTGGGGTGGGCAGATCCTGGCTTCCAGCTATCTATCCATCCTTTCTTGAGCTGGAGGCTAGCTCTAGCAGCATGGAATTTGGGGAGACCCCAGGTGGAAGGCCTTCTCCCTAACTTGGGTGTGCTGGGAGCCTTGATAGGCCCCCAGCCTTCCCCTCTTCAGCCCCGGCCTCCAGGCCTTCTGGGGTGGCAGCCCAGGCGGCCAGACATGGTGGGTGTCGGGGGATCCCTCCTGGATGGGGTCCCAAGCTTTCCTGCCCTTCCCTCAGCTCTAGGGTGGGAAGGGCACAGGGTGTAGGACGGGCAGATCCTGGATTCCGGCTATCTATCCATCCTCTATTGAGCTGGAGGCTAGATCTAGCAGCATGGAGTTTGGGGAGACCCCAGGAGGAAGGCCTTCTCCCTAACTTGGGTGTGCTGGGAGCCTTCCTAGGCCCCCAGCCTTCCGCTCTTCAGCCCCCGGCCTCCAGGCCTTCTGGGGTGGCAGCCCAGGCGGCCAGACAAGGTGGGTGTCAGGGGATCCCTCCTGGATGGGGTCCCAAGCTTTCCCCTTCCCTCAGCTCTAGGGTGGGAAGGGCACAGGGTGTGGGGTGGGCAGATCCTGGCTTCCAGCTCTCTATCCATCCTTTCTTGAGCTGGAGGCTAGCTCTAGCAGCATGGGGTTTGGGGAGACCCCAGGTGGAAGGCCTTCTCCCTAACTAGGGTGCGCTGGGAGACTTGATAGCCCCCAGACTTCCCCTCTTCTGCCCCTGGCCTCCAGGTCTTCTGGGGTGGCAGCCCAGGCGGCCAGACAAGGTGGGTGTCAGAAGATCCCTCCTGGATGGGATCCTAAGCTTTCTCCTTTTGTCAGCTCTAGGGTGGGAAGTGCACACAGTGTAGGGCGGGCAGATCCTGGCTTCCAGCTCTCTATCCATCCTCTCTTGAGCTGGAGGCTAGCTCTAGCAGCATGGGGTCTGGGGAGACCCCATGTGGAAGGCCTTCTCCCTAACTTGGGTGTGCTGGGAGCCTTGATAGGCCCCCAGCCTTCCCCTCTTCTGCCCCCGGCCTCCAGGCTTTCTGGGGTGGCAGCCCAGGCGGCCAGACAGGGTGGGTGTCAGGGGATCCCTCCTGGATGGGGTCCCAAGCTTTCCCCTTCCCTCAGCTCTAGGGTGGGAAGGGCACAGGGTGTAGGATGGGCAGATCCTGGCTTCCAGCTCTCTATCCATCCTTTCTTGAGCTGGAGGCTAGCTCTAGCAGCATGGGGTTTGGGGAGACCCCATGTGGAAGGCCTTCTCCCTTACTGGGTGCTTTGGGAGCCTTGATAGGCCCCCAGCCTTTCTCTCTTCTGCCACCAGCCTCCAGGCCTTCTGGGGTTCCAGCCCGGGAAGCCAGCAATGGTGGGTCTTAACTTAGGGTGTGCTGAGACTTGCTCGGTTGAGCTAAGTTTGTCACTGGCAATTTCTGACTAGTCCACATATGTAAAACCGCACGGGAGCAATTGCCCTCGTGCGCACTGAATGTATTAAGAGTATCCCTTATCTTTATTTTTGTTTTGCGTATCCAGAATGTCCATTTTTTATTTTCCCTTTACCACACCCCTACAAAGCTGATTTTTACTCCTTAACTCTCTCACCCTCCAAACATCACAAACCCACATTACTCTTTTTAACTTCAGTACTGCACAATCCTAATCACAGACCAAAGCCGTGCATTGTGTGTAACAACCCCAAACTGTTTCAAAAGACATAAAATGGACACTTATTTCTTTCGAATATTTTGTTTTTTCTCTGACAGCTATAAGTCTTACTAAATATTCTCTTATACCGTGATGATTCTAACCACTTTTTATCTTCTCTTTATGAGCTGTTCAACAAAGAATTTTTTTTGAAAGAGTCCCCCAGTTTAATGCTTATGATTGAACCATGTCATGAGGATTGTTGGACTTGTTCTTATGGCCCCCATATATGCCAATAACGCCACGTGGCATTACTCCTTTTTTGCATAGGCACATTAAAATGGAAAATTACTATACATACAAATAAGATCCTATCTAATAGAGATTAGAACACACAAATCTTGTAGTGCAAAGGGACCTTACACCCTGAACATTGACATAACGACCTGGCACAGGCCTCAGAAGAAAGGGCATTTTCCATTCACCCCTGAACCAGGGAAGCCATCCATGAAACATCCAGGTTTGTCTATAACATCACCTGGAAGCAATCCGCTACCACGGAAGACCCTATCGCTGCTCAGACATCGACCTGCTCAATAGAGATTTCCCTTAACACTGAAAAGACTTAACAACAACAACGACCTGCTTACAGGACAGGGATCTCTGCATTGCCCTTTAATGGTAAGGTGAAACAAGAGGACGCTCCACATCCTGACTTCAATGTAGGATATGCAGATTCCAGGATATTTAATACAGAAACATGATACCAACAACAGAGACTGTGAAAAATAAAAGTGTGTTGGCACTACAGACAATGTCTTGTATTGGACGATCTAGCTTGCCTGGAGCCTAGATTTGGTCTTATGCCAAGAAACTTCAGGGGTCAGGTCTCTTTGTATTTAGGCCAAGGTTATTCCTTTCCATTCCCCTCATATTTTGGTGGGCCTATGCAAACAACAATTGCCACTCTAACACCGTTGTTACTGTGCTCCTTTGACTCTAATCCTTAAAAAAAACCCACTTAAAATTTGAGGTTAACTTAAGCTAATATGCATGTACATGGAAATGTAAAAAATTCTATGCCTCTAATGTTTAAGGAGTTACATAAGTTTTATGGATTTAGATTGCCTTGTGTGCTGTTAAGAAATATTATAATGTGTTAAAATCTGGGGACTTGAGGGAAAAAGTAATTGTACATGCATTCTGTTTTATTTATCTTAATGTTCTTTGGCTGAAAGTTCAAAATTAAGATATCAGTAAGGGGACTTCTTCTGAGAATTATGTTATGGGTGATTGTCCTTCCACTGTAACTTTACCTTGTCCTCTTTCTTTGCATCTTTGTTCTCATAATTAAAAATAAAAAAAGAAGGAGAGATAACTACTGATATGGCAGAGATTCAAAGGGTAATCAGAAACTACTTTGAGAAACTCTATGCCACTAAAAATTAGAACCTGGAAGAAATAGATAAATTCTTGGACTCTTATAATCTTCCATGGTTGAAGGAAGAGGATGTAGCATATCTAAACACCCACATCACTATTGATGAAATTAAAAAGGTAATCAAATATCTGCCTAAAAACAAAAGCCCAGGCCCAGATGGATTCAGTAATGAATTCTTTCAAACATTCCAAGAGGAACTACTGCCAATACTGACAAGACTCTTTCATGAAATTGAACAAATGGAAACACTTCCAAATTGCTTTTATGAAGCCAACATCACCTTGATACCTAAACCACACAGAGATGCTACCAAAAAAGAAAATTACAGACCAATATCGCTGATGAATACAAATGCGAAGATCCTCAACAAAATCCTGGCAAATACGATTCAATGCCTCATTAAGAAGATCATCCACTATGATCAAGTAGGTTTCATCCTAGGAATGCAAGGATGGTTTAACATCGTAAATCTGTCAACATCATACACAACATCAACAACAAGGAAAATAAAAACCACATGATCATATTAACAGATGCAGAGAAAGCATTTGATAAGGTCCAACACCCATTCTTGATCAAAACTCTCAGCAAGATGGGAATGGAAGGAACCTTTCTCCATATAGTTAAGGCCATCTACCACAAGCCAGTGGCAAATATTATCCTCAATGGAGAAAAACTGAAAGCCTTCCCTCTAAATTCTGGCACAAGACAAGGCTGTCCTCTCTCACCACTCCTATTCAACATAGCACTGGAAGTACTTGCTATAGCGATTAGGCAAGAAAAAGATATCAAGGGAATCCAGATAGGAAAGGAAGAAGTCAAGCTCTCACTGTTTGCAGATGACATGATACTCTACTTAGAAAGCCCTAAAGACTCTACCAAAAAGCTTCTAGAAACAATAAACTCATATAGCAAGGTGGCAGGCTACAAAATTAACACACAAAAATCAATGGCCTTTCTATACACCAATAGTAACAAGGAAGAAATGGACATTAAGAAAACAACCCCATTCACAATAGTGCCACACAAATTCAAATACCTTGGAATCAACTTGACTAAAAATGTGAAGGACGTATACAAAGAAAACTATAAAATTCTGCTCCAAGAAATAAGAGAGGACACGTGGAAATGGAAACACATACCCTGCTCATGGATTGGCAGGATTAACATCATCAAAATGGCAATACTCCCCAAGGCATTATATAGATTTAATGCGATCACTCTAAAGATACACATGACATTCTTCAAAGAAGTGGATCAGACACTTTTGAAATTCATTTGGAACAATAAACACCCTAGAATAGCTAAAGAAATCATTGGGAAGAAGAATATGGGAGGAATTACTTTCCCCAACTTTAAACTGTACTACAAAGCAATAGTTATCAAAACAGCATGGTATTGGAATAAGGACAGGCCCTCAAATCAGTGGAATAGGCTGGAATACTCAGAGAATGTTCCCCAGACATACAATCACCTAATGTTTGATAAAGAAGCAAGAAATCCTAAATGGAGCAAAGAAAGCCTCTTCAACAAGTGGTGTTGGCACAACTGGCTAGCCACTTGCAAAAAATTGAACTTAGACCCCCAGCTAACATCATGTACGGAGGTTAAATCTAAATGGATTAAAGACCTCGATATCAGACCCAAAACCATAAGATATATAGAACAGCACATAGGCAAAACACTCCAGGACATTGAGACTACAGGTATATTCAAGGAGGAAACTGCTCTCTCCAAGCAAGTGAAAGCAGAGATTAACAGATGGGAATATATTAAGCTGAGAAGCTTCTGCACCTCAAAGGAAATAGCGCCCAGGATACTAGAGCCCCCCACTGAGTGGGAGAAACTATTCACCCAATCCTCATCAGATAAGGGGCTAATCTCCAAAATATACAAGGCACTGACAGAAATTTATAAGAAAAAAACATCTAATCCCATCAAAAATGGGGAGAAGTAATGGACAGACTCTTTGACAAAGAAGAAATACAAATGGCCAAAAGACACATGAAAAAATGCTCCACATCACTAATCATCAGGGAGATGCAAATCAAAACAATTATGAGGTACCACCTCACACCACAGAGAATGGCACACATCACAAAGAATGAGAATAAACAGTGTTGGCGGGATGTGGAGAGAAAGGAACTCTTATCCACTGCTGGTGGGAATGCCACCTAGTTAAACCTTTATGGAAAGCGATATGGAGATTCCTCCAAAAACTGGAAATCGAGCTCCCATATGATCCAGCTATACCACTCCTAGGAATATACCCTAGGAACACAAAAATACAATACAAAAATCCCTTCCTTACACCTATATTCATTGCAGCACTATTTACCATAGCAAGACTCTGGAAACAACCCAGATGCCCTTCAACAGACGAATGGCTAAAGAAACTGTGGTACATATACATAATGAAATATTATGCAGCTGTCAGGAGAGATGAAGTCATAAATTTTTCCTATACATGGATGTACACGGAATCTATTATGCTGAGTGAAATAATTCAGAGAGAGAGAGAGAGAAAATGCAGTATGGTCTCACTCATCTATGGGTTTTAAGAAAAATGAAAGACATTCTTGCAATAATAATTTTCAGACACAAAAGAGAAAAGAGCTGGAAGTTCCAGCTCACCTCAGGAAGCTCACCACAAAGAGTGATGAGTTTAGTTAGAGAAATAACTACATTTTGAACTGTCCTAATAATGATAATGTATGAGGGAAATGGAAAGCCTGTCTAGAATACAGGAGGGGATAAATTGGGGAGGAGGGAGATTTGGGACATTGGGGATGGGAATGTTGCACTGGTGATTGGTGGTGTTCTTTACATGACTGAAACCCAAAGACAATCATGTATACAATCAAGGTATTTAAATAAAATATAAAAAAATCAGAATGAACTTTATCCTGCATCCCCTGCCTTCTGGCAGCTTCTATGTGCTCTGAAGATTCTTGCTCTAAACCAATTCCTAGTCTCCTTTCCTCTCTGGACTTGGTCCCCATTACCCTGACCTTTGTTTCCTGTGTTCTCACTGCATTTGATAGTCACACCCTGGCTTCTGCCAGATCCTTGGCCTGTACTCTTTTCTCTCATCAGTGCTCTCAGTTTTCCCAGGTCTAAAAAAAATGCCTACTACATTAGGAACTTTCTCCACAGTGCCTGGGCTGTATTTCAGATCCTAGGGAGAGATAGCAAACAGTATCAAATGCAGTTATAGCTCAAAAGTACAATCTTGAGCCTCAAATGTGTCTCTGATTCTGCCTCAACTCCTCCATGGTATACTGGAGGAACAAGCTTGTATACAACATTTAGGGGATCTTGTGGCATATGATCAAAGATTTAGAGGTCCTCAGAAGCTGATAGTTGAGAGAAAAAGGATCTGGGGGAGAGTTTCAGAGTTTTGTTGCTTCTCCTAAAAATAAAAGCAGGATATTATATTAATGTTGGGGTAAGACCAACCAGAAACTTCAGTGCTTAAAGTTAAATCAGACCTGAATGCCGGTGACTGAGGTAAATGGTAAAAATGAAATCCAGGCTGATGGTCCAACAGAAGTTACTTTGTCAATGAGCAGACAAAGAAAGATCATCTAGACTTTTCTATGCTAACAAGGCTACGTGGCACGGCCTACAGAGCAAAAAGAATCAGGACAAGAATTACAGCAGAGCCTATGGAGATTTCCACTGCTTCTTGAGACAAACGTGTAGATTATGTATGGTCCGTGGCTTTATTAAGGATGACTCGCCCTACCAACACCTAAGAAAAAAAAGCAATGTAATGAAGTGACTGGGAGCTTTGAATCTAGCATCAATTTTGGGGGGCCACACCCAGCAGTGCTCAGGGGCTACTCCAGACTCTGTGCTCAGAAATCCCTCCTGGCAGGCTTGGGGGACCATATGGGCTGCCAGGAATTAAACCCGGGTCCATTCCAGGTTAACTGAGTACAAGGCAAACACCCTTCTGCTATGCTATCACTTCGACCACTGGATCTAGCATCAATGTTTTTTTTATAGCATCAGTGTTAAATACCAACTTCGCTGCTTTTATCGATGTTCCCTGTTGCTTGTTCACTTAATCTAATTAAGCTTTATTTTCCTTATCTATAGAAATAGGAAATGAGAACACTCTAGTAATTACGTGTGTGGCTTGTGAAATTAGTTCAATAATATGGCAAGGACTTAGTACACGTATAATAAATTTTATTTAATATATACAGTAATATGTAATATATTATAATATAATACAACATACAATAAATAATCATTCTTATTCAACAATAAAATTTGTTGAATATGTTTTGAAGGGCTACAAATTGATTCAAAAGGTAAGACTAAGCCAGTTGTAGCAAAAAACTACATATTGGCTCCAGCTTATTTCCATCCAATGTCCTCTTACCAGAAGAAAGGGCTGACTTTGTACGGGAGCTCCTCAGAATGGCTCTGCACATAGCGTTGGTGGCAGTAGAAATGTAAGGCAAGTGAAATGAACACTTATTGCTGAGGGGAATTCTCTTTTATAATAACCTATATTCTTCAATCGGAATATGCTTCAGAAGTATGATCCTCTGAATGAGAAAAAACACAACAACAAAGGTTCTGAGGACAAAAAGTTTTCCACTATGAACAAATAACAGGATTGTCCCAAAGTAGTATCGTTCATATCGTTGGCAGATGGTGAAGGCAGAACCTGGCCTTTAAAGGCTTATAATTTATGGTGTTGTTTTACTGCTTGCTAGAAAAATGGCTAGAAACATTACTACTTCGACCTGCCAGCATCTATATTGCCCTTCCTGTGTTGCAAAGTACTAAGAACTGTGTTTTCCAACTTACATTTTTCTCACCACTTACATTAGAATCTATTGAGAAACCAGCTGAAATGGTAGATTCTACAGTCCAAGACTTACACCTCAAAGAAGTCTTTGATCGTAGGATTCCAACAGCAAGGACTAGAGAATCAAATCTAAATAAATGGTATTATATCAAACTAAAAAGGTTTTGTATGAAAAAAGAAACACAGGCTAAAATCAGAAGACAGCTAACTGAATGGGAGGAAATTTTTGCACTCAACACATCAGATAAAGATTTGATATCTAGGATATACAAAGTACTCACAAAGATTAATTCTACAAAACCTAAAACACCATCAAAAATAGGGAGAAAAAATGAACAGACACTTCTCTGAGGAAGACCAACAGATGACCAATAGGCAAATGAAAAAGTGCTCATCACATCATCGCTTATCATTAGAGAAATTCAAATCAAGACAACAATGAGATGTAGGGACCCAGGACAGAGAAAGAGAGGAGAGAAACCAAGTATCTTTTTATTCCTCCTGAAGTCTGAGGCCTGCTGCTGCCCTAGGTTTTTAGAGAGAGGGAAAAAGAGGTCGATGGAAATTCACTCACCAAGCTGGCTGGGGGTATCCCTGGTACAAACAAACAAACAAAAAAGAATAGATCCAAAGCAGGCAGCATCTCACCGATGCTTTATCTCTGGCCTCTCTCAAGCCGACAGGTGCTATTCTGGCCATCCCCCTGCAGGTGTCCAAGTTTTTCCTTTTATACCAGGCATGAGAAATGGGTGTGTCCAAGAGGCATGTTCAGGGGGCATGTCCAGGTTCAACTGTCATTACATTGGGGTTACCCAAGAGGCATGTGCAAGTCCATCCGCCATACATCAACAATGAGATACCATCTTATACCAGTGAGGATGGCACATGGCAAAAATACTGGAAACAATCTGTGTTGGTGGGGCTATGGTGAGAAAGGAATTTTCATCCACTGCTGGTGGCAATGCTTCCTGGTCCAATCCCTATGGAAAATATTCTGGTATGTTCTCAGTAAACTCAAAATTAACTGCCATATGACCCAACAATTCCACTTTTGCTATTTATTCCCAGGACAGAAAAACATTCATCCAAAAGGATGTATGCATGCCACTACTCATTGCAGTACTAAGTACATTAGCTAAGACTTGAAATCAGCCTAGATGTCCAACAACAGACTAGTGGATCATGCAGATGTGGTACATATCTAATCAGATACTACATAGCTATGAGGAATGATGCGATGGTACAATTTGCTGCAACATGGATGGAATTGGAAGATTTTATTTTAAATGAAGTAAGCCAGAAGGATAAATACAGAATATTATCACTTATAAGTAATATTGAGAATAATTGAATGAAGAAATGCAATGGTCTAAATGGGAGTTGTCTAGACCACCCCTGAACCCAGAGTATAGTGAGGATAAGGAATGAAACAGTGGAATAGGAGAAACACAGATATGAAAGGATGGGAGTCAGGAGTTAAGTGGTCTCGGGTACATTGGTGGAGATTTACAAATAAAAAAGGACAAAAGTAAATATTCAAGCCAAAGTCAACAACAATGGAATGAACAGACCCAAACTCTAACCATCTTAAACTTTTTTTTTTTTTTTTTTTTTTGGGTCACACCCGGCAGTGCTCAGGGGTTATTCCTGGCTCCAGGCTCAGAAATTGCTCCTGGCAGGCACGGGGGACCATATGGGACGCTGGGATTCGAACCGATGACCTCCTGCATGAAAGGCAAACGCCTTACCTCCATGCTATCTCTCCAGCCCCACCATCTTAAACTTTAAGCAGGTCTGTCATAATGGCAGATTGGGGAAGCAAAGGATGGCTGAGATACACTCTGGGAACACGAGAGAAGGTCAACACTGGTGCTGGGATTGGCCCTGATTCATTGTATGTCTGAAACTCAATGATGAACGACTTGGTAAATCACAGTGGTTTCCATAATATAAAATTAAATTTCAAAATAAAATTGTAGCTTTTAAATGCCTGCTCCTAACTCATTAAAGATAACATTTTATTTATTGGGGAGGGGTCACATTTAGCAATGATTGGGGGATTCTTCTAGCTTTCTGATTGGTGGTTGTTTCTTACAGTGTTCTGGTGACTATATGGTGCCACAGATGAAACTGCTTGCAATGCAAGTATTCTGTCTCCAGCCCAAGGTCAACATTATAAATTTCCTCCCAAGTGAGTTTGGTTCTTCTAAAATATTTTTCACTTTCCTCTTTCCAAGTCTTTTAATTTTTATTTAAGTTACATTGATTTATACCGTAATTATAATGTAAATGTATGGCATATTCATTTAGTGTCTGCATCTGCTACATTATAATTGCCACCAAAATATCATTTTCAACATGTAATACATTTACATGTATTCAATTATTAAAATGTATTTAGAATAAATGTCTCAGTATAGTTCAAGTTTTCCTCATCCTGAACTGTCATAGACATTAGTCAAGAACTGTTGTTTTTGGACTACATCCTGCAGTGCTCAGGGAGGTCTTTGCTCAGGAGAGCCACCCAGTGCTGTTAATAAAACTTATGTAGTGCTGTACATATATGTATATATGTATATATAATATCTTTATTTAAGCACCATGATTATAAACATGTTTGTAGTTGGGGTTCAGTCATAAAAAAGAACACTCCAGGGGCTGGAGAGCTAGCATGGAAACAAAGCATTTGCCTTGCATGCAAAAGGACAATGGTTTGAATCCCAGCATCCCATATGATTCCCTGAGCCTGCCAAGAGTGATTTCTGAGCATAGAACCAGGAGTAACTCCTGAGCGCTGCCAGGTGTGACCCAAAAACAAAAACAAATACAAACAAAAACAACACTCCAAACCTGGCTTGTGTATAATATAATATTATATTAATATAATATAATATTTCTCCAGCCCTGCTATTCATTTCTTATTAAACCTACTAGAGTGTCTTCATCAGATACTATCAAATGCACACATATTTCAGTTCACCTCACAAAATTTAGCATTCTTTAAACACTGCTTTACATTTTAAAAATGTAACATCACCGACATATCATTGCATATCTGCCATAGAGAAAATTCTTACCATGTTCACAGCCTTGTAGTATTCCATCAAGTGGATTTACAAGGATAACCACTCTTGTATGGCCATGGATACACAGATTATTTTCAATGCTTTGGTAATCTAAACCATAAAGAGTTATAATGAATTAACTGTTACTGGTATTTCAAATAAAAATAAATTTCCCAAACTGAGAAATAATATAGGAAGTTAAGTGCTTGCTTTGCATAAAGCTGACTCAGGTTCAATCCCTGGCACCATACCCTATGAGGAGTGATCCCTAAGCACAGCACCAGGAGTAAATCTCAAGCATAGCTGAAGTGTCCACAAAACCAAAACATAAATAAATAATTCCCCAAACTGACTTTTCTTCTTTGGTTGAAGACTAACACATAAGAGAATTTAGGCATTTTGTAATTCCTGATATCATAGGATTATTTTAAACTTGATTAAACCTTGGTGTTGACTTCAGAAAGGCAGTTTAGGAGGAACATTTAGAAATATAACTTCTTCCTCACTGTACAGAAGAGAACATTGCTCCTCAAATGGGAATGGAATTCACTGAAAGCAGACCTGAAACTGGAACGCAGATGTTACTCTCAAGCCACTATAGTGCTGCCTGAATTATCATCAGCATACCTATAAAGATTGCTCTCAGTGCAATATGGTGTCTATATGGAAGATATAGGAATAATTTTGAAAAGATAATGTAATATGGCTTGTGACAAATACCACACCTCTAAGGGAATGGAACTGTAAACTTTCAGAAAACATCAACATTCAACAGGAAAACTAAGACTTCTGGGAACAGACTCCAGATCTCTAAAAGTTTCCCTTGCCCAGAAACCCTATCCCATTGTTAGATATTAATTTATTTCACTTATAGGCCTGTTCGATTTCTTCCCCTTTAACTGCTCCTGGAGGACAGGTGAAATAGTGTCCTAGCGATGCAAATCAAAACAACTATGAGGTACCAACTCACACCACAGAGATTGGCACACATCACAAAGAATGAGAACAAGCAGTGTTGGCAGGGATGTGGAGAGAAAGGAACTCTTATCCACTGCTGGTGGGAATGCCACCTAGTTAAACCTTTATGGAAAGCAATATGGAGATTCCTCCAAAAACTGGAAATCGAGCTCCCATACGACCCAGCTATACCACTCCTAGGAATATACCCTAGGAACACAAAAATACAATACAAAAATCCCTTCCTTACACCTATATTCATTGTAGCACTATTTACCATAGCAAGACTCTGGAAACAGCCAAGATACCCTTCAACAGATGAATGGCTAAAGAAACTGTGGTACATATACACAATGGAATATTATGCAGCTGTCAGGAGACATAAAGTCATGAAATTTTTCTATACATGGATGTACATGGAATCTATTATGCTGAGTGAAATAAGTCAGAGAGAGAGAAAGACGCAGAATGGTCTCACTCATCTATGGGTTTTAAGAAAAATGAAAGACATTCTTGCAATAATAACTTTCAGACACAAAAGAGAAAAGAGCTGGAAGTTACAGCTCACCTCATGAAGCTCACCACAAACAGGGGTGAGTTTAGTTACAGAAATAACTAAGTTTCGAACTATCCTAATAATGAGAATGTACGAGGGAAATAGAAAGCCTGTCTAGAGGACAGGCGGGGGTAGAATGGGAAGGAGGGAGATTTGGGACATTGGTGGTGGGAATGTTGCACTGGTGGTGTTCTTTACATGACTGAAACCCAAACACAATCATGTATGTAATAAAATTGTTTAAATAAAAAATATTCAAGTAAAAAAAGAAATAGTGTCCTAGTCCATTTCATCAATAAAGGCTGTACAGATTCTTTTGTAGCAACTCTAGCTCTATTCTCATTATTTTAGCCAAATAAATCAGAAGAATATTTGTGTGTTAAAACCAAGTAATAATTTTGTGCTCATCTATGCAAAGAAGGCATAGTTTGTTGTCCTTCTGTATGATTTTTGACATGCAGTGGGCCCCATTCTATGTAGGAAATATATGCTAAGGCCGCTGAGTAGATGCCTGAAACTACAGATAGTATTGAATCCGGTATATAGTATGATTTTCCTGTGTATATTTATGCCTATGCTAACATTTCTTGATGAATTAGCATAATGAGCGAGGGAGAGGGTTTAATGGGTTGAGTGTATGCTTGTATGAAGGAATCTTATGTTCAATCTCAGGTCCCCTGAGCACTACTAGAAGCAATCCCTGAGCATTAAGCTCTAGGAAGTAACCTCCCAGTATGACTGGCTGTGAGACTACCAACCATAACTCATAATAAAATATGACAATTATACTCTGGTACCTGCTATTTCCAAATTGCAGTTAACCAGGAGTCACTAAAACCACATAAGGGGAAATCCAGCAAAAAAGAAGGAGGAAGTGGGAAAACGACTGTAAAAGGAACAAATTTCCTAGTTCTAGAATTGGACAGGAATCGAAGGGAACCTGGTAATTTAAACTGCTGAGCAGTATGCATGATCCCGAAAGATGTATCATTTGCCCCATTATTAGCCAAACTAATATTCTAAGTTAGATAGGAATGAGGCAGAGGTTAAGTAGAGAGCTTTACAATTCACATCCCAATCAATCGTGGCTGTAAAAGGCCAGATAGCAATCACTTGTGTCTCCCGAAAGAGGAGTGAGAGAGCCTCCAAAAAGGAGCAAGTGAATTCATGATGAAAATTCAAGGGTGATTTAAACAACATATAAAATTAGAGAAAGGGGAAGCCGCTAAACTCTGCTAGAACTCAGATGCCAGCACCCCTATCTGCCTGTTCTGTGCTGTGCTCCATTTTCAGCCTGATGTTATCCTGTGTGTGGCTCATCTGCAGACCGCTCGCCTTCTCTGGAGCTGTCCCTGGAGGTGAGCTTACACGCTGAGAAAGGGGAAGCCACTGAACTCTGCTGGAACACAGATGCCAGAACCCTTATCTGCTGTCTTCTGTGCTGTGCTCCATTTTTGGCCTGATTTCATCCTGTGTGTGGCTCATCTGAGGATGGCTCGCCTTCCCTGAAGCCTTCCCTGGAGGTGAGCTTACAAGCCCAGAAAGGGTGGAGCCAGAGGAGCACGGATGCTCCGCTTCGCTTTCTGGCTGTGCACATAATTTAGCCAATGAATACAACCACAACATGTAGAAAAACCCACAATACAAGTGTGACAATGGGGAAACAACGCAGGCCAGCACCAGACATAAAGAATGACGATGGCAACTCTGATGACTTGAACATGACCAACCAATTGGTCAGTCTCTCAAATAAGGAGTTTAGAGTCGTAATAAGGAAGATGTTCAAAGAACTCAAAGGAAGTATAGAAGAGAACACTAATAAGAATCAAGAGAATATGAAGATAGAAATCAGAAACTCCAAACTGAACTTTCAGGTCAAATAACAGCTCTGAAAAACTCAGTAGATGAATTGAAGAAAAACATGGTTGATCTTTCCCACGGGTTAAGAGCAGCTGAGGATAGAATTAGTACACTGGAAGAAGAGATGAATAACAATTCCATACAGCAGAAGAAATTGGAAAAAAGCCTTAAAGCAAATGATCAAACAATGAAAAAATTAGAACTTTACAAGAAAAAAACATCTAATCCCATCAAAAAATGGGGAGAAGAAATGGACAGACACTTTGACAAAGAAGAAATACAAATGGCCAAAAGACACATAAAAAATGCTCAGCATCACTAATCATCAGGGAGATGCAAATCAAAACAATCACCTCACACCCCAGAGATTGGCACACATCACAAAGAATGAGAACAAGCAGTGTTGGCAGGGATGTGGAGAGAAAGGAATTCTTATTCACTGTTGGTGGGAATGCCGTCCAGTTCAACCTTTATGGAAAGCAATATGGAGATTACTCCAAAAACTGGAAATCGAGCTCCCATACGACCCAGCTATACCACTCCTAGGAATATACCCTAGGAACACAAAAATACAATACAAAAATCCCTTCCTTACACCTATATTCATTGCAGCACTATTTACCATAGCAAGACTCTGGAAACAGCCAAGATACCCTTCAACAGATGAATGGCTAAAGAAACTGTGGTACATATACACAATGGAATATTATGCAGCTGTCAGGAGACATGAAGTCATGAAATTTTTCTATACATGGATGTACATGGAATCTATTATGCTGAGTGAAATAAGTCAGAGAGAGAGAAAGATGCAGAATGGTCTCACTCATCTATGGGTTTTAAGAAAAATGAAAGACATTCTTGCAATAATAACTTTCAGACACAAAAGAGAAAAGAGCTGGAAGTTACAGCTCACCTCGTGAAGCTCACCACAAACAGGGGTGAGTTTAGTTACAGAAATAACTAAGTTTCGAACTATCCTAATAATGAGAATGTACGAGGGAAATAGAAAGCCTGTCTAGAGGACAGGCGGGGGTAGAATGGGAAGGAGGGAGATTTGGGACATTGGTGGTGGGAATGTTGCACTGGTGGTGTTCTTTACATGACTGAAACCCAAACACAATCATGTATGTAATAAAGTTTTTTAAAGAAAAAAGAAAAAAAAGAAAATTCAAGGGTGAGGTAGTGCGTTTTTTTTCTTTTTCTTAAACACTGATGTGTAACCTACTGGCCTAATGGCACCAAGAATGTTACAGTTGATAACGCATTCTTCTCCATTCCATATCCAAGCCAGAGCATGAGAAGAATTTATACCGTCTTGCTGTATGTAGCAATTTTAAATTCCTCTAATGGACACCAATGATATAAAACAGACAGCCAGACTGGAAGAGGCATCCTTTTGTTGTGACACATCAGAGAAATTTTCACCCCAGTTCACTGTTCCCCACGAGAAAGGGAAGCACCAAGATATGGATAGGGTGATCCAAACACCCTTGACTAAGCTTGCCCAGGCACACAGTCCCAGGTTCCTAAGACAGACAGACACATGGACAGCTGGGTCCACTTTGTGATTCGAAAAAACTATTTTCAACCCAAGTAGTGTGTACCAAGAAAATGGCTGCTTTTAGCCATGCATTTTTTCTAGTCAATGGACCATACTGCAAGACATAAAAAAACACCACCCTACTGCAAAGATCACAATGGGAAAGTAACACAGAACACCACACAATTAGTGAATGAAGATGGTCATTCTGACAACCCATCTTTTATCAGACATCTATATAGAGAGCCTCTCTGATAAGGAATTTAGAGAGAAAATGTTGAGGATGTTCAAGAAATTAAAAGAAACCATGGAGAGGTCAGGCAGTGGCACAAGCAGTAAGGCATCTGTCTGCCTTGCCTGCACTAGCCTAGGATGGACTGGGATTGATCCTTTGGCTTCCCATATGGTCCCCCAAGCCAGGAGTAATTTCTGAGTGCATAGCTCAGGAGTAACCCCTGAGTGTCACCAAGTGTGGCCCAAAATCCAAACCAAAAAACGAATTAAAAAAAGAAGGAAACCCTGGAATGGACAGTCAATAGGACTCAATAGGATCTGAGAGTAGAAATGAGAAAACAGAAATAACAGAAATGAAAAACTTGGTAGGTGAAATAAAAACTCAGCAGAAGGCTTCACCAGCAGAGTAAGAACAGCTAAAGAGAAAATCAGTGAAGATGAAGCTGCATAACATCAGTAGTCAAAAGCGGAAGATGGAAGAGTCTAAAAATAAATGTAAAAAATAAAAATAAATGAACACAAGATGGAAATAAGCCTCAAAATAAATGAGCAGACAAGAATGGAACATTGTCTCTTCATTTTCCACCTTTTAGACTGTGGTTTTCAGTATTCTTAACGAAAGGTAACATGTATATCACTTTATCTCTTTTCAGCATCCAATTCATGTCCAGAGTGATCAGAGAGAGGAGACACAGAGAGAGAAAGAGAGAGAGAGAAGAGAGAGAGAAGAGAGAGGGAGAGAGAGAAGAGAGAGAGAGAGAGAGAGAGAGAGAGAGAATGAATCTCCTCCAGAGGCAGGCTGAGAGGCTGAGGGAGGATGGAAGGAAATCTGACTACAATGGTGAAGATAAATGTGCACTGCTGAAGATTGGTGTACAGTGTGTGACTAAACTCAATCATGAACAACGTTGTTACCAAGGTGATTACATGAAGTAATTAATAAAAAGAAATTTACAATCAATTCAACAGTAACAGAGACCCAGGAAGAAAACCCCTATGAAGAACTAACAGTCAAAGACATCATTGCTGGAGCGGTGGTGCAGCAGTAGGGCATTTGCCTTGCATGCAGCTGACCTATGACGGACAGCGGTTGGATCCTCCGGGGTCCCATATGGTCCCCCAAGCGAGGAGCGACTTCTGAGCACATAGCCAGGAGTAACCCTTGCGCGACACCGGGTGTGGCCCAAAAGCCAAAAACCAATCAAATAAAAAAGACATCATTGCTGAGAAGTTCCCAGAGCTGAAGGGTGTATCCACCGACATTTTAGATGCCAAAAGAGTATCAGCTAGAGTCTCAAAGAAAACACTCCAAGGCACTTCCTACTTACAATGATGAAAAGCACAGATACAGAGAGAATACTTAAAGCAGCGAGATCAAAAAAGGACATTACATACAAAGGAGCGTCCTTAAGATTTTGACAGTACATTATCTCAAGCAACCCTTCAGGCCCAAGGGTTAATTAAGCCCTTTTAAATGGGCTCATTTTAACTCATTTTAAACACCATGATTACAACATTGTTCATGATTGAATTTCAGTTATCCACTGTGCACCACTCATCACCAATGCACATTTCTCATCACCTAAGTCCCCAGTTTCCTTTCCTCACACCCTCCCTCCACCTACCTTTGAAACAGACATTAAATTTTCTTTTTTTCTCTTCTTCTTTCTTTCTTTCTTTCTTTCTTTCTTTCTTTCTTTCTTTCTTTCTTTCTTTCTTTCTTTCTTTCTTTCTTTCTTTCTTTCTTTCTTTCTTTCTTTCTTTTTCTTTCTTTCTTTCTTCTTCTTTCTTTCTTTCTTTCTTTCTTTCTTTCTTTCTTTTCTTCTTTCTTCTTTCTTTCTTTTTCTTTCTTTCTTTCTTTCTTCTTCTTTCTTTCTTTCTTTCTCTTTCTTTCTTTCTTTCTTTCTTTCTCTTTCTTTCTTTCTTTCTTTCTTTCTTTCTTTCTTTCTTTCTTTCTTTCTCTTTCTTTTCTTTCTTCTTTCTTCTTCTTTCTTTCTTTCTTTCTTTCTTCTTTCTTTCTTTCTTTTTTCTTTCTTTCTTTCTTATCTTTCTATCTCTTTTTCTTTCCTTAACATGCTCACTTCTTGGGCCCGGAGATATAGCACAGAGGTGTTTGCCTTGCAAGCAGCCGATCCAGGACCAAAGGTGGTTGGTTCGAATCCCGGTGTCCCATATGGTCCCCCGTGCCTGCCAGGAGCTATTTCTGAGCAGACAGCCAGGAGGAACCCCTGAGCACCGCCAGGTGTGACCCAAAAACCAAAAAAAAAAAAAAAAAAACCAAAAAAACATGCTCACTTCTTTTAAGTACCTTTTCCATATTCTGCTTTTGATTGGAGGTGTTATGCAGCTGCAATCTAGCTCATTGAGTCTGTCCTCAGTGGCTACAACTGGGGCTGTGAGGCCTTCTGGTGAATTTTTAATTTCACCTACCAAGTTTTTCATTTCTATTATTTCTATCTGATGTTTTCTCATGTCTACTCTCAGATCCTATTGAGTCTTATTGGCTGTTCATTCAATGGTTTCTTTGAATTTTTTGAATACCCTCAAATACCCTCTCTAAATTCCTCATCTGACAGGCTATATAGGTGGCTAATAAAAGTTTTCCGGTCATAACTATTATCTTGTGGGTAATCTGTGTTGCTCTCCCACTGTGATATTTACAAAATGGCTTTTCTATTTTTATGTAAACTGTTATGATTTAGAAAGCTTTTCTTGTGGCTGGAGTGGGGACGTAGCGGTGGAGCGTTTGCCTTGCAAGCAGCTGACCTAGGACGGACTGCAGTTCGATCCTCTGGAGTCCCATATGGTCTCCCAAACCAGGAGCAATTTCTGAGGGACAACCAGGAATAACCTCTGAGCGTCACCGGGTGTGGCACAAAAACAAACAAAAAAGCTATTCTTAGTTGGTTTTCAGACATAAATGTTTCAGATCCACTTTCGCCAGTGGTGTAAACCTCCCTCTACCAATATTCTCGCCATCCATCCCATCGCACTACCAACCCAGCCTGCCATCATATCAGGCACCTTTTAAAAATTTCATTGTTGTTTATTTCATTATTGTTCATTTACAGATTTTCATTGTTGTTCTGGTTTGGATACTAATTCTGTTCTTTCTTAACACCAACAGTGCTCCAAGATAGACACCGTAGTCCCTGTCATATGTATATGTATATTTCTCCTCTGCATTCAGTTTTTCTCCACTGTATTCAACCCCCATAAATCATTGCATTTCTTCATGCTGTTATTCTAAATATCGCATCATCTTGTATCTATCTTACTTTTTCTGTCTTACTTCATTAACATAACATCATCCATTTTGCTCTACATTGCAATAAAAAGAATCATCCCTTTCTCAACACAAATCTGCTAACCATGCACATTTTCAGATTTTTTTATATGTGCCATACTTATAGCCATGAGATTGCATCTTGTTGTTATCTTTTTATCACAGTTACAAACTTGTTCATGATTGAGTTACACAGTGTTCGACATCAATGCACATTTCTACCTACCAATGTTCCAAATTTCCCTCCTATCTTTCCCCTGCCTTTTTGTAGAGGTTTGGTATACCTGTGGAGTTTGCGTTGCCTTTAAGTACCTGCTTTAGCCTTTCTTTTAAGATAGACTTTGAGTCTCTATAAAGTTCCTGAGCTGTTCTTTACCCATAAAGCTGTGTATCCTTTCTTCACACCTGAATGAAAGTCAAACTTGGTAAGACATTCATTTCACTGAGGTGTTTTTTTTTAACTATATCACACCACTGCCTTCAGGGCTGGAGGGATATTTGTGAGAGGCCTGGATGGACACTTGTGAGAAATATGCTCCAAATCTTTCAGCTGGTTCTCTTAATGTGCCAGGATGTGAGTGCATGCATACTTTATCTCTGGGAATTTCTGTTTTTTTTTCCATTGGTATTTTGATCCTGTCTCTCTAGGATCCCAACGATTCCTATTTGATTTCTGTTAAATTTTTTGTTGTTGTTTTTGTTTTTGTCTTTTTGGGAGGGTCACCTGCCAGTGTTCAGGGCTTACTCCTGGCTCTAAGCTCAGAAATTGCTCCTGGCAGACTTGGGGGGACCATATTGGATGCTAGAATTTGAACCACCGTCCCTCTGCATGCAAGGGAAATGCCCTACCTCCGTGCTATCTCTCCGCCCCCCAATTTCTGTTGATTTGATGCAATGCAAACACCCTACCACTGTGCCACCACTCCGGCTCCTCTGATATACTCTTATTAGCTGCCCTTTCTTTGCTTTCATTAAGTTCCTTGAACATCCTCAATATTTCCACTCTAAAGTCTTAGTCAGAGAGACTATAGAGACTATATATAGGTAGTTGATATTAGTTGGGGCTTCAGAACTACTTGCTATCTTCATTCACTAAGTGTGGTAGGGTTCTGTGTTGCTTTCCCATTGTTACTTTGCAGTGTGGTGGTGGGTATTATATGCTGTGTGTGGGATCATTGACTAGAAGAAAGATGAAGCCACTATTTTAGTCTGTATTTTTCTTGGTCACACGGACCCACAAGACTTGAAAACTATCCATTTGGGGTACTATATTATTTACTGAATGGTCTTTGGCTTTGGTTAAGGACAGAACAGTTATCCTCTATTATGAAAAATTTTAATATTTTATCTGTCACAACAGAGTGGCCCAATCAAGGCCAGTGTGAAGATCTGAATATCAGGTCAGAACAGTAAGTTAGGCATCGATTCAGGCTAGAATGGATGAGGGGTAGACCCTACTACAGATAGGAAAGTCTTCTTGTTTGGATTATGAAAACAAATACAGTGCTATGCAGCATTAAAAATCATGTTAAAATTGCCGAGAAATGAGAAAAATATTTTTCAAGAGCATATAGTGTTAAGGTAGTTATATTTTAATTTTTAGTTATTTTAATCTGATATAGGAAACCTGATTTCCTGTTATTTTTTGTTTTTTGTTTTGTTTTGTTTTGTTTTGGCCACACCCGATGATGCTTAGGGGTTACTCCTGGCTATGCACTCAGAAATCACTCCTGGCTTGGGGGACCGTGCTACATCCTAGGCTAGCACACAAGGCAGACGCCTTACCACTTGCTCCACTGCTCTGGACCAGATTTCCAGTTATTTTTAAATGTCCAATTTTCTAAGAGCACTGGAACATGAATCCAAAAGCATCTAAGCTCCTTTTCATAGACTCCTCCAGACAAAAGAATTAGAATAATTCTGCAGGCTTGCTTTTAAGTTTTCCTTTTAACAATCAGTATACACATACAGTTTTGACATAACCCTCACAATTTTTAAATCACTTTACACTCATTTTGTGCTATAACTTCTCAATCCTGATTTAGAATCAATCAGCTGTACTTTGACAGAGTTCCTTTCTTTTCCCCATGAATAATATATCCCTGCACTGATTTTTTACACAAAACACACACTTATTCCTTATTGTTCCAGCTTTGAGGTATAACCTTTCATCTTACTTAGCTTAACACACTCGATCACTCAAGAAATTTGGAAACAACTTTCTAGATATTCTTTAATATTTTATTTTTAATTGTTTTAGTTGACCATCATGGCTACAAAATTGTTCATCGTTGTGTTTCAGTCCTACAATGTACACCATCCTTCACCAGTGCACCCTTCCCATTTCCTTTCCACTACCACTCCCCTTGCCTAGGGGAGGCAATTTGCTTCTCTCTCTCACTTTCTCTCTCTTTCCTTTTTGACACTGTGGTTTGCACTATTGTTAATGTAGGAGTGCCTTGCCTGCTAGTTTCTTCACTTTCAACACTGAGTTATTGTCCAGAATGATGAGTTTCAATTATAATTATCCTAGTAGACTCATCTCTACTCTAGCTATACTCACCACTCTTTGTAGTGAGCTTTACATCCTGACCTTTGTCTCTATTGTCGTTAGGTATTGTGATAGATATACTATCTCTTGTATTGCTTATGTACCACAAATGAGTAGGATTTTTCTATGTTTATTCCTTTCCCTCTGGATCATTTCACTCAGCATAATAGTCTCCATGTCAATCCATGTCGAAGCAAATTTTATTACTTCATTTTCCTAACACCCGCACAGCATTGTGTAGACATGCCACAGTTTCTATTGCCACTTATCTGTTGTCAGGCACCTGGATTGCTTCCAGATTCTGGCTATTGGAAATAGTGCTGTGATGAAAAATGGGGTGCAGAAGGCATTTTTTGTATTGTGTTTTTGTGTTCCTGAGATGTATATATAGGAGTGGTATTTCTGGGTCATATAGAAATTCAATTTCTAGCCTTTTGAGGAATGTTCATATTATTTTCCAAAAAGTTTGTACCAGACTTTATTCCTATTAGCAGGTAATCAGGGTCCGTTTTCCCTGCTTCCTCACGAGCACTGTCTGTGCTTTATTTTTGCAATGTTGTTAGTCTCTGTGATGTGAGATGATATTTCACTGTTGTTTTAATTTTATCTCTCTGATGAGGAGCATTATTTCATGAGCCTTTTGGTTATCTGTGTTTCTTCTTTGAGGTAATGTCTGTTCATTTCTTTGCCCCATTTTTGATGAGGTTAGATTTTTCTTGTAAAATTGTCAGTGCCTTATATATTAGGTATTAAAACCTTATGTGATGGGTATTTGGAGAAAAGTGTCTTCCATTTCGTGGGTAGCCTTTGGACCTTAGTCACTATTTCCTTTGATGTATAGAAGTTTCTGAGATTAATAATGTCCCACTTGTTTGTCATTACTACCAGTTGCTTGTCCATTGATGTTTCTCCCTTGAAGATTCCTTTAGCTTCAATGTCAGGGAATGTTTTGTCTACATTTTCCTCTATGTACCTTAAGATTTCAGGTTATAAAAAAGAAATTTCTCAAACAAACCCAAACAAGCCAAAAACCCAAGAAACAAAAGCCCACAGTAACTTTGGGTTATTTGATTACACCAGGTAAAGAACTGAATAGTAGCTTTATATTCATTCTTTCATTGAACTGTCAGTAAATGTGAGAAACAGGTAAGGTATTGATAGTTATATATTCACATGTATAATCATATATTTCTATATAACAACCACAGAATTGTTTTTTCTTAGGAAGTGGTTTGGGTCACACCTGGTGATGCTCAGGGCTTACTCCCGGCTCTGCCTGAGCTCAGAAATCATTTCTTGTTAGAGTACACCTTATTTTACCTCAAACAAAGATCATCCCTGATTCCTTAGTATCTGTTTGTTTACAACTTGGTTTTACTCCAAAATAGAGATTGACTTACATGTAAACCTGGGCAGGACTGGCTCAGGACAGTCTGAGCTATCTGTCCTTACTCTGTCCTTACTGCTCCACCTGGGGTGATCTCTGTACTCAATAAAAATGATAGTTCTGGCAGGAACCTTGTTCTCCATATGAGATAAAAGATTGCCAGATTACATGTGTTTCAAAAAAAAAGATTTCAGGTTATATATCAAGGTCTTTAATCTATTTTTATTTTACCTTTGTGCATGTTGTTAAAGAAAGGTATTGTATCCCTATCTGTAGTATTGAGCATTGTGACTACCTAGAGTGCTTTCCTTTGGATCTCTTTTAGCTGGTATTCTTTGGCACCCAGGATGTGGTCACATGCATTCATTAGCTCTGGAAACTTCTCTGCAATGTTGTCTTTGACTATTGATTTTTCATGGAGATTTTCTTTCTGAGCCTTTTGGACTTCAATAATTTTTATGTTGTTTCTGTTGAATTTATCCCAGACTTCTATTTTCTTTTTTTTTATTTAAACACCTTGATTACATACATGATAGTGTTTGGGTTTCAGTCATGTAAAGAACAACCCCCCCCATCACCAGTGCAACATTCCCATCATCAATGTCCCAAGTCTCCCTCCTCCCCACCCGACCCCCGCCTGTACTCTAAACAGGCTCTCCATTTCCCTCATACATTTCAGACTTCTATTTTTATCGGTTCACATTCTTTGAGGATATTTTCCATCATATTCATATTTATGTGAAGGCTCATTCCCAATCTCTTCTGTTGTATGGAGTTATTATGCAGCTCCTCTTGCAGCTCACTGATTCTGTCCTCAGAAGCTCTTACTTTGCTGCTGAGGCCTTCCAGTGATAGATTTTAGTTTTGCATACCAAGTTTTTCAGCCCTTTTATATTAGTTTGAATTTTCTTTGTTTCTGCTTTCATATATTCTTGAGCCTTGATTGTGGTTCATTCAGTTCATTCCTTGCTTTCTTTGAGTTCTTTGAACATCCTCCATATTTCTTCTCTAAAGTAATCTGAGAGGCTATATAGGTGGCTGATATTTGCCATGTCACCAGAGCTACCATCTTTATTCTTTAAGCATAGTAGAGGTCTGTGTTGTTTTCCCAACTTCAGGCTTGCAATGTGGTATTTTCTAAATGCCATGCTTGGGTTCACTGGAAAAGTGTTTCTGTCCTCTGGTTCAATCCCTCAGATCAGGGCCAGCTTATCTGGACAAAAGAGAGGCTGAGGCTTTTCTCTGGTTTTGTCCCTCTAGGAGGCAGCAACTCACCTGCCTGGGGATGGGTACCAGGCGCTGGTGGAAGGTTGGAGCTTTTCTCTCTCTGGTTAGTGCCAGCTTACCTGGGTGGCAGGTGGTCCCATGTTCTTTCATCTTTGCATGATAAAATTTTACTTTATAGTATTTAGTAAATACCTCACTGTTTAAAAGGATTAAATCAGTTCTATATATTTCCAACAACTATTTTTTTTGTTTGTTTGTTTGTTTGTTTTTGGGCCGGTGACACTCAGGGGTTTACTCCTGGCTATGTGCTCAGAAATCATTCCAGGGAACCATATGGGATTCCGGGAATAAAACTGTGTGCGGTCCATCCTAGGCTAGCACAGGCAAAGCAGACGCCTTACCACTTGTGTCACTGCTCCTCTCCCTATTTCCAACAACTTTTAAAAATAACAATCAGGGGCCGGAGTGATGACGCAGTGGTAGAGTATTTGCCTTGCAAGTGGCTGACCCAGGACAGACCTTGTTCCATCCCCGGCATCCCATATGGTCCTCCAGGCCAGGAGTGCATAGCCAGGAGGAAACCTTGACTGTCACCAGGTGTGGCCCAAAACCCAGAAACCAATATATATCTATATATTTGTGATTACATTACAGATACATCTTTGATTATCTTGAATGAGTGTGGTGCCCGGACAGTATTGTATATGCACCTGATCTATGGCCTAAAAATCCCCCAAGTCGAACTTGCATGTAATCCATTTTGCACTAGTAATGAAGTGAAGGGGGTGAATACAGGTCATAAGAAAAATAAATTTTAATAAAGAGGCATAAAATGTAAATTGAAATTATGTTAATTGAAATTGAAAATACGTTAATTCTATGTCACTCCTGTTTTAAAAATAGTTTATTAAGATATTGTGATTTACAAAGTTGTTCATAATAGGGTTGTTTCAGGCATACAATAATCCAACACCAATCCATCACCAGTGTGTCATTCATTTCTTCCAGAAATGTTTCCAGATTCCCTTCCAGCACATCCCCATTTGCTCCAATAAGATTAAAAGGAGGGGCCTGACCAGAGGTGCAAGTTGTAGGGTGTCTGCCTTGTCCGCCCTCGCCTAGGAAAGACCTCAGTTCGATAACCCCGCGTCCCATATGGTCCCCCAAGCCAGAAGTGACCTCTGAGCATCACCGGATGTGGCCCAAAAATATATATATGTATATATATGTGTGGCCCAACAGATATATAGATAGATAGAGATAGATATATGAAAGATAGAGGGATAGATAGATCGATAGATAGATAGATAGATAGATAGATAGATAGATAGATAGATAGATAGATAGATAGATGATAGATAGATAGATGATAGATAGATAGATAGATAGATAGATAGATAGATAGATAGATAGATAGAGGAAAGAAGCTGGGGCTAAAGCGATGATACAGCAGTAGGGCATTTGTCTGGCACATGGCTGACCTAAGGCAGACAGCGGTTCAATCCCCCAGCTTCCCATATGGTCCCCCAAATCAGAAGTAACCACTGAGATTTCTGAGTGCATAGCCATGAGTAACCCCTGAGAGTTATAGGGTGTAGCCCAAAATAATAAAAAACACACAACAAAAAACAGTCAAATATCTTGTAACACTTTCCATTGATAAGTGATCCATGTTGTACATTAACCATAACATATTCATCTTTTAAGAAGCTTATCCTTAGAATTCTGATTTCTAAAAACAGATTTTAGGCATTTAAAACACACATAGATTGCCATAAAACAGCATGGTTCTCTTAAAGTTAGGACTAGATTTAATACCTGGTGACAAAGTTGATCAAAATAAGTTATCTTAATAATACCACATATTTTAATATACAGAGCAGACTAACAATATATTTCAAAATATAAGCTGATCATGGTAATTTTCCAGGGTTTTACTCAATTCTCCATTCCTAGAAAGCCCTAAAGTTCTTTTAGCATTGGCTTGAGTTTTATAACAGCTCAATATTTTCAGTCTGTTATCAGCAGTTGATTCATTAACATACAGACAATAATTTCCCTAGGCTGTAGAATTGAGGGCATATGGGGGGAATGGAACTTTCCTGTAGTTTTTAGGTAAACTTAGTCTTTAAACATGCCAGTTTCTTTCCTAAAGTTCAGAAAGTTGAATTTTTGTATTTGAGATCTAATTGTCATACTTTTGATAATATTGTCAAATATTTTGCATAAACACAGCAGGAAATACACAGATTCCTTGTGTCTAAAACTGATAATAAACTTTAATGGTCTCTCTGAACTCTAGGGTAAACATTAGAACAGGAGACTTTTGGATTTAAAATTATTTAGCCTCAGGATCCACCTGTATGCAACACTAGAATTTTGTAGTTAATTACTTCCAAATTATTTATTACAAGATATAGCAATCTCTGTCTTTCTATGTCTCACAAACAAAACATTGTCATTAAATAAAACATATAGAAGGTTGTAAAGTAAAACAAACTTTTCACTTAAATCATGATGCTTTCCTCTCCATTACTTCAGGTAACTAACTTTAAGACAAAAGTTTCTTCAATCTTTTAAAACAGACATTGGTATGCTCTCAAACCAAACTGTTTAAATTTGAGTTAATCTTTGAAAAGTTGTTCGTTTTTTGAAAAACCTCTCATTGTTTTTTTTAATAATTTTTAAGATTCCAATTGTCATAGCTACATCAATGTTCACAACTTTCCATGTAAGTTATTATATAACACTATTTAACCATACATTCAATCACAGTGAAACAGTTGTGAGCAACCGTATGAAATTCAAGGTTGTAAAGAGATTATGCCTGTTTAAAATCAAGAACATGTTGACATAAGTTCGAGGAAGTATTCTTGCACAGATAATGTCATGACTTCTTTTATTTTCTTAAAGCAATCAGTTAATGTTATTTAGAATTATTTTTTCCCCGGGGTTCTTTTCAAAGAAGCAGTTTCCCAATTAATTCATTTAATTTAACTTTATTCTAGTATCAGAAAAATTTCCCATTTTAAATTTTTCCTTTTTTCCATTCTCTATTTTAAATCCAGTTCCTCATATCCCTGATCCAGAAAAACAAATTCTCAATTGCATGCATTTTTCAGTACACAGCTTAAGTAGGCATACAGCATGTAAGTTTGTGCTGTTAAAGCAATTTGTGAAAACACAATTGAGAAGAGGGAGAAAGTTTTAGCCTGTTTCCTTTCTTCCTTTCATTAAAGACCAAGTTTTCCTTGAGCTAGAGCTCTACCGTCAAAACGTTTTAAGTCCTAAGATTCTTTTTACCATAAATGCATATTTAAGTTTTAAATATTCCCAAATTCTGTTCATAAAGCATTCAGAAATGCCAACCCTTGACATATTAGTGTCCTGATTTCAAAATTGAAATTAGCATCAGATGGGGTGTTGCACCATCCCCAGTTCTCACTTGCCCTGAGGAAAGAAACGGGTGATTCTCTTCAGCTGAGGGACAGGAATGGTCAAAGCAGCACCAGTGATACTGAGGTGGCAGTGTGGTGACTATAGCACAAAGGCATGTACCTTATTGGAAGAAGCTTAATCTTTAGCTTTTGTTGCTCATAACAGGAAATGCCTTTTGTATCTTGTTCATTAAACCAAACCCTTTCAGTAAGGAGCTAATGATGGTGTTATGTAATAATATAAAAATATATAAAATAATATTAATAACCTGCAATAATATAAAATATAAAAATTATATAAATATAAAAATAATATTAAAATATATTAAAATAATATATAATATAATATAAGGCCTCTCATTCCAGCAGACTTTTTCAGGCCTCATTAAAGGGGTATCACAGAATTTATATATGTCTATCATATATTTATATATGTCTAGCCCCAGTGAACAGTGTCACAAGGGAGGGAGACCCTATGGACTAGCCACAGGCAATGCTCAGGTGCTCATCTGGAACAATAAACACCCACTAATAGCTAAAGCAACCCTGAGAAAAAAGAAGATGGGAGGCATTACTTTCCTCAATTTTAAATTGTCCTACAAGGGGCTGGAGTGATAGTATGGCTGTAAGGCATTTGCCTTGCATGCTGTCAATCCGGGCAGAACCCGGGTTCATTCCCTGGCATCCTATATGGTCCCCCAAGCCTGCCAGGAGTGATTTCTGAGCACAGAGCCAGGAATAACCCCTAAGCGCCTCTTGGTGTGGTCCAAATACCAAAAATAAATAAATTGTACTACAAAGTAGTAATCATGGTACTGAAATAAAGACAGACCCTCAGATCAACGGAATAGATGTGAATACAAAAAGAATAACCCTTAGGCATATAATTACTAATCTTTGATAAAGGAGTAAGAAAAAGCAAAATCGAGCAAGAAAAGCCTCTTCAACAAGTGGTGTTAGGACAACTGGTCAGCCACAAGCAAAACAGCAAACTCAGACCTCTATCTAACAACATGCATAAGTCAAATAAAAATGGATTAAAGATCTTGATATCAGACCTGAAACTATAAGGTATATAGAAGAAAATTTAGGCAAAACACTCCATGATATTGAAACTAAAGGCAGCTTCAAGGAGGAAACACCACTGTCCTAACAAATGGTAGCAGAGATAAATGGGATTACATTAAGCTGAGAAGCTTCTGCACTTCAAAGCAAACAGTGAATAGGGTCAAAAGTTCACCCACAGAATGGGAGAAACTATTCACACAACACCCATCAGATAAGGGGCTAACATCTAAGATATACAAGGTACTGACAGAACTTAACAAGAAAACAATATCTCACCCCATCAAAAAATGGGAAGAACAGACAATTCCTTAAATAAAACATAGAAATGGCCAAAAGGCACATGAAAAAGTGCTTCACATCACTAATCATCAAGGAGATGCAAATCAAAACAACAATGTGGTACCATCTGATGCCAAAGAGACTGGCACACATCACAAAGGACAAGAACAACCACTGCTGGTGCAGATGTGGGGAAAAAAACTCTCCTTCACTACTGGTGGGAATGCCATCTGGTCTAGCCTTTATAAAAAAAACAATATGGATATTCCTTAAAAAACTGGACATTGAGCTCCTATATGATCCAGCTATACCACTCCTAGGGGTATATCCTAGGACCACAAAAACATGAAATTTTCTTATACATGGATGGATATGGACCCTATTATGTTGAGGAAATAAGTCAAAGGGAGAGAGATAAGTACAGAATAGTCTCACTCATATGTGTGATTTAAGAGAAATAAAAGACAGTATAATAACACCCAGAGACAATAGAGATGAGGGCTGGAAGGACCAGCCCGTGATAAGAAGCTTATCACAAAGAGTGGTAAGTGCAGATAGAGAAATAACTACATTTTTTTACTTTTTCTTTTCACCTTTTCTGAGTTAATTAGCACAAGTACCCTTAATTATGTTAACTCTACTCTGGCTTATAAAAGTAGCAGGGAAAGCACCAGAGAGCTATGAGCTTGACTTGCTCAGTAAGATCACAGAGACTCCTCAGTCCCCCTGGCTGACATGTACTTTCTTCTGTAACTCTGTCTGGCTTCTTGTGTGATGCCCTTGTTGCTACCCTCTCATCCCAGAGTCAGCACATACACAAGCATGGTGAAGACTGTGAACTTCAGGCTGCAGGCAGCAGCCCGAAGAAAATGAGCAACCCCCACAGTTTCTCATAATAATACATAATTAAACAAGTACTTCATTTGCTTCCACCACTCCATGTTCCAACACTAATCCCACTACCAATATAAGTATGTTTTCTCCATCATTGTCTCCCACCCATTTCCAAACTTGCCCCCTTGGAAGGCATGAAATAATGTATTTCATATTGTTTGATTATAGGTTTAAGTGCTGCAAAAAGAAAATTTGTGAAAATCATTGTATCTTGCAATGTGGCCATTAAATCATTGTCAATATGTTTACTAAGCTATTTTTTCTTGTTGATCTTTCTGATTTTTCTTGGAATATTTTGTAGCCTTCATTCCATGTTGATGCTAAATTGGTGTGTTCTATGGAGCTGGCTATGTCAGTGGTGGCTGTTTATTTTAGACTTTTGACATCTTTCATGGAAGAACACAAACATAGCTTTAAGTCGATTGATTTTTGGCTTTATTATAGCAAGAAACCAGTCTACTATGATTTTTTCTCCATATCTCCAAGTCCAAGATAGTAACAAAAGATTCATTTTGGTTTTGTCCTTTGCCTCATTTGGACTTCCCTTCTCTAACATTGAGAAACCTGAACACATCATCTTTAATCTGATATACCCAAACTTTCATCACTTTTCCTCCTTGCAACGTTTCCCTTATCATACCACATGTGACAGCATTGGTGAATCTCACAAACATTTTGTTGAACAAACATTCAAATACAAACAAATATAAAAGGAGGTAAAGTGATATGCATGATATTCCTTCAGTAATAGTATTAAAAGCCACAGTACCTAAAAGGAAAAAAGAAAGAGGAGAGAGAAAACAAAAATGTCTGCCATAGATGATTGGTGTTGGAATAATGTATGACTGAAACTAAATCATGAACAACTTTGTATCTCTCAGGGATTCATTTCAAATTTAATTTTAATTAGGATCAGAGTGATAGTACAGTTGGTATCATACTTGCCTCATATACAGCCAACCCAAGTATGATCCTGGCATCCCAAATGGTCCCATTAGAACACTAAGAGTGTTTTCTGAATGCAGAGCCAGGAATAACCACTGAGCACTGCCAGGTGTGGCAGTTAATTAATTAAAAGAAGAGTATAAGTGACTTGATTATGTATAAATGAAAATCAAGATAAGCCACAGGCATTCATAATGATAGCTCAAGGAGCTGAGTGTTTGCTTTGGATACTGGTGACCCAGGTTTGATATCCAGCCCTACATGATGCCTAGACATAGTTTGGGGCAACATCGTATTCTTTGAGAAATAGAAATACTAGATGCAACATACAAAAATACATGCATATTTTGCATGAGAAAGAGGAAGAGAAAGAGGGAGAGAGGAAGAAATAAGGAAGTAGAGAATAATTCATAATAATCAAAGGTGATACAAATACGTTACTTCTGATGTGGGTGTGTAGCTAGGGAGGAGAATGAGGAAGAATGAAAGTATTTCTTATCTTATTCTAGGGAGTGATACTAAGCACATTCATAAATAAAAATTAATTGGCCTATTAACTTATGCTTAAGACCTGTTGTGTGATTAGTGACTATGTTAGATAGCACAGAAACATTTTAAGGGCAACCACCATGTTCCCTTTCAGTAGCATTTTAATTATAACATATGGTTGTATTTAATTCTAAATGTTATTCCTGAAGATTGCAACACTGAACTCAAAATTTCAAAATTTTAGGCTCAGATGAATCAAGGGACTGGAACATATACTTTGCATATGTAGCCCAGGTTTGATCCCTGGTACCTCATGGTCCCATAGTACTATGAGGAGTGCCCCCCCCAAAATAATTTCAGTAATTCTAAAGGGTCTAGGGAGATCTTAGTAGCAAAAATTGTTGCCATACAGGAGTCCAATGACTGCAAGCAAATTTTAGCATCACCCTACAGATCAGAGGGTGTTCCCAATGACAGCTATTTCAGACCTTAACCCTCCAACAAAGTGTTTGTGATCTCTGGCTCTGCTGGTGTGATTCTTAGAGCTGCAACAGTTGTGTGATTCCTAAGTGTGTGTGACTCCTGATGTACTTCAGAAACAATAAAGGGAAGGGAAAAACTAAGATAAATGAATAACATTTTCTCTACCCAAGTTTTAAATATATGGCGCTTGATATCAAACTATGATCAGATATAGGCAAGACAATTGCTTTAGCCCCTGTACTATCTGGCCCCTAAAATTATGTTATCATAAACCTCAGTCCCATATTCAAAGTCTAAGGATCTTTTATCATTATATAACTTTCACCTCCTTTGTGTTTTTAATTACTTTATTTAAACACTGTTTTACTGAGTTTTTCCTAATAAAGTTGTTTCTGGCATTTTACGTCCCAACACAAGTCCCACCATGAGTTTAACATTCCCTCAACCATTGTCATTTCCCAACAACCCTCAAACCTGGATCCTTGGTGGGGACAACATTATTTACTATATAGTGTTTCTCACAAATAAATGGCAATGAAATTTTTAAAAAATCTTAAATAACAGAGCATTTATGAAAATTATTGTATCTTACAATGTTACTTTAACTATTTGAAGGTTTACTAAGCTGTTTGTTGCTAGTTTAGCATTCTGTGTTGTTGCTGTAGTTTGTTGAGCTTAGGTGTCTTCTGAGAAGCTACTAATTAGAGGCTACTTTCACCTCTAATTTGATATGTCGCCACTGGGGTGTCAGTATTGATGAATTTGATGTTGCTGGGATCTATAGATCAGAACCAATGAATGGAGGCAGCTGCTGGGGCTTCTGGAATTATGAAGAGTCAAGAAGAGGCTATCAACTCGCACCCCAAGAAGACCCCTTGAGTTTTAATGCTCAAACCACCATACCTTGAGGTATTTTTCTCAGTTAGATGTCTCTGCAGAGATTAGTGATGAAGCAATAATGTTGAGCCATTGGCATGGGCCATAGTGACTGTGGTGTGTGAGTACAGCTATTAGGGCTTTGACAGGCCTTGAAATCAGCCCACTTCCCTTCTGGGGCATCTGAGAGATTTTAGCTGCAAAATCAATGTACCCATGTATTATATCAGTGCCCTTAAATGTTAGCAGCTAGGCTTGCATCTCTTCCAAGAATAGTGTGAGACTATGAAGCTGGTTGATATGCTGACAATGGCGGTTGTGGTATGTTATGGCAGCTCCTGCTCTGTTCTTTTATATCCTGCATAATTATGAGGTTATCTTCTAGTTGTCTCTTCCCTTTGACTAGTTTCACTCAGCATGACTCCCTCTAGCTCCATAAATGCTGTAGCAAACTACAAGTGTCCAGATTTTCTTAGAAATGAATAGTATTGGGCTGGAGAGACAGCACAGCGGTAGTGTGTTTGCCTTGCATGCAGAAGGACGGTGACTCGAATCCCGGCATTCTATATGGTTCCCCCAAGCATGCCGGGGGCAATTTCTGAGTTTAGAGCCAGGAGTGGCCTCTGAGCGTGCCAGGTGTGACCCAAAATCCAAAAAAAAAATGAATAGTATTCCATTGTGTCTTTATTCTTTCATCTGTAGTTGAACACTCGGATTGTCTCCATACCTTATGTCAATAGTGTGACATGGAACATGAATATGCAAATATCTTTTCCACATAATGTGTTTGTGTTATCAGGAATGCCAAGAAGTGAAAAAACCTCAGACATATGGAAGTTCTGGTCTTACTTTTTTGAGAAATATTCACTCAGCCTTCCATAGAGTGATTTAGAATACATGTTCACTAAGAGCAAATGAGGGTGCCATTTTGTTTCTTTCTGTTGTTTTTGTTTTTGGACCAATTTTTCAAGACTTACTCCTGGTTCTACATTCAGAGATCATTCCTGGCATAGTTGAAGGGATGAAATAGAGTCCAAGGACTGAACCAGGGTGGGCTTGCATGCAAGGCAAGAACCCTACTCTCAATACAATCTCTCCAGTTCCCAAAGTCTGCCTTTATAACCATACTCAGCCAGCACTAGTTGTTTTCAATCTTTCTGGTGTGTGCCATTCTCCCTTCATGTGAGCTGTTACCACATGTCTGTTTTGATTTCTATCTCCCTGATAAAATTCAAGATTGTCTGTCAACCATATCTATGCCTGTTGGCCATATGTCTGACTTATTTAAGCAGAAAAATTGAATCATCTCCTTTAGTGTGCAAATATTTTCTCCCAAATCAGTAGGGCACTTTTCAAATCTTTTAAGCTGAATTTATATTTTGATATAATTAAATTTTTATTAATTATTTTATTTAAACACCATGTATATAAGGTTGCTCATACTAGTGTAGTTTTTTTATAATTACAAAGTTATTCATGGCTGAGCTTCAGTCATCCAATGTACACCCTTGACTAGTACACTTTTCACACAACCAATGTCCCAAAGATCCCTTCCGCCCTCCCCCATTCCTCCCTATGGAGCAGACAGTTTTCTCTTTCTTTTTCTCTCTTTCTCATGTATACAGACATGCTCACTTTCTTTCTTCAACTCCCTTTTAGACACTATGCTTTGCAATAATGTAACTGAGGGGGGATCAAGCCTATCACTTTATCTCTTTTCAAAAACTGAATTTTTGTTCAGAGTGATCATTTCCAACTATCATTAGCATAGTAATGACACGCACTAAGTGCACTCTCCAACTATTCATTTTTTGTACACTCTCCAACTATTTGTGGAAACTTCCTATCATCGACTGGTCATACTGGCCCTTGTCTCCTTTGTTCTGGGTATTATTACCATACTACATTATTTTATATCCCACGAATGACTGTGATCATTCTATATCTATTCCTCTCCCTCTGACTCATTTATCTCAGCATAATACTCTTCATATCTGTCCTCATATAAGCAAATTTCATGACTTTATTTTTCCTAAAGCTGTGTAGTATTACACTGTGTAGATGTACCACAATTTTTTATCCACATATCTGTTCTTGGGCACTTGGGTTATTTCCAGATACTATTGTATAGCTATTGTAAATAGTGCTGCTATGAATGTAGGAATAAAGAGGGCTTTTCCACGTTGTGTTTTTTTGAGCTCCACGGGTATTTTTGTACTTTGTGACGTTCCAGTCTCTGAGGTGTGAAATGATATCTCATTGTGGTTTTGATTGGAATTTCCCTGATTAATGATGTGGAACGTATTTTCATGTGCCTTTTGAACACCAGAATTTCTTCTTTGAGGAAATGTCTGTTTATTTCTTCTGCTCACTTTGGATGGGGTAAGATATTTTTTTCTTGCTAAGCACTGCCATTGCCTTCTATATCTTTGATTAATCTTTGACAAGATAAGAAATACAAAGTGGAGCAAGGAAAACCTCTTAAACAATTGGTCCTTTATCTGATGGGTATTGGATGAACAGTTTTCCACATTCCATGAATAGTCTTTGTATCCTAATCGCCATTTCCATTAAGGTGAAAAACTTCTTGATTTAATGTAGTCCCATTTTTTTTAACATTGCTTCCACTTGCTTGGCAAGTAGTCTTTCATTACTGAAAATGACTTTGCCTTCATTGTCATGGAGTGTTCTACATATATTTTCCTTTTCTGTGGGGGGCACACCCGTTTGATGCTCAGGGGTTATTCCTGGCTAAGCGCTCAGAAATTGCCCCTGGCTTGGGGGGACCATATGGGACGCCAGGGGATCAAACCGCGGTCCTTCCTTGGCTAGCGCTTGCAAGGCAGACACCTTACCTCTAGTACCACCTCGCCGGCCCCATATTTTCTTGATGTACCTTATGGTTTCCTGTCTGTTATCAAGGTCTTTAATCCATTTGATTGAAGTTTTGTTCACAGCCTTAAAGACAGATTTGCGTTCACTTTTTGGCATGTAGCTAACCAATTTCACCAACACCAATTGTTTAAGAGGCTTTCCTTGCTCTACTTTGTATTTCTTACCTCTTGTCAAAGATTAATTGATAATATACCTAAGTGTCAGTTTCAGAATACTTAAGTCTATTCCATTAATCAGAGAGCCTATCTTTATTCCAATATTATGTGGTTTTATTGTCTACCGCTTTACAGTAACATTTCAAGTTGGGGACTCTGATGCCTGCTATCTTCTTTTTCCAGATGATTGCTTTCACTATGTGCAGAGTTTATTATCACATATGATATGTTTATTTGATATGTTTCTTTGAAAAATGCCATGTGTATCTTTATAGGAATTGGATTAAACCTGTATAGTGCTTTGGGATGTATTGCCATTTTAATTATGTTGATCCTCCCAATCTATGAGCAGGGTATAGGTTTCCATGTCCTTGTGTCATCTTTAGTTATTGAAGTAGTGTTTTGTAATTTTTGTTTCACTGGTCTTTCATTTCTTTACATAAGTTGACTCCAAAATACCTGGTTTTCCAAGGCACAATTATGAATAAAATTGTTATTTTAATATTTCTTTTTTCTCTTTCATTTCTTTATATAAAAAGCCACGAATTTTAGGGCTGGAGTGATAGCACTGGGGTAGGTCATTTGTCTTACACACAGACACTGGGACTGAGCCAGGCTTGATTCCCTGCATCCAATATGAGCCCCCAAGTCTATCAGGAGTGATTTCTGAGTACAGAGCCAGAAGTAACCCCTCAGTACCACCAGGTGTGCCCCTCCAAAATGCCAGAAATATTTGCAAACTAATTTTGTAGCCTAACATTTTACTAGCAAATCTATTGTTTCTAGTAGCTTTTTTGAAAAGTCTTTAGGATTTTCTGAATACAGTATGTGATCTACAGTGAGAACTTGATTTCTTCCTTTCCTATCTGGATACCCTTGTTAATATTTTCCTTGCCTAATTGCTATGACAAGTACTTCCAATATTATATTGAATAGAAGTGGCAAGAGGGGTCAATCTTGTATTTTGTCATATCTTAGATAAAAGGCTTTTATTTGTGTCCCATTGAGTATAATGCTTGCTATAGGCTCATAATAAATGATTTTATTTTATTGATGAAGGTTCCTTCAATTCCCATCTTGCCAAGAGTTTTTTTATCATTAATGGTGACTGGATCTTGTCAAATGTTTTCTCTGCATCTATTGATGTGATCATACAATTTTTATATTTTCTTTTGTTGATATTGTATATTATATTTATTTATTTTCATATGTTAGCCATCCTTGTATCTCTGGAATGAAAACTTCATGATCATGGTGGATGACCAAGTTTAATCTCTGGGTGAGCTGTCAGATTCTACTTGCTAGTGTTTTGTTGATGATCTTCGCATGTGTTTCATAAGAATATCAGCCAGTAATTATCTTTAATTGTGGCATCTCTATATATTATTTCTTTAATTTCCTGGAAGATACTGAAAAGAATTGGCAGTAAGTCTTATTTAAAGGTTTGAAAAAATTAGTGAAACCATCTGGGCTTGGGCTTTTGTTTTGGGGAAGTCTTTTGATTAACATTTCAGTTTCCTCAGTAGTGTTATTTCTGTTTAGGTATCCCAGATCATCTTTGTTTAACCTTGGGAGGAGATAGGTCTCCAAAATTATATTCATTTCTTCCAGGTTCTCTTGTTTTGTGTCACTAAGATTATCAAAGTAATCTCTGATTCCTTTTCAAATTTTTGTAGTATCTGTAGTGACATTTTATTATTATTAATATTAAGGCTTCCTGCTTAAATTTATTATTTAATTTATTATTAGTTTTATTAAATATCTATTTCTTTATGAATCTTGCTAGTAGTTTATCAATCTTGTTTATTATTTTAAGGAACCAACTAGTTCATTGATCTCTTGTATTGTTTTGGGGTGTCCATTTCATTAATTTCTGCTCTAAGAGTTATTTTCTTCTTCCTACCTGTCTGGTCCATTTTGTTGGAAATTTTCCAATTTCTTTAGCTGTGGCATTAAATTTTCTGTGTAGGCACTTTATTCTCTCCTGATGAATGCTTTCAAAGCTATAAATTTTTTTCTTAATACAGCTTTTTTCTGTATGCCAAAAATTCTGATAATTTGTGTCTTTATTCTCATTTTTTTCTAGGAATCTTTTGATTTCCCCTTTTATTTCATCTTAACCTACTGATTGTTCAGCAGTGAGCTGTTAAATTTCCAGGTATTAAAGTTATGTATCCATTCCTGCTTGTAATTAACCTTTATTTTTATTTCTGCCCGTAAATTACCTCTATTTTCTATTTCCATCATGGTCTGAGAAGATAGTTGATACAATTCCTGTCCTTTTTGATTTTATGGCCCAGAGTGTGGACTATCTTGGAGAATGCCCCATGTGCATTGAAGAAGAATATGCATTCAAGTTTTAAGGATATATATAGTATATATATGTATATATATATAGTTTTACTATATAGGTCAATATCTGCATAAATATACATATATACTAAGCCTCTCTTCTATGTCTTCATATATATATACATATATGTATATATATACATATATACTAAGCCTCTCTTCTATGTCTTCCTTCAAAGACAGTATATACTTTTAGAGTCTTATCTTGGTTGATATATCAAGAGGTGAAAAACTGTTGTTGAAGTTCTCACTACTCTTGCATTGCTACTAAGGTTTTTTCAAGTCTATTAGCATTTGCTTTATATATTTTTGACACATCATTGGATGCATATATGTTTAGGAGTGAGATTTATTCCTACTGTACATATGTCTTGATTATTAAGCAATGACCTCCTTTGTCTTTTATAACTTTTTAAATCATGACTTCTATGTCATATGCTATTAGTATGATCATCCCCGTCTTTTTTTTCTCTTGGGGTGGAGTGGTGGTATGGTAAGTGGTGGGTAGTGATGGGACACCCCAGTCTTTTTAAGGGAAATGTTTTCTTGAAGGATTGCCTTCCATATTTTGACTTTGAATCTATGTTGGTTATTTCAGACAGGAAAATATTAAATTCAATGATCTGATTCATATTGCCAATCTGTATCTCTTTTGTTTTGTTTTTGTTTTTTGGGAGAGAACACCCATTTGACACTCAGGGTTACCCCTGGCTATGCGCTAAGAAATCGCTCCTGGCTTGGGGAACCATATAGGACACCAGGAGATTGAACCATGGTCTGTCCTAGGCTAGCACTTGCAAGGCAGACAGATGCCTTACCTCTAGTGCCACCACTCTGGCCCCAACACTGTATCTCTTAACTGGTGCATACAGTCCATGACGTTGACAGAGATGATTGTCATAAAATTTTGTCTCATGTTTTTGTAGAAGTTTGGTGTGTTTGTGGTGTCTATCGTGCCTTAACACGACCCTTAAATTCTTTTTTTAAGGTTGCTTTTGGGTCTAATATTCGTGAGCTTTTTGTTATGCATGAAGTTCTCTATCCTTCCTGTAAATCTGATTGAAAGTATGGTTCTGTATTTTAATTACTTAGGCATTCACTTCATTAAGTTTTATCACTATATCACATCATTGCCTTAGAGCCTGTAGTATTGCTTTTGATGATTTTGCTCTAAATCTTCAGTTTGCTTTTTATATGTAATTTCCCTTTTTATGTTTCTTCTTTCAGTATTCTATTTATGGTGTTCATAATTGGGACTAGGATGTGCTTTGGGGTACTTAAGTTGGATCTCTTTTTGCTGATAGTTTTTGGGTGTCCTACATATGGTTGCAAGCATTCTACAGCTCTGGGAACACAATGATTATGTCTTTGACTTTTCCTTTTTTTTAATTTTCATTTTTAATTATTAGAAAAATGATGCAAAGAGGACAAGGTAAAGTTACAGTGAAAGGACAATTGCCCATAAACAGAGTTCTCAGAAGAACACCCATAAACAGAGTTCTCAGAAGAAATCCCCTTGCTGATGCCTAAATATTGAACTTACAGTCAAAGAACATTAAGAAAAATAAGGCAGAACCCATGTACAATTACATTGTCCACAAGTCCCCAGATTGTAGTACATTATAACATTTCTTAGCAGTACACAATGCAACCTAAAGCCATGAGATTTATGTGACTCCTTAAACATTGAAGGCATAGTATTTTTTTATATTTTCATGCGCATACATATTAGTTTAAGTTAACATCAAAAGTTTAAGAGGTTTTTTTAAGGGTTAGTCAAAAGGGCACGGTAAAAATGGTGTTAGAGTGGCAAATATTGTTTGCATAGGCCCACCAAAATATGGGGGACATGGAAAGGAAAAGCCTTGGTCTAAATACAAGGAGACCCCTACCCCTGAATTGTCCTGGCATAAGACCAACTCTAGGCTCCAGGCAAACTAGTTTATTCAATCCAAGTCATTGTCTGTAGTGCCAATACAGTTTTATTTTTCATGCAGTTCTATTGTTGGCATCAGGTTTCTGTATTAAAGATCCTGGAATCTGCACATCCTACATTGAAGTCAGGCTGGTGTGGAGTATCCTCTAGTTTTACCTCACAATTAAGGGGCAATACAGAAAGCCCTGTCCAGTAAGCAGGTCATTGTTGTTGTTGTTGTTGTTGTTGTTGTTGTTGTTGTTTTTGTCATTGTTGTTGTTAAGTCTTCTCAGTGTTAAGGGAAGTTTCTTTTGAGTAGGTCGATGTCAGAGCAGCGGTAGGGTCTTCCCTGGAAGAGGATTGCCTCCAGGTGATGTTATAGATAACCTTAGATGTTTCGTAGATGTGTTCTCTAGATCTGGGGTAAATGGAGAATGCCCATTCTTCTGAGGCCTGTGCCAGGTCTTTATGTCAATGTTCAGGGTGTAAGGTCCCATTGCACTACAAGATTTGTGTGTTCCCATCTCTAGTAGATAAGAACTTATTTGTATGTATAGTATTTTCCCGTTTTAGTGTGCCTATGCAAACAAGAAATAAAGCCACGTGGCGTTATCAGACTATATGGGGTCATAAGAACACGTTCAACAATACCCATGACTTGGTTCAAACATAAGCATTAAACTGAGGGATTCTTTCACACCAAATTCCATATTGAGCAGTTCACAAAGAGAAGATAAAAAAGGGGGGGATCGTCACTGTATAAGAGAATATTCAGCAAAAGTTATAGCCGTCAAAAAAAACACATATAAAATATTGAAAAGACATACATGTGCTTTCTATGCCTTTTGGAATAGTTGGGTGGGTGTTAACTCTAGGGCACCACTTTGGTCTGTGACTTAGGACTCTACAGTACTTAAGTTAAAAAGGGTAAATGAGGAGTAATGATGATAGGGGTTAAGAGAGTTAAAGAGAAAAATGATCTTTTGTAGGGGTGTGTGAAAGGGCAGAGGACAAAATGGACATTCTGCACACATAAAAACATAATTCAATGATAGTGAGTGCTATTAATGTATTTGGTGGGCGCAGGGGCACTAGCTCCCCCCCCCCCCGCGATTTTGAAAATACAGACTGGAAAGAGAAAACCAGTGACTGCATCAAGAAGCTGGGAGGCCTGAAGTTCAGAGCCCCACCCAGACCCTCCCCAAGGAGCCGAATGAATAATAGGGGAAAGCCTAGGGTACCTTCAAGCTCCGCCAAGGGACCCAACTCACTGGCTTGCCCAGGCATGTGGCCCGGGGAAGCCCTGGAGATCTGGAGCAAGGCGGTAGAGGGGTGCTGGGGTTACCCAAGTCCCGCACCCCCCCAGGCCTGGTTAAGAAGGCCTCTGGCATGGCGGAGGCCTGCCGAACCCCATGCTGCTAGACTCCCGGCTCCCAGGAAGGAAAGAGATCCGACTTTTCCTTTTATAAAGATTTTCTTTTGGGCCCTCTGGGACCCCAATGATTCTTATGTTGTTCCTATTGAATTTTGTGGTAAGAGTAAGGATAACAAATATTAGTACTGTAAATCATTATTATGCATGGAAGAAGCAGGGGTAATGCCATGGATATAACTCACAGCCTCACCCATACAAAGTGGGCATTCTACCATTAGGTCATATACCCTATCCTCTGAACATTTCTAATTTGGGAATTTTCATTTTGAGGACACACTCCAGTAGTTACCAGGCTTCACTCTTTATTCTGAGCTTATTAATCATTTCTGGCATTCATTCATTTTTATTATTGAAACCCAACTACAGACATGTTTGTAATCACGGTGCTTAAATAAAGATATTAATTTAAAAATATAATAAAATGAAAAAAGTCATTCCTGGCAGTGCTGGAGATCAAACCTAGGTTGACTGTATTCAACGTAAGTGCCTTTTTTACCAGCTGTACTAGCTTCCTGCCCCTTTAACAAGTTTAATTTTGTGGACTATATTACATAAAATCTTGTCCATGGAATGAGACTTTATTACTAACTTTATATTGCAGTAGCTCACATTTTATAACTTGTCAAATGAGTTTGGGAGGATATGCAGAGATTGGATCTTTTGTATGTTGCTAGTAGGAATTTATAGCCACTTTCAAGCAGTTTGGCTGTTGCTTAAAAGTAAAACACAATTAACATCTGACAAAACAAGGTTATTTCTAGATGTTTGGCTAAGAACATAAGAAATATTCATTGATACAGACACTAGTCTATGAATGTTTATAGGAGCATTTTTTCAAAATAGTCACAAAGCAATAATACAGGTATTTATTTTTTAAGAATGGGTAAACAGTGTGCTGTTTTTACATAAATGGAATGTTTTCCAACCCTGAAAAGGGATGAAGTACTGACATATGCCAAAACATGGGTGAACCATGAAAAGTTTAGGCTCAATGAAAAAAAAGTTAGACATAAAATAACAGATTGTATCTTTGGTTCCATTAATATAAAATGTTCAGAGTAGGCAAATTCACAGATAGTTTTTGTTTTTATTTGTCAGGAAAAAAGATGCAATGTTGAGATTTTTTCCATCAGTATATATAGATCTACTTCATTCTGTCAACCACGGTTTATTGTCTATTATACAACACTATATATAACTCATGCAGTCAATAAAAGCCCTGTTTCTCTTTGGGTGATGTGGGAAGATTCCCCTTTCTGCTCCAGCAGCCAACAGCCAAGCCCAACACCCTCAAGCAAATTTTGTGTGAAGTTTAAGCTTTTCAAACTACCAAGTCACCAAATTTCCAGGTTTATAGATCTTGGAACACAAAATGTCATAAAATGTGGTAAAATCACTCACAGCAAATCTGGTAGAAAAGTTGCAATGAAGACCAACGGGATAAGTGAGCAGAAGCTATTCTGTTACTTGAGTAGTAACAGATACTTCTGTTACTATAGTTACAGATACTAGTAACTATACTTCAATAGTAACAGAAGGCTCAAATTGCACCGACCACAGTTCAGGAAGTCCTTCCACAATGACATTAGTAACACTATGAAGAGAAATAACAATAATTACAAATTGACCCTTATTGACAAAGTTTGTATTCACCATTTGCCTTTGTATTGTAACAAACAATATGGAGTAAATGCCTTTATGCTTCCAAGGGTGTAGGCTAAGGTGGGTAAGTGGGGAAACTAGGTACACTGGTGGAGAGAAAAGTCACATGGGTGGGGTTCTAAAGTCTGAGGCCTGTCAGAGGCCAAACAGGCATGCTTCAGACAAGAGAGGTTTTTCTGGGAACCAGGCTTAATAAAGGATCAGGCAGGGTAGAGAGGCCAGGAGCCTTATAATAAACCTCAAGGCCAAAGAAAGGGAAGGAGAGAGAGATCTGGGTTTGGGACCAGGGTAAGGATTCAGTCAGATACAGAACCAGAGAAAGGGGATAGGAAGAAGGGACGACAGAACAGTACAACCAACAGTTTGTCCAGCAAAGCTGCCGAGGAAATGTAGCCAGAATCAGAAGAAACTACAGCAGCAGTAGCAGCAGCCAGTTCCCACCAGCACCCATACCCCAGCATTCGAGCTGGTGTTTATAAACACCCCAGATAACTGCCACTAAATAATTAGGGTGTCATCTTAAAGGGACAGACTCCTTTTATGGGCTGTACAGACCCGTGAACCTAAAATCGTTGGGATTGGTGTTTGATCATTTAATGCCTGAAATTACTGTGTTCTGAATAACTTGGTAAATCGCAGTGGTGTAATAAAAATCTTTAAGCAGATGAAGTGCATGCCTTACATGTGCAAGCCCCCTAAGTTAGATCCCTGATATTACTTGTTCCCCCAGTAAATTCAAGTTATCCTTGATGACACTGAAGACTGTCAAGCCTGAGCACCAAACTATGAGGTCTATGCTGCTAGATGGATAGATGGCTGGATGAATAATTGAATGGATTTAGCTTTTGAAGAAATATGAATTTAGGATTTTTGAGTAATATGAATATGATATGACAGAATACTGGGTGCCAATTACAGATCTGTGTGTATTCATGTTGCTCTGAAAATTATATTTATGATCTAAGAACTTGAGAATAAGCTCTTTTAAGAAAGCAGTTTTGTAGGATAGAAAGTATATTGAGCTTGGGAGTCCAGCTTTCTATTTTAAGCACAGTTGTGAGCTGACTGGTGACCTGAGGTTTTCTCTGGTCCTTAATGTCATATTTTGAAAGAGCTGGGTTATCTGTTCATGTCATAGCATTTTCTTGGGAACAATCATTAACAACAGTAGAAAGGTACAAGGTATTGTTGTAAGTGTTGTGCCCTGTATGGAATAATTTCATTATCAACAAAGGTTTGTCTTTGGGGGAATTTTATAATCAACTGGATTTGCATCAAAGGAGGAAAGTGAAAGCCAGAGAAGTGAAATGGCAGACCTTAAAAGTGAGAACTTGGGGAGTCTAGCAGGAGGAGGGTTTGGCAGGCCCCCCGCCATGCCGGAGGCCTGCTTGGCCAGGCCTAGGGGGGGTGCAGGACTTGGGTAACCCCAGCACCCCTCTGCCGCCTTGCTCCAGATCTCCAGGGCTTCCCCGGGCCACATGCCTGGGCAAGCCGGTGAGTTGGGTCCCTTGGTGGAGCTTGAAGGTACCCTAGGCCTTCCCCCACTATCCATGCGGCTCCTTAGGGAGGGTCTGGGTGGGGCTCTGAACTTCTGGTCTCCCAGCTTCTTGAAGGATCTCTCCTTCCTGGGAGCCGGGAGTCTAGCAGGAGGAGGTTTGGCTGGCACTGGTAATCTCTGTCCAGTCTACATTTTCAAATGTACAAGAAACATTAATCGTACTCTCACAAGAAACATTAATCGTACTCTCACAAGAAACATTAATAGTACTCACTATCATTGAATTATGTTTTTATGTATGCAGAATGTCCATTTTGTACTCTGCCCTTTTGCATACCCCTTCATAAGTTCATATTTCTCTTTAACTTCCTTAACTCCTATCATCATTACTCCTTTTTTACCCTTTCTAACTTAAGTACTGTTGTGTCCTAAGTCACAGACCAAAGTGGTGCCCTAGAGTTAACACCCACCCAACTATTTTAAAAGGCATAAAAAGGACACATATCTTTTCAACATTTTATGGGTGTTTTCTTTGACGGCTATAACTTTTGCTAAATACTTTCTTATACAGTGATGATCCCCCCCCCCATGTTTTTTATCTTCTCTTTGTGAACTGCTCAATATGGAATTTGGTGTGAAAGAGTCCCTCAGTTTAATACTTATGTTTGAACCTAGTCATGGGTCTTGTTGGAAATGTTCTTATGCCCCCATATATCTGATAGCACCACGTGGCTTTATATCTTGTTTGCGTAGGCACACTAACATGGGAAAATACTATACATACCAATAAGTTCTTATCTAATAGAAATGGGAACACACAAATCTTGTAGTGCAATGAGACCTTACACCCTGAACATTGACATAAAGACCTGGCACAGGCCTCAGAAGAATGGGCATTCTCCATTTACCCCTTGATCTACAGAAGACATTTACAAAACATCCAAGGTTGTATATAACATCACCCGGAGGCATTCCTGTACCAGGGACGACCCTACAGCTGCTCTGACATCGATCTACTCAAAAGAGACACCCCTTAACACTGAGAAGGACAACAAGAACAATGACCTGCTTACTGGACAGGGCTTGCTGTATTGCCCCTTTATGGTGAGGTTTGTCTATAACATTACCTGGAAGCAATCCTCTACCACGGAAGACCCTACCACTGCTCAGACATCGTCCTGCTCAAAAGAGACTTCCCTTAACACTGAGAAGACTTTAACAACAACAACCTGCTTACAGGACAGGGGCTTCCTGCATTGCCCTTTCATGGTGAGGTGAAAACGAGAAGGCACTCCACATCATGACTTCAATGTAGGACATTCAGATTCCAGAATCTTTAATACAGAAACATGAGACCAACAACAGAGACTGTGTGATAAGTGTGTTGGCGCTACGGACAATGTCTTGGAGGCGAACGATAACTTTCCTGAGGCCTAGAGCTGGTCTTATGCCAGGAAACTTCTGGGGTAGGATCTCTTGTATTTAGGCCAAGGTTATTCCTTTCCATGCCTCTGATATTTTGGTGTGGCCTATGCAAACAACAATTGCCACTCTAACACCGTTTTTACTGTGCTCCTTTGACTCTAATCCTTAAAACGCACCCACTTAAAATTTGAGGTTAACTTAAGCTATATGCATGTACATGGAAATGTAAAAAATACTATGCCTCTAATGTTTAAGGAGTTACGTAAGTTTGATGGCTTTAGATTGCCTTGTGTGCTGTTAAGAAATATTATAATGTGCTACAATCTGGGGACTTGAGGGACAAAGTAATTGCACAAGGATTCTGTTTTATTTATCTTAACTTTCTTTGGTGAAAGTTCAAAGTTAAGATATCAGCAAGGGGACTTCTTCTGATAATTATGTTATGGGTGATTGTCCTTCCACTGTAACTTTACCTTATCCTCTTTCTTTGCATCTTTTGTTCTCATAATTCAAAATAAAAAAATCATAAAAAAAAAGAAAAAAAAAAGTGAGAACTTGTCTGGAAGCCCAGCTTTAGAACAATTCAGATTCTCAGTTAGTCTAGCTCTTTGGATGTGGCTCTGAGTCAGTAGGGCGACGCTGCTTTTCCGGATCACCTTCAAATAGATGTCAGCCTCTCTTAGACACTGAGCCCTGAAAGGAGCCAGGAACCTGGGGCATTAATGAACTTTTGTTCACTTCAGCACAGATTGCTCTGACATTTGCTGTGTTCAATCTGAGCATGCCCTGGTTCCTCTGAAATCTCTTCCATCACAATATTAGTTTAATTTTCTTCAGATCCAATGACTTCTTGGCCTACAGATTGGTAGAGGATAGGTTATTTTTAAATCTCTGGCTAAACATCAATATTAAATATTTCTGTGTGCCATTTGAAACAAAACCCAACATACATTCTTGCTTTTTGTCAGGTGTCAACACAGTGAGACAAGTGGCGTAGCTATCTACTTGACTCTCTGTCCCTATACCCTCTCCTTTCTCCATAGCAGTCCCCTTCTGGCCACATGACCCCCAATCTATGAGCCAAAAACTCTATGTCCTATCTTTGGGGGCCAATCTTGCCCTACAGCAACTTAAATTCTTCCCATTCAATGCTCATTCATATTCAGAAATAATATAGTGTTGACAACTGCTACCTTCATCCTGAAGTTCAACTTCGTAAAATTTGTCTCTGAATCTTGTCTTTGTTGTTGAGCTTCTACTTGGTTATTAGTAATTTTTTATATTGGAAATTTATTCTGTTTTTCCTTAGTATTTTTCTTCCTGCCTCTCAGGAGTTCTAGCTCTTCACTGGTTATAGCTTTCCAACTCCATGCCTTAATTTCCTAAGGATGCCTAACCAACTGCATTTGAACACCAGCTGCTGACGGAAATCCCAAGAAATCCCAATCTTGATACCTTGAAATTTGCTCCATCTGCTCTAATTAGATCTTATCTCTAAGCTGGATTATATGACAAATCAGAACCAAGTGGATATTTCTATTTCATTGATATTTCTATTTCACATTCAAAATGAACCAATAACATTTCCCCTTGAATAGTGGGGTTTATTTACCTTTGGGTATTTTTGGTCACTCAGGGATCTGCACTCTTGGTGATACTCCTGGAGTCATAGTACAGTGAATAGAATATTTACCTTGCACATGGATGGCCTGGGTTTAATTCTTGGTACCTCATATGATCCTTCAAAAATTGCCAGGAGGGATCCCTGAGTGCAGAGCCAGTAATAAGCACTGAGCACCAACATGTGTGACCCCAAATCCAATAAATAAATAAAATGCATCTACCTCAAAGGCCCAAAAACTCTACTCAGAAAATATATTTGTGCTAATTTATTCATTACATCACTTTTTATAATAGCCAAAACTTAGAAACAATAAAAATGTACAAGGAGAAATGACTGGGTTATTAGATACACAAAATGGATTTATTCCACACAATGGAATACTACTCAGTGATGAAGAAAGATAAAATCAAGAAATTTGCCAGTACATGGATGGAACTGGATAGTAAATCCTGAGTCCTGTCAACCAGAGAGAGAAAGATACAGAATGATCTCTCATATGTGGTTACAAAAACCCACAGTATGGCAACAACATCTGAGATCTGGTCTACAAAATGGTGATACTGGTGGAGGGAGGGGAATGGGTGGTAAAGCAGAGGAGGAGACAGATCATCCTCAGACAATGGTACCATCATGATGGTAGTGGATCTAGTGTTGCGATGTTCTATGCAGCGATCCCTATCATTGTTAGTCTTGTACAACTGTAAATCACAGTGGCTAAATTTTTACAAACTAGCAATTAAAATGTGGAAGAGGGTGACTTTGCATACTGCACCAATGGAAAACGGCATCTAATCTCCAATAACAAATCTAATTCCCTTATCTTCACCAAGATCAACCCCCAAGCACCAACTCACATTCAGCCTGAGTACTGCTAGATGTAACCTCCCAATCAAAAATAAATAAATTAAAAAGACATAAAATTGGGCCCTTTGTGAACTATTTAAAATAAATCAATTTTTTAAAAAAGATTTGTTCAATAAAGTAAGAGACAACAAAAATAAAGAAAAAAATGAAAGACTTGTTCAAGGGCATCAATTGACCTATTACCTGATAAAATCAATCAAAATATTTAAATATTTCAATGTTTTTTGCTCATAGTATCATTTTTTGCAATGAAAAACTACATATAAAAACATGGAACACTTCACAAATTTGCGTGTCATCCTTGCGCAGGGGCCATGCTAATCTTCTCTGTATCATTCCAATTTGAGTATATATGCTGCCAAAGCGAGCACCATAGTATCCTTTAATCTGTTGAGTTTAAGCTTCATAGTAAATCGGAAATTCATCTGTTCTCTGCAATGCTATATTTCTAATGCCTAAAACTGTGCTTAGTTTATGATAAGGTTGCAATGAATACTGTTGAAATGATGAAGTTTAATCAATTGTGTGGTAATGGAAGTGTTTGTCATATTCTCTGAGCTTTTTAACAGGTAAGATAAAGATTTAACATCTTTATTTCCAGGTATAAGGATAAGGAACACATGCAGGCAGAGAATCACCACTCATTCTAATACAGAGGTGAATATTTGTGTAGCAGATTAGTTAGTATATTTTGTTTGGATGTGCAGGTCTTTCAGACTACTTTGCCTAAATATTCTGAGGGCTTGTTCTATATCACTGTGGTTTTGGAGGAGGTTTGTCAGAAAGATTCATTCATTAATGCAAGAAATCATCCAGTTAGCAAATGTTCATTGAATGCCATGTATCAACCATAATTCTAAATGTGGGGAAGTGGACCCATAAATGAAATTAAATTCTGTTCCCAATAATTTTACATTGGGAAGAGAGAGATTTATCAAAAACAAAAGCATACTACAGCATTTGGTGCTATATCTCAAAGGAAACAAAATATTAAGAATTTTCTGATGATATTGTAAATAGCTCTGCAATGAATAGAGGGGTGCAATTTTGTATTGTGTGTGTTTTCTTGTATTCTCAGGGTATATCCCTAGGAGTGGCCTCACTGGATCATATGGGAGATCAATTTTCAATTTTAGAGTAATCTTCATATTGTTTTCCATAAAGGCTGGACCAGCAGTGAATGAGAGTTCTTTTCTCCCCACATCCCTGCCAGACAGTTTTTTGTGATTTGTGCCAGCCTCTGTGCCATGAGATGGTACCTCATAGTTGTTTTGATTTGCATCTGCCCGATGATTAGTGATGTGGAGCATTTTTTGATGTGCCTTTTGACCATTTGTATTTATTTCTTCTTTGAGGAAGTATCTGTTTATTTCTTTTCCCCACTTTTCCCCCCACTTTTCTTGTTAAGTTCTGTCAGTACCTTGTATTTCTTAGATGGATATTAGGTAAATAGTTTCTCCCAGTCTGTGGCTGGCCTTTGTATCTTCGTCACTATTTCCTTTGAGGTGCAGAAGCTTCTCAGCTTAATGTAGTCCCATCTGTTTATCTCTGTTTCAACTTGTTTGGAGAATGCTGTTTCCTCCTTGAAGATGCCTTTAGTCTCAATGTCATGAGTTGTTTTACCTACATGTTCTTCTATATACCTTATGGTTCAGGGTTTGATATTAAGGCCTTTAATCCATTTGGTTTTGACCTTTGTGCATGGTGTTAGACGCAGGTCTGAGTTTGCTTTTTTGCATGCGGCTGACTAGTTATGCCAACACCACTTGTTGAAGAGGCTTTCCTTGCTCTGTTTTGCGTTTCTTGCCCCTTTATCAAAGATTAATTTATGGGGCCAGAGAGATAGCATGGAGGTAAGGTATTTGCTTTGCATGCAGAAGGAGGTTGGTTCGAATCCCGGCATCCCATATGGTCCCCCGTGCCTGCCAGGAGCCATTTCTGAGCATAAATCCAGGAGTAAACCCTGAGCGCTGCTGGGTTAAAAACAAACAAAAAAACAAACAAACAAACAAAAAGATTAATTTATTATATGTCTGGGGAACATCCTCTGAATACTTCAGTCTATTCTGTTGATCTGAAGTTCTATCTTTATTCCTATTCCATGCTGTTTTAATGACTATTGATTTATAGCACAATTTGAAGTTGGGGAAAGTGCTATTTCCTATCTTCTTTTTCCTCAGATTTGTTTTTAGCTATTTGGGGGTGTTTATTATTCCAAATGAATTTTAAGAGTGTATGAACCACTTCTTTGAAGAATGTTACAGGTATCCTTAAAGGAATTGCATTAAATCTGTACAATGCTTTGAGAAGTATTGCCATTTTAATGATGTTAATCCCCAATCCATAAACAGGGTGTGTGTCTCCATTCCCTTGTGCCCTCTTTTATTGTTTGAAGGAGTGTTTTGTAGTTGTCTTTGTATAATTCCTTCACCACTTTAGTTGACTCCAAGGTATTTATTTGCGTTTGTGTGGCACTAATGTGAATGGGATTGTTTATTTAATGTCCATTTTTTCTATACACATCACCTGTGTATATTATATTAAATATTATATTCTATTAAGTATAATATAGTCTAGTCTTGCTCATTTGTGGGATTTAAAAGAATAAAAGATTTTATTGTAATAATACCCAAAGACAATAGAGATGAGGGCTGGAAGGAACATTTCAAGACATGAAGCTTACCACAGTGAGTGGTGAGTGCAGTTAGAGAAATAAATACACTAACAACTATCATGACACTGTTATTGAGTGAGAGAAACAGAATGCCTGTCTTGAATACAGGCAGAGGAAGGGGAAGAGGATGATGGGGGACATTGGTGGTGGGTATGTTGCATTGGTGAAGTGCGGAGTATTTTTTATATGACTGAAACCCAACTACAAACATGATTGTAATAATGGTCATTAAATAAAGATATTATTTAAAAAGCACTTTTCTAGAGCATGTTGAACAGATGATACACAAAAGCAGCAAATAAAGTTCATATTATGGTAGTGACTTACTCTTTCCTTTAGGAAATAGACTAACTTATGAGTCACTGAACAGTTCCAGCCATTCATTTTATAAAAAATAAATTAAAATTTTTCCCTGAGGAAATAGCCTTTGGCAGACCTGTAAGAAGTGAAGTGATTCCTGTGAATATTCAGGAAGAGTTTTCCATTAAGGAGTGGCAAGTCCATAACCTGAAAGTGGGAATATGTGTGACATGCTTTAAGAACAGCGGATTGATGGATATGACTGGAGCTTATCAGAAAAATAGCAAGAAGGATGGGAGGGTTGTCCAATTATGTAGGGGCATGGATTTGACGGAGTGAAATTTGGAGTAAGAAGATAATATTTAGTGGGGATTGAGTGATATAAATTCAAGCAATTCATTGTAGCTGCAGTTCTGCTCAAGAATATAGTTTAAGATATTAGGAGCAAAAAGCCAGGAAAGCAGCTGGGAGTTTGCCGCAGTATTCTAGATGGGAAATAATAATAGTTAAGATAAAGGTTTGTGCAGATATGGGATAAACCAATCAAATTCTGTTGTATTTATTATCATAATCATAATTATTATTTATATGAGGACGACAAGCACGCTAGTGATCAAATCCAGTTTTTCCTGGATTTGCAAGGGATGCAATTTACCATGAGACACATCCTTAACCCCTCTGGTGCTATTTTTAGCTAAAAAATCTAATTATTTGCAAATATCTTGGGAGAAAAAGGAATTTAGGATGACACAAAGGTTTGTTTCAGCAACTAGAAGGATGGCCTGTTGAGATGAAAAGTAGAGAAGGATTAAACAAAGAAAGAAAAAGGATCCAAGAAGCAAGATGGATATTACAAAGTCAGGCAGCACAGATTTATAGTCCAGATGTTAGCCATCCTGCCTGCCTTGAAACAACTTCAGAGAGGCTTAAAAAGCAGAATGACCTTGAAGTTACTGCATATTAGTAAGAAAGTAAAAGTAACTACTACACAGAAGTTTAGTTATAAAGTAAAATATTGCTTGCCTATCTCATTAATTATAAAAGTATAAAAGACAGAGAGGGACCAAAGAAATGTAGACAATTCTAAAGACTTAGGCAATTTAGCTGTTTAGATAATTGCTTTTCACACTGTTGGATTACACCCTCTTTTACTCAAAGCAAAGACATTCCCTAGCTTCTTCCATCCTTTTTCCCCTTCCCCCTTTTACATGTTTTACATGTAAAAGACTGGGTTACCTTGAGATAGGTACATTTATCTGTCACTGGATCCTCCCATTCCTGGTTGTGGATTGAGCTGATTAATAAAAAGAAGTCAGTTTAGGATGCTGAGGACCACAATGCTGGAAAAAAAAATCCCTTGCTCCCACGACTATGCTTTTCTACCATATGAATGTCTTGGTTTATTAATGTTAATGGCAACCCTGTTTCAGACCTATTCTTCTGGGTTGGATTACAGGAGTGAGCCTTTATACATGTGACTGATCTGGGTTAAATTCTTGGCACTGAATATGGTCTCCCATGCACCAACATGAATGATACCTTAAAACCACAGGTTTGGTTCCCCTCCCAATAATAATAATAATAATAACAACAACAACAACAACAACAACAACAAATTCAGCCACCATGTTTGAATCAAGCTACTCCAATTGTTAGAAGGGAATATTAGAATACAAGTTTAGAATTAAGTGCTGTTTCACTTAGATATAAGTTCTACCATGACAGGCTTTCATTGTAGAGGATAAGGAGTAGGCCCAATAAGATAACGAGTTCCAGAAACTTTATGGGCACATACCAGAATGATCATAAAGGAATGCAGGAAATAATCTAATAATTCACCCAAGGCTTTTAGATCATTGGACCTATAGAAATGGCAGGAAATAAAGATTTTTGAATGAAGTTTAAAATTATATTCATAATGGTTGTTTTATGTATTTTGTAAGTTGAGAAGTGTTTCTTTTATATTTTTTGATGGTATTGGGTCACACCTGGCAACGCTCAGGGGTTCCTCCTGGCTCTACACTCAGAAATTGCTCCTGGCAGGCTCGGGGAACCATATGGGATGCTGGGATTTGAACCACCATCCTTCTGCATGCAAGGCAAACACCTTACTTCCATGTTATCTCTCTGGCCCCTGTTTTTTTTTCTCTTCTTGGCAACTTTAGTATTTTGATTCTTCGTGGCATTATGTTGGTTTGGATAAATACAGGCAGGAAGTTTTCCTCTCTGTAGTCGGGATTATTCCTTGTGCGGACTAGAAATTTTAAAAGTCAGCTAGGGGACCCCAGAGCTCTCTTTCAGGGATACAGAGTTGAAAGGGGTCAAGGTTAAGTGACAAGCAGGTCCAGTACTATTACAAATACTCTGCAGATCTCAGGGAGACCACAGAAGTGGATTGGTCTAGGGAAATTGGAGATCATCTAGGAGTGTCTAGATAGGTTCTGGCTGGCCACAGCCTGGGTCCTGCTCTCAGCTTGAGAAAAGCTGCAGAGAACTTTTCCAGAGAACCTGTGGAGAGCGGTGGGGCAGGCTCTCCCTAGGACACTCCTACAGAGGGTGAAACACCCAAGCATGGAGGAAAGAGCTTAGGATCAGACTTCCACGAATTGCCAAAGATAGATGACTATGCATACATCCAAAGCACTTTCTGGACTCCTTAACAGAAGTAACAGAAGTCGTGCTCCATAACAGGAGGGAGCTCGACCTTGTTTTGCTTCAGCAGGGAGGGCTCTGTACCACTTTATGACAGTGAGATCCTGCATATTGAACCAGCTAGTGAGTTGTGTTAAAAACCAGGTCCAATCCAGCCCAACTACTGGTCTGAAGACAGCAGAACCAGCCTCTAGGTGAGACAACCATATGAGTGTGGTCAGGATTGACCACATGTACCAGAAGAGGGGAGGAATGTTAGAAGGGAATATTATAATTATTAACACAGTCTTTTCTCGAATGAGATGCAAAGCAAGCCATGAAAGAGTACGGCTACACCAGCTCATGCAGCGCAAATCTAGCCATCTCAGGAGGAGGTGGGAAAAGTCTGAATTCATGCTTGATGTCTATGCCACCCAGAATCACCATTCCCCCTACAGTCTGTCTCATCCATCACTGACTTTTAGGATTCCCTGCCAGGATGCTCACCTGACCACACTTCAGTTCTGCCAGGTCTTGGGCTGGTATCACCAGGGCTTTTGTTGAACAAGTGCTGGCACCTCCTCCTTATCTTCCTTCTTCGAGGAAAACCTGGCAGCTGTAATCATACCCACAGACACAATCGCCATGTTCAAACTGCGACTTCTTTCAGGATGTCCTGCAGCTGAATATATGTCCCTTAAAATTCGTAGTATCATAGCTTTGAATTTCTGGATCTCTGTGACGCTGTGATCACTAAAGGAACACCTCAATTTAATAAACTGAACATATAACAAGAACTTCTGTCATTGCATTAATGACTTTATTGGTGATACATTAATTTTGACAAATGACCTTGCTACTGTACTTTTTTCTTTCTTTTATCTCTTCTCTTCCATTTTATTTTTATTGTCCATTTTTTCAATAACTGCTTTCACTTATATAGAAAGAAATATTACAATGAATTACGTCAACTATGGGATACATTTTATTTAGATAAGTAAAATGATAAAAAATAAAAATAAACAAAAATTAAAACAAGTAAAAAATAACAGAAGAGGTAAAATCACCTTTCCTCACTGAAATTCTATCTATAAAGACCGATCCCATTACTAATGGGAGACTTTCTTCTGTCCTGCATATTTTCTTGTCTTTATCATGTCACTGGGAGCTCAGTTACTGCATCTTCTGTCTATCAGTCTTCATTGACAGGTGACAGTAAACTGTCCTTAATACTGCCATCATGAGAGGCTGGCAAGACAGAAGAAGCCGCAGGTTTATGGAGGGGGTAATAAGGAGTTCTGTTCGAATGTGTTACATTTAAAGGGCTGTTGAGTTGACAGTTGGGTAGGTGCAGCAGGATTTGAGAGAAGTGGTAATCTCAGTTACAAATTTAGAATTATTCAAATATTTATGCAGTTAAAGCCACACAAGGCTTGGGAAGAGTGTAGAGAATACAAATAAACCATGTTTGAATTCTGAGGCTATTCCATTGGTTAGAGGTCAGGAATCAAAGGAGAAATCAACAAAAGACCAGAGCAGGAATTAAAATGGTGTTTTCATAGTCATTGAAGAAAAAAGCATTTTAAGGAAGAGAGACGTTTCAGCTGTTTAAGATGCAGATGACTTGTCAAACAAGAGGTGGACTGAGAATTAGCCGTTTGATTTGACAAACAAGAAGGCCTATTTGTCATCTTGAGGGGGGGCTATCGTGTTAGAAAGATACAGACAGAACCTGATTGGAGACAAGTTAAGAAAGAGGCAGAGGGGCCAGAGCAATGGCACAGAGCGTGAGGCACTTGCCTTACAAGCCGCTTGTTGTGTATGTAAACATTTTAATGGGGTTATCATGTTACTGACCCTACCCTTGATCTGTGATTGTGCCCTACCCTAGGGTGTGACAACAGCCGCTGACTGAGGTTTCAATAGTGGCCTGCCATATGGTTCTCTGTGCCCTGTCAGGAGCGATTCCTGAGGTCATAGCCAGGAGTAACCCTGGAGGACCCCTGGATGTGGCCCCCAAACCAAAGGATGAGGAGGAGAAGGAAGGAAGAAAGAAAGGGAGGAATGAAATAAGGAATGAAGAAAGGATAAAAGGAATGAAGAAAGGAAGGAGGGAGGGCGAGGAAGGAAGGAAGGAAGGAAGGAAGGAAGGAAGGAAGGAAGGAAGGAAGGAAGGAAGGAAGGAAGGAAGGAAGGAAGGAAGGAAGGAAGGAAGGAGACAAGGAGGGAGAGTGGGAGAAAGGAAGAAAGGAAATAAAGAAAAAAGAGAGAAGAGGAAAGAAAAAAGAAAAAAGTAGGAAGAAATGAGAGGAGAGAAGGAGGGAGGGGGAAGGAGGAAGAGAGGGAGGAAGGAAGAAACGAAGGAAATAAAGAGAAAGAAAAAAAATACATAAAGAAAGGAAAGAAGAAAGAAAGATAAAGAAGTAATAAAGAAAAAGAAAGAAGGAAGGAAAGAGAGGAAGTAGGGAAGGAGAGAGGGAGGAACGAAAGATAAGAAAGAGATAAAGAAAGAAAGAAGGAAGAAAGAAAGAAAGAAAGAAAGAAAGAAAGAAGAAAGAAAGAAAGAAAGAAAGAAAGAAAGAAAGAAAGAAAGAAAGAAAGAAAGAAAGAAAGAAAGAAAAAGAAGAAAGAAAGAAAGAAAGAAAGAAAGAAAGAAAGAAAGAAAGAAAGAAAGGAAAGAAAGAAAGAAAGAAAGAAAGAAAGAAAGAAAGAAAGAAAGAAAGAAAGAAAGAAAGAAAGAAAGAAAGAAAGAAAGAAAGAAAGAAAGAAAGAAAGAAAGAAAGAAAGAAAGAAAAAGAAAAGCAAAGGGCCAGAGCAGTGGCACAATGGTAAGGCGTTAGCCTTGCACGTGGCTAACCTAGGATGAACCACAGTTCGATCCCCCGGTGTCCCATATGGTCTCCCAGGCCAGGAGTGATTTCTGAGTGCATAGCTGGGAGTAAACCCTGAGCATCACCAGGTGTGGCCCCAAAACAAAAAAATAAGGAAAAGAAAGCAGAAAGAACGAAAGAAGAAAGACATTTTAGGGCTGTCAGAAGGAACAATAAGAGAAAACACAGACTGCTTCTGCTTAATGCTGGTTATTTGGCCTGTAAGCCATGGATACTCACTATAATAAAATAGCATTTTTTCCTCCCCTGACCATTTGCACGTGAACACATACAGACATACACTTGATTTTTGTTTAGTCTTTTTGGGCTGGCAATGCTCACGAATGACTCCTAGGTCTGTATTCAGGATTCACTTCTGCCAATGCTTGGGAGACTTTATAGGATGCTGGAGACTGAGGTCAAGTCAGGAATTTGCAAGGCTAGCTCCTATCCACTACAATAACACTCCGGCTTCACACACACACACACACACACACACACACACACACACACACACACACACACACACACACACACACACACCACACTCTTGAGTTGAAACTTAAGGAGTTAAATGTTTGCAACTGAGCCAGGAGGAAAACTGAAAGTCCTATTTCTTTTTCATTGCTAAATCTAAGCTCTGCCTCTTGTCCTCGGCCTAGGTGTGCTGGGCTGGGCCTTTGACCAATATTTTTCTCACCATCTGTTTTTAAGATCCAACTTGACCCACTTCCATTACAGAACATAAATTAGAAAGCTCACGTCGTGCTATTGGAGCCCAGTGGATCATGTTATTCATTTCTTAATCAAATCCTCTGTCTTTAGATGCTGGAAATGAGAATTAGTTGGAGTTTAATATCTCCAGGGATGTTTTCTTTCCAGGCAAGCCTGGTCTGTCTTCTTTAGAAAACAAGATGAAATTCAATCTTCTGTTGATGTGATGAGAAAGGAAAAGAGGCCACCAGGGCTAAGATCTGCCCAGAGGATGCAGATGGCCTGAGAAAAGTGTTTCCCAAAGTGGCATATGGAGGGGGGTGAGACGGGTGTTAGAAACCTCAGGTGGAATAGGAGGTGCTTTCTGTTTACTTGCTTTAAAAAAGTAGATTTAAAAATGTTTTATTTAAATCCCATAATTAGAAGGTTGTTCTTGCTAATTTTCTTCATAATGTTGTTCATATTTGAGTTATAGTTATATAATGTACAGCAACCTTCATCAATGCCAACTGTTTTCCACTCACCACCCTAACTGATGCCCTCTTCCCTCACACCTGATCTGGGGCAGGCATTTTAATTCATCTTCCTTCCTTCCTTCCTTCCTTCCTTCCTTCCTTCCTTCCTTCCTTCCTTCCTTCCTTCCTTCCTTCCTTCCTTCCTTCCTTTCTTCTTTCTTTCTTTCTTCTTTCTTCTTTATCTTTTTCTTTCTTTCTCTTTCTTTCTTTCTTTCTTTCTTTCTTTCTTTCTTTCTTTCTTTCTTTCTTTCTTTCTTTCTTTCTTTCTTTTTCTTTATTTCTTTCTCTCTCTCTTCCTTCCTTCCTTCCTTCCTTCCTTCCTTCCTTCCTTCCTTCCTTCCTTCCTTCCTTCCTTCCTTCCTTCCTTCCTCCCTTCCTGTCTCCTTCCCTCTTCCTGTCTCCTTCCTTCCCTCTCTCTCCTTCCTTCCTTCCTTCTTCCTTCCTTTCATCTTTCTCCCTTTTATTTTAATTTAATTTTTATTTTGATCATAGTGGCTTACATATTGTTGACAATCATATTTTAGGTACATATTTACATAAAATCAGGGGGGATTTCCATCACCAATTTGTCCTCCCTACACCTCCGTTTTTGTCCTACCTCCCATATGCTCTTCTCTCACCCCTAGGGCTGCCAGAATATGTTGTTCCCTCTGTATCTAGCCTAATACTTAGTAGTCTTGCACCTGTTTGGTCCTGGTGCCTCCCTTATTTCCCCCTCTAACTGGGGGGCAGGACTAGCTAGTTCAAGTTACGTGGTTTTGTTTGAAGAAGGGAATAGTAGTAAACTGGAGTAAAGGTTTAATACGCAGAAAATAAGCGGAATTCTTCTAGAGGGTCTCATCCTCAGTTAGAGAGACAAAGGAGAAAAAGGTGAAACACTCCACCAGTACAAAAAGAAGTGTCAAATATCCAGTGAGGACTCCAACAATAACGCTAAGCACCACAAAAAAAAAACAAAAAAACAAAAAAAAAAATGCCACGGTCTTGAGATAAGAAACATGGCACAGCATAAAATGAAAGAAAAGAAAAGAAAGGAAAAGAAAAGAAAAAAGTGTAAATGGGGGCACCACTTCAATAACCACACCAAAACAAAGAAATCAACCAAAATAGGTAAATATAATAATAATGATAATAAATGAAGATAAAAAATAATATATATAAAAAGATAAATAATATTTTGTGTTTTGTTTCTTTCCCTCCTGCCCTGGCATAGTAAATATTGGGGTCATTCCAAAAGGAATTCACTTGGCCTAAGAGATATGGGGTTTCTCCGCCCTTGGAGTATATTGTCATGGGATCAACTATAGATTCTGTTCAGGATCCTTTACTCTCCCGGTGGTGTTTTTGTGTTGTTTGGAAGACTTCTGTTCCATCCTAGGTGATACAATCAGACCTCTGTATCTATTGATCTCAGTATCTGCACAGTTCCAGGGATGGGACTTATGATGAAGTCAGTCTTTGTGATTCTAGAAGCTTCGTTCCCTCAGTGTCATTTTAATCCATCTCCTGTGGTTGGTGGTCTTGGTCTTGGCACTAAACCTGGGATGGCACCTAGGATAACGCCTTACCTTGTGTTTCCAGAAGCCCCATTCCGTTACAGTTGTCTCTGCCGGACCTTTGGAACTGGGGATCATGGTTGTTGTGCAGGTTGTAGTTCAAACCCTAGACTAGGGCTTTTATATTGGTCCCAAGATATATATAATCTGGTCATGGTTCTAGCAGCCAGTCATCTGTAAATCTCGATCTTGGTTTTTGGACCTACCAACAGGTGACAAGTCTTCTGATTTTGTCTTATCGATGGCTGGTAAGGTAGGATAACCTGTTCTTAGGTCATGTTGTTCCCATTTTCCTGTTGTCAGGATATTAGATATCTATATCTATATTTATATCTAATATCTAATAGATATTAGAGCTGGCACTCATTGGTGTTCCAGCAGTATTAAGGTTGTCCCGGATGGGGTTTGTTTCCTGCAGCTGTTGTGAAGAACTGTGCCGTTTCTGTGACTGGGATCCAGGGATCAAGGCTGGACAGATGGGATCTAATCTCCTGAGGTCTAAGTTGATTCCACATGACATATTTTCAAGGTAGGAGTTAACCCTGTATTGTAAACAACTATGAGTTCCTATCTCTAGTAGATAAGAGCTCTTTTTTATGTGTAAGATTTCCCCTTTTTTTAGTGTGCCTTTGCAAAGAGAAATGGTGCTATGTTATATTGTTGGTGCATTTGGGTGGACAGATAGGAAAACAGAAACAGGTCACATACCCAAAAAAGATTAAAAAAATAGGATTAAAAATGTATGTGCTCACATATGTATATGTAGAACAGACAATTAAAAAATGAATTAACGAAGTATTTAAAGGACCAAAGTGATGCAAAAGACTACCTTACATTTGGGGAAAGGCAGGTAAAGAGGAGGTGTAATACAGGTCTTATGTTTATGTTGGGAGTACATGTTTTCCCATTGTCTTTTGGGTTTTTCTTGTAGTGTGTGGGTTCCCAGGCACCTTTCCATCACACCCCCTGACCTTCTTCAGATTGGCAAAAGATTTGCGGCAGAAAGGTCTTGGAAGAGTTCTTGTATTGGGACTACTTTTGGAACTAAGTCTGGTTTCAAGTAACAGTCCACATTAGGAGAAGATAGTAGGGAGGGCCGCGCAGCATGGGTCCGCAGGGGAGTTAGCTGCCTTTTCTTGCAGGAGACAAAGTGTGGGTTTGACTGGGTGTCTCTTCATTTGGGTACTGGGTACTGGTTCATTGGGGTAGGAGGTCAATCTTGATGCCTAATAGAGTAAGGACTGAGGGTGAAGAGTTTTAATACAGTGGGGAGTCTGGATGGGAATGAGGGGTGAGGGGGTAGTTGGATTTCCAAAGGGGGGAAAGGGGAAGGTATATGGTAGGGGTAGGAAGGGAGAAAAGAGAAAATACATTAGAAAGAAAGGGAAAAGAGAAAAGAAAAAAAGTAGAGAGAAGAGTAGAAAAGAAATAATAAAAAAGAAAGTAGTGAGAAGAGAGGAGAGAATAGCAAGGGAATGTTAGTTTGCTTGAATGTGTTTGATGAGTAGAGTCTGTAGTTTAAGTCTGTATGTCACGGTTACTGCTTCGGTGGTCTGACTGGCCACGTGCTTCGATTCCTAAAAGAAGGTATAACCTTGAAATAAAGTGTATGTTAAAGAGTTTTCTTGGGACCATCTCATAGTGCCAGCTAGGTATGGTATCTCATGTGGTATCCCGAGCTGCCATCTTGGTTTGTCCACCCTTTGTATCCAAGAATGCCCGGTCCGCTCTCCGCTTGCGCTTCTTTCTCCCTTTTTTTAACATTGTGGCTTACACTGCTGTTAATGAAGTCCTTTCATAATGGATCCTGTTGTATTAAATAATTAAAAATGGAGCTGAATGGCGATGGATGGAGGTGGATTTCTTTCTGCCATCCCAGGCCACGTGGCGAACGGCGGAATCAGACTCACTCACAGGCATCAGGAAGCATCAACTTTATTCATGCCCTATTCACCACATGTGTGTGGCTTATCTTATAACCTTTCAAGCATTGCTATTCTTAGCTAGCCCTGCATCTTAACTCCTTTCAGCCATCTTCCTTTGACCTCCATCCTGGTCAAAGACCAAAAGAGGCAACAACCCAAAAGCCAGAGCGTGCAGCAGGGCAGACCAGCCCCTAATCCCCTGGCTCCAGGGTTTATCTACCTATTCCAAGACCCCTCCCAGGAATGGGCGGGGTCTTGCAGGTAAGGTCACACCTAATATTCAGTTCCCAAGACCCCTCCCAGAAATGGGCGGGTCTCAGATAGGCACACCTAACTCCAGGGTGGAGTTACAGATCCTTCTTACTCTAGTTGCACTCTCTGATTTTGTAACAAGCTTCCCACCGTAGACTGGTCCTCCTATTCCTCATCTCTATTGTCTCTGCATATCATCCACACACTCTTTTATTTTCCTTATATCCCACAGATGAGTGAGATTATTCTATGTTTATTCTTCTCCCTCTGACTCATTTCACTCAACATAATAATCTCCATGTCCATCCATGTATAAGCAAATTTCAGGGATTTATTTTTCCTAGTGGCTGCATAATATTACATTATGTATATGTACCACAGTTCCTTGGGTGTTTTTTAGCCATTCATTTAAAAGGTAGATTTGGAGGCTGGAAAGATAGTACAGGATTAAGGCATGTTCATACACAGCACGGCCTGTTTGATCGTTAACGGACCATGTGGCCCACTGACATTGAACCCTGCCAAGAATAATCCCTGAATATCATCCAGAATGAGTATTGAGTACTACCAAGTGTAGTAAATGAATGAATAAATAAATAAATAAATAAAATCTAAAGATTTCTGGCCAGTGGGTGCTAATTAATTTTCTTCTGAAAAGGACCAGTAGGCCAAATAAGTTTAGAGTAGCAGCTGTAAAATATTGATAAAGTCTTTTTCTTAGAATCTCTACTTTGGAGATATTCCTTCTGTTTTATTTCTGATTTTAACATTTAAATCAGATGACGTGACTAGACTAAAATTCAACTTCAGTTAATATTGAAAACCCAACTGAGGTGAAAATTATATTGAAGGCAAAAAGAAATAAACATTATAAGAACTAGTGTTCTCAATCTTTTTTAAGTATTTTTTGCTATTTTTCTCTCCTTTTACTCTACAAGTTACTTCAATCAGGGCCCAGATTCTCTACTCATAATCAGAGTTCCTTTGACTTCTGAAGGGATTGGAAGTTTTTTTTTTGTTTTTGTGCCATACCCCGCAATGCTCATGGGTTAATCCTGGCTCTACACTCCGGAATTGTTTTGGCAGTGCTGGGGAACCAAATGGGATGCTAGAGTTAGAACCTGAGTTGGCCACATGCAAGGTAAATGCCTTACCTGCCAAGCTATCTCTCTAGTCTCAAGAAATGGAACTTTTTGATCCCAACTACCTACTACTCTCTTTCACTTAGAAATTCCAGGATCTTATATATAAAGATCTTCTATTCGTTTTTTTCTTTCTTTTTTATATAAAAATTTTATTTAAACACCATGATTACAAACATGATCGTAGTTGGGTTTCAGTTATAAACAAAACAACCCCCTTCACCAGTGCAACATTCCCATCACCAATATTCCCCTCCTTCCCAACCCCTGCCTGTATTTGAGACAGAAATTTTACTTCTCTCAATCATTAAGATTTGTTTTACCTTTATAAATTATTCTGTTTTTTCTTTATAAATTAAACTCCTTAATTTGAGATAATCATGGATCCACAAGCAGTTGTAAGTGATACTAAAAACAAAATTCTTTATTCACCATATTTTTCGTACTATAAGACACATTTTCTCCCTCCTCTCCAAAAGTGTGTCTTTTTTGTTTGTTTGTTTTTGGGTTTGGGGCTAAACCCGGCATCGCTCAGGGGTTACTCCTGGTTCTATGCTTAGAAATCACACCTGGCAGGCTTTGGGGACCATATGGGATGCCGGGAATCAAATCCAGGTTCATACCAGGTTGGCCTCTTGCAAGGTAAATGTCCTATCACTGTGCTGTCTCTACACCCCCACCAAAAGTGTGTCTTATGGAACAAATGCTTCTTGGAACTGAAGCCTGATTGCAGGGGAGGAGAAGGTCTAAAAACCGTGTGCATCTTATGGTCAAGTGCATCTCATAGAGTGAAAAATACAGTACATTTGCTTTCAAAAACCACTTAAAGATAACACAAGGATTAAGACACTTTCCTTGCATGAGGCTAACCCTGGTTTCATCTCCAGCAGTGTATGGTCTCTGAAGAATCACTGGAAATTGTCTCTGAACACAAAGCCCATGAGGACCACTGGGTGAGGCCTTAAAATGGGGAGATCTCTTTATTGAGGTCGGATTGACATACAAAAGGTGTACATTTAATGTATATGATTTGATGAATTTGGAAATAACTGACTTGACATGTCCATAATCAATATCACAAAGTATTCATCACTTCCAAGTCTATATATGCCATTCTTTTATTGACTTTTAGTAAGAACAATTAACCTAAGCTTGATCATTTTTTCTTTCTTTTTTTCCTTGGTTTTTGGGCCACACCCGGTGATGATAGAGGTTACTCCTGGTTATACGCTCAGAAATCACTCCTGGCTTGGGGGACCATATGGGAAACCAAGGAATTGAATGGAGGTCCATCCTGGGTTAGCCACGTGCAAGGCAAACGCCCTACCGCTGAGCCATCGCTCCAGCCCCAAGCTTGATCTTATTAGCAAGAATTTTTGATTCAGTGCCATACCAGTGATGTTCAAGGTTTACTCCTGGTTCTATGCTCACAGATCATTCCTGGAAGGGCTAAGGGGACCATAGATTGGAACCAGATTGTCTTCATATAATGATAGCACCCTGCACACTGTACTATATATCTGGCCCTTCCTCTTAGCAACTTTTTTTGTTTGTTTTTTGGGGGCCACACCCAGTGACACTTAGGGGTTACTCCTGGCTCTTCAGTCAGAAATTACTCCTGGAAGGCTCGGGGTATCATATGGAATGCTGGCAACAGAACCGGGGTTCCTCCTGGGTTGGCCATGTGCAAGGCAAATGCCCTAACACTGTGCTATCTCTTCTACCACCCCCTTAGCAACTTTTAAATTAAAGAACAAACACTGTGATGTGCACTGTAGGAGGAAGGTGATATTATTAGATTTTACTTGATTGTCTCCTCCACTCTTTATTCCGCCTCTCTTCATGATGAAGTTCATATTACATTATTCTGTACAACCTCTAGAAAAGTAGGAAATGGTATGGCTGATTGACTTTTGTAGGTGTTTTATTCTAAGTGAGAAAAGATGAGACTCCTAGGCAACCACTGAAGCTCATTATTCACTTGCATTGATGATGAATTATATCTTGCTCTACACAAAGTCCCTGAAAATTGCTTCAAGCCAGAACAAAGGGAATATCAAATATAGGAAGAAATGTTATTTAAAATTGTGCCAGGTATACCCATGCATATATCTTTTAGAGTTTAAAGGAGGCCCTTTGGAGGACCATCTGTTTTTTGTTTGCTTGTTTGTTTGTTTGTTTGTTCGTTTGGGCCACATTAGCAATGGTCAGTTCTTACTCTTGCTTTATCCTCAGAGATCATCCCTAGTGGTGCTCAGGAGAGTCTATGTGGTGTCAAGAATCCAATCCACATTAGTTGCATGAAAGGAAGTGTCTCAACCCCTGCATTTCTCTGGACCCCTGAAGACTAATCCAAAGCAAAGAACAAATGTTGGGTTGAGGAACAAATGAGATAAAATTGGGTGGCACAAGGTAGCTGTAAATAAAAGGCTCCATCACAAAATGTATGCCCTCTTGGGCAGGCTCTGGAAAGAGGCAGGAAATCATGGAGATAATGAAAAACTTGAGTAGAAATTGTTCATTGCTCCATGTACAATGATCATGTCCTGGGCAAAATGCATAGCTGGTATCATATTCGATTGTTCTTTCTTCTTGGTTTGTTTCTTTACAAATACATTTATCAATCTCCAGAGAATCCCATCCAAGAAAGAACGGTTCAGGAAATATTCAACTAGATGCCAGCTATGCCAACTGAGTTCTTACAGAGGTGGATCACTTCTTGATTTGAAGAATCAAGTGAAAATCGTCTACCTATCCTTAATGGTAGGAAGTAATATCCAGTGGTCAAATGATTAAAATGAAATTCTGTGGCTTTTTGGCATGATACTAAATCAGGTATTGTGCTTGCCTTGTATATGGCCAATCTGGATTTGATCTCTGACACCCCATATTGTTCCCTGATCTCTGCTGGGAGAGATCCTTGAGTAAAGAACCAGGAATGTACCCTGAGCACCACAGAATGTGACCCCCAAACCAAAAAAGAAGATAAATTAAAAATTAGAAAATTAAATGAATCTCTATATTTACAGGTCCAGCCAACTTCAGATTGGCCCTAGATGATTAGGTTGCAGGAAGCTGCATCTTGACTTAACATGTATAGACATTTTTTCTTATAAGTAGTTCCTAAATAGGTATATTTAATTCAGGATCCTGGATATTCCAAATGGTCTACAGATGAAAATAATATAGATGGGGAGTGGGATTTAGTATAAGATTATGGAGTCAGGGCCTGAGCGACAGCACAGTGGGTAGGGCATTTGCATTGCACATGGCAGACCCAGGTTTGATTTCTGGCATGCCATATGGCTTGTCGAACTTGACAGCAGTGATTTCTAAGCACAGAGCCAGGAGTAACCCCTGAACACTACTGTGTATGGCCCAACCCCCCAAAAAGATTAGGTAGTCAACAGGTAGGATGAGCACATGGAAAGAAACAAGGTTGGAGGGTATATGGTGAGGAAAAAAAGTTGAGAAACACTACCCTAAACAATAATTTACCAAGTATTTATACAACATTGACCTTGTATTAGATATTATAAACAGTGTAGAGATGATTTAAAGTATATGTAAGGTCCATGGCTATAACTCAGGGCTTGAATACATGTTTTGTTTATATGAAGCCTTGGGCTTCATAGACATCCCGAACAAAAATAAAGTATATGGGACATATACATAGATTGCACGAAACTAACTACTACACATTTTATACTATACATTTTATAACTACTACACATATTATAATGTTCCCTCACCTGGATTTGTATATCTTCAAGGATAGAGGACTGTTGTCTATGGAGACTGAGGGTCGACTATACTGTGATGATTAAGCTGAGTCCTAGGGTCCAACACAGCACAGTGCTCTTGCTTCTTGTGCTACTGGGCTTGAGATGGTATAGGGATTAATGTGCTTGTCTTGCAAGCTGACATCATGGTTTGATCCCCAGCACTGAATATGTTTCCTGTGCCCTACCAGGAGTCATCCCTGAGCACAGAGCCAAGAGTAAGTCTCGAGCATCACCTGTGTGACCTAACTCCCCACATCCCCAAAACAACTGTGCTTCTGGCCACTAATGGTCACCTAGACTTTGTCGCCCATCGTGCAAGAACAAGTCACAGTACATGAGACTTGGGCAAGAGACAGACTGGTGTGCTACTGACGCTCTGCATTAGGATAGATCTAACTTGAAAATTTGCTTTGTATTTACTACCTGTGGGACATGAAACCTATTATTTATCACTTCCTCCTCTTGTCTAAAAGCCTTATTGTTCCCCAGGGCTGAGGTAACTTAGCATACAACTTCTTAATAAATTACAGTTGTTAATATGTTTATCATAATGAACAAGGTTTCTCTTGTTGGGTGTAACTTGAGATGCGAGTGTTGATTTGGGAGCTGTTTGCTATTGCCATACGTCACCATCAGAATTTAGTAGAAATTTACCTGGCCCTGACACATTTGAATGCAAGAGGGAAGAAATACTAACAACAATATCTCTAAGCAAGCTTGGCAAACAAAATTACATTCTTTCCTTGAGGTTGGAGTTATGGTAGAGCTGGTAGGGCACATGCCTTGTACATGGCCTACCCAGTTTTCATACTAGGAATTGTTTGTGTTCCCCTGAGCGTTCCAAGTGCCCCCCCCAAATAAAGAGAAATATAAATAACATTGTATGACTGTAACTAATCATGATAACTTTATTTGTGGGAAAAAATTCCTGTACTATGAACAAGCGTGTAAGCGTGGTGTTAAAATTAAAAATAAATAAAACTAAAAAAAAAAAGAAATAGACCTTTTCTCAATCTGATTGCACTTTTGGAGAAATGAATCCGAGGCACTAGAGAGATAGCTCCAGGGGGCAGATTGCACGTTTTGCATATGCAAGATCCCAAGTTCAATGTTTGAATACTGCTATGTGTATGGCCCTGGTTGCCTCCGCTCAAGATTGTTAGGCCTGAGCAGTACCAACTTGCCACACCTGAGCACTAAACTGTCAGCATTCAGTATTGGGTTGAGAATCTGAGGGAGTGGCCCCAGGGACCCTAAGCAGTGCTGGGGAACCTTCACACACAGAGAAAGAAAATGAATCTGAACTCTTGGTCTCTCTACCAGTAGCAACTAGCTTTACCTTCTCCTGTGGAACAGAAAGGAGCTAGAGCATTGAAGACTTTTATAAAATAGAAAGTTGGGGGAGAGCAGAGAGACAGGAAAGTGGGTAAAGTGTTTGCCTTGAACGTGGCCTACCCGAGTTCAAGCCTGCACAGAACAGGACTAAGTCCTGAGTGTGGCCTCTAAACCAAAATAAAATAGGGTAGCTAACTTACCTAGAAGTAGAATGGATGGGACAATCATTGTAAGAACCCCCCAGGGACACACACTCTACCTAGCTTTCCAAACCCACTTTCAGCACACTGACTTCCGATAGCATTGCACTTGAGGAGAAGAGGAACTCCAAAGTGCCACTTGGCCCACATCTCAAAATCAATTGCACATTGTACATGGTTTCCTTTCTTTTCTTTCTCTTATGAGAGTCTAGGCTCTAATAACATACCTGCTATGCTGTGCTTGTTCAGGATCTCAGTTCTATATAAGACTACATATTTGAAAGGTTATTTAATTAAAAAAAAAAACAAACTATGTGATCCACTGACTTCTGCCATAGGGTTAAAATAGAATTTGAATTGGAAAAAATGGGAACATGCATTAAGACAAACAGTTATAGAGTTACTTACTTGTTAGAAAAGGTGTTAGAATGCCCCCCACATGGCCTCGAGGGTCCTGCCAACATCCCTAAAGTGAACAGTATATCATGTTGGCTTTAAAAAATAAAAAGTTAGGCTTGGGGCCTCTGAGAGCTTAAGCCTCTGGTCTGTACTTGCAAAAGCTTATCATTGGCAAGGAATTCAATTTATGTGTCTGAGTTCCTGTGCAGTTTGTTTATTTACTTTTGTTACTCAAACATTGGCTCATGAAATCAAGTAGATACTTACTTTTCGATCATTTTCAATGCTGGGAACTTGAAGACTGCTTGCGGCATTAAACTTCGGCAAAAAGTGAGGAGGTGCGGTTTTTGTATCAAACAATGTTATCTGTGATGTTTCAACTATTAAATAGGGCTTTTCAACATATGGCTGGGAACATAGTGGCCTTCAAAACATGTTGCGTAAAAAAGTGACATGCCAGAGAGATAATACAGTAAGTATGGTACTAGTTTTGCATCCAATCAAAACCTGTTTAAAGCCTGAATAGCATAATGTTCTCCAAACGCTGTCATTAGTGATCCCTGAGCATAGAGACTTGAGGAAGCCCTGATCATGTACATTGCTACTCTGACACTCTCCCTACTAAAACAACATAAAAAGAGTGACGAGAGAGGTAAGGGGATAGTATCACTAGACATGAGGCAGAAGGAAACTTCTGGCCTTCTATCTTTCACAAACTTGGGGCTAACTGATCAAGGAATGAATCCATTTCTGTCAGTGGAGCAGTTACTTCATGATGTTACCATCATGGAGATAGAAATAAGACAAAAGAGTTAGAAAGCTGGAGTTGGAACTGCAGTCTGCATTTGTAAAATCCATTCTTTGACATCAACACGCCACTGGTTTGGGGAATATTAAATCTAGAAGGTACTTTAGAAGTGAGCGCTGGAAATCCTTTGGAATTCCATAAAAGGACAATGATTCCTAATGAAAGGGCATGACTTGCCCAATCTAGTTCAATCCAACTCAGGTGTGTTGGTTGCCACACTAGTAAGTGATCTTGCTGCCCCATGCTGTGAGAAGAGGGTGCAAGGAGTCTTGCTTGGTGTCCTGAAGTATATTTTTTGGTTCTGCCTGTGACTTCTAGCCACTAATCTTTTTTGGAATCCCTAGGGAAAAAAAAAGAAAACCCCCTAGCCAATTTATAATTGAGATAGTCAAATAATGCCAGACTCAATTTCTAATCACAGAATTATGGTAGTTTAGGACAATAAACCAAGAAAACATTTCTCCACTCACAGTCAATTAAGTGGATGAAGAAAAATCTTAGACCTGGAAGCTTAAGGAGTAAATTGTTGGTCTCGAACATTTCCTGCAACTTAGCTTGGGCTTTCGAGATTGTGAAGTAATGACATGATGATCTAGCAGTTTCTGTTTAAAGTCAACATCACACGAATCAATGACCTGAGCTTTCCAGGGGTGACTACTGAAGTCTTTCTTTTCTTTGTTTTAAAATCCTTTTTATTTTTTTTTTATTTTTTTATTTTAAATCCTTTTATTTCCAACTGCTTGGACTGCCTTAAAATCAAACCTTTTTTTAGTCTTCTAGACAATATAAATTGAATATTTATTATATTATAGCATAGGAACAACCGAATAGAAAGAGAAACTTTATTGGTTTGAAAACAGTCTTTTTTTTTAAACAGTCTTTTTTAACTTTTAAAAGTATTTTAATTTTGGATATCTTTATTTAAACACCTTGATTAAAAGTATGATTGTAGTTGGGTTTCAGTCATGTAAAGAACACACCCCTTAACCAATGCAACTGAAATCTTTATTTTCATTGCACCGACTGAATATTTAGACTCTTCTGTGACGTCATCCCTTGTAAAAGCATCACTTCCCCATTATTTTTACTGTAACATGTAATGACGGTAATTGTTTTGCAAATCAGGAAGATGGCAAAGAGCCTCTTGTGCTGAATTCTTTTTGCTCTGACCTCGAAGATCAGGGGAAAGTAAAGATAAGACCTGTCATCTCTTCCTGCCAAATAAAAGGCAAATGAAGAATGAACTTGGTTAGGCATCAGATCAATGACTCAAGATCCTGCATGGCTTTTTGCCTCCTCCCAATCTAATGTTTCCGTCCACTTTCGATCAGTCAGGTGTCTTGACAAGCTCTCCAGTGGGGAACAAGTGGAAATTTCTGCTAGTGAAATCCAGTGGACTCACAGAGGGCCAAATGTTGAAGCCAAACATTCAACAAAAATCTAAAGACTCCTCAGGATCCATATGAAAAAGTTGGTTGATACCTAGAGATGCCAGGAGATGATTTAAAACTCAACTTCTTCAATGAAGGTCAAGGATAAAGGATCTTACTCCTTCAAATAACATCAGAAAACAAAACTGCAAGATTATGATTTTCTATTTTTCTTAGCTCTGATGAAAGGACTGTGCATTGTGAGAGCTCAAGTTATTTTCACCTCTTGCTGGAGACAGTGAATGAAAATCAGAGCTATAGAGAAAATCTGTAACTGTGCCTGGAGGCCTTGAAAACAATTGTTAGATGGTTTTGACTATGAGAAGAATTAGCACAAAAGTGACTTAGAAAACCTGGAAACTTGGAATTGTTGTCAAAATAAAGGATGTAGATACACTCAAGTGGCTGGCATCAGCTAATGGTTGAAGAATGAGGGGAGGAGAGTAGCTGGGCCCGTTTTGCATTATTTGGGGATCAGCCAAGGCATTCTTGGCTTACCTCGGATGGAAGGATAGAGGAACATATGAGGACTTTGAGGAAATTTCTCTAAAGTGGGTTACATCAGAAATGTTCTCACCCTTCCTATGAAATATTAGAGGAGCCTTAGGGGGAACATTCTGAACCAGCTTCCCAGATTGTATGAAGTTAATGTATTCCACGTGTCTTGAATAACGTAGCCAAACTATGATATGGGAACTCTCTTGTTAATAATAGTTACGGAAGCATGTATGGACAGATGGACGGGCAATGGATGGGCGATGAATGGACAGAGAAGAGCCATCAAGAAAGAGCAGCTTCCTGCTCAGCAATGTAAACCCTGAGTCCTACGGATCCCATGTCTCCTGGGTTTACTATCTGCCACATGCTCAGTACTCTTAGTGATATAATATGTAGATATAACACATTGATTAAAGTGCTTACATGGCATGCGACATAACTGGATTCTCTCCCCTGAACACTGAACCAGGAGTAAGCCTTCAGCACACACAGAGGTGCTGCCTTTTTTGCCCCCCCCAAAAAAGCAGTGCTCTGACAGACCAAACAGACAGAATGATGCGCAAAACAACACAGACACAATATAGCACATGCTCTATGATCCCACTTACATGGCATTCAAAAATAGGCCAAATTTGGGCTTAGAAAAGGACAGAGTTTTAGGCACTTGCCTTGCATGTGGCTGTGTCTGTGACAATGCTTGGAATTCTGGTACCATGTACGGTACCCTAACCACTGCCCAATGTGGCCTCGAAGCATATAGCCTGGTATATCTGCTGAGTATAGAGACATTAGTGAGTGACCTCTGAGCTCAGAGTAAGTATGAGACCAGTAGGAGAGCACTGCCAACTGTGGCTCCCCTCCCCAATAAAATAGATCAAACTAATCTATCTAATCATATAGAAGAGTAGCTTATCATCTTGGGGGTGGGCAATATACTGGAAGGAGAGCGCCACAATAGGTGCTAACTATAGGGTGTATATATCTGTCAATGTCATGGAGCTAGGACCAGAGAGATAGAATAGTGGGTGGGGCATTTGCCTTGCATGTGGCCAGCCCAGGGTCAATCCCTGGTACTCCATATGATCTCCCAAATCTGCCAGGAGTGATCCCTAAGTTCAGAGCCAGGAGTAAGCACTGAACACTGCCAGGTGTGTACAACCCTCCAGAAAACCACATACTTGAGACTAATAATTCATATTAGCGAATATAAGTTCATCCTCAGTAAGAAAGGAAAGAAAAGGGACCGGAGAAATAGCATGGAGGTAAGGTGTTTGCCTTTCATGCAGAAGGATGATGGTTCGAATCCTGGCATCCCATATGGTCCCCTGTGCCTACCAGGGGCGATTTATGAGCATAGAGCTAGGAGGAACCCCTGAGCAGTGCCGAGTGTGACCCAAAAACCAAAAAAAGAAAGGGAAGAAAAATAAAAATGAGGGCCAGGAGACTGGTATTTGGTAGGAAGCTTGCCACACTGCAGGCAGACTGCTTAGTTAGGACAGAAATGGGTGGTGAAAGGAGGTAAAGTGTTGTGCATGATAATTTTCAGTAACGGTATTGTGTAAAATCATTCTTCATTGTGAAATCCCTGCACACACCATATTGCCAACCTTGGTTGAATGGGTCTGAAGCAGGTTAGCCGTGAAGAATGAATAAACCCAGCCAGTCAGGAGATTCTAGCTTTCTGGTCTCTCTCCAACAAGCTAGAGTGACCTTTCCTTAGTCACCCATCCAGGTGGGGGGGGGGATAGAGTGGACTTTTATATAGCAAAGGGACAGGTGAAAAGAGAAGAGGAAATTGGGGGGAATGCCTTTGTTTTGTGTAATAGCTGGGTGTCAACTAACAGTATTGAAAACTACAGTGCCTAAAATTTAAAAGGGAGAGAGAGAGAGAGAGAGAGAGAGAGAGAGAGAGAGAGAGAAGTGTCTGCCATAGAGGCAAGTTGTGGGTGGGTGGGGTTCAGGTGGAAGGGAACATAGGGAAATTGGTGACAGAAAATCTACACTGGTGAAGGGATGGATGACTGGAACTGATGCATCAACCACTTTTTAACTCTGTCTCTTCTAATAACTCAATGAACAAAAAAAGACAAGAAAGAACATTTGAAAAGGAAAGATATCTTTATGAACAGCTCGTACATCAATCAAGATTTGTTACTTGTGCTTCTCCAGTGACAGGCAATCTTGTGAGTTCAGGTCACTGAGTTTGGGACAAGCTGATCCAGAAAGAATTATGTTTCAACACTTCTGGACAGTATGACTTGAGCTTCCACTTTCTTGTCTGTGAAATAAGAATCCCAACAATTGGACTGAACTCACCAAGTTTGTCAAGAAACTTCAATGAAAGGAAGAGGCCATGAAGAGCGCTCATTGACTTAATAGTGTGCCGTCAGTCTTCGTTTGATTTTCTTGCTTTAGAGACCTCAGTGTTCTCCATTTTGGTTTTTTTTTTTTTTTTTTTTTTTTTGGTTTTTGGGCCACACCCGATGACGCTCAGGGGTTACTCCTGGCTATGCGCTCAGAAGTCGCTCCTGGCTTGGGGGACCATATGGGATGCCGGGGGATCGAACCACGGTCCGTCCTAGGCTAGCGAAGGTAAGACAGGCACCTTACCTTTAGCGCCACCGCCCGGCCCCTCCATTTTGGTTTTAAGAAGACAAAAGTCCTATGTGCACAGCCTCAAATTGTCTTAGTCTAGGGAAAAATTCCAAGATCAGTGTTTTTTTAAAAAGCTATGCTGCAGATTCTAAGTAGTAGTCAAAGTTAACAATCACTGAACTAGATTTATCCCATATTCTTTATAAAAATACCTCCTCTTCCTGATAAAGATGTTTTTGCTAATTGTATCTAGTACCAGGGGAGTTTTTGCTGGTGGTGGTGTGTGTGTGGGGGGGAATGAGATGCTTCACTTGGGTGTGCTCAGGGTCCATTCCTAGTTATAAATACACTCAGGGATTACTTCAGACTTGCTTTGGGGCAAATACTCTTTGCAGATGGACAGTTAGATTCGAACTATAGAAAGAAGCAGAAAGAGAAAAGTCAGATGGCCCAAAGTTGCTGGGATCCAGGCTACTGAGCCCCTAGGCCCAGTTCTCACTTTGCAGCTAATTAGCAAACAATTCGAGAGAAGTCAAACTGCTTCCTGAGCCAACAGCGTCAATCAATCATTTTGAACTGTTTTTATTCCGAGTAAGATGAGTCTTTTGACTTTCTTTGTTGCTTTGTTTTGAGGTGCTCCTGACAGCACCCAGTGGGGGAACCAAGCTGAGTTTGGAATTTGGGAAGAGATCACATGTGTGTGGATGGGGGAGTCGTCATGGAAACTAAGATGGGGCTAGAACCCAGAGAGGACAGGGTGGGAGGGCGGTGAGTGAAAGCCAGACTGGGAATACAATTTCGGGTCATCCATCTGCAAGCAGGCACTGGCACTGAGCTATATTTGAGGTCACTCGAAGGACTTGTGTGTGTTGCCTCTACAGGCAGAGGCGAATCCAAACAACATGCCTTCTGCTTGAAGGTTTCAATAAATAAAACTGCATGAAAAGCGGGAAAGTGGAATTCCCAAGAAGCAGAATAGCAGAAGCTCCAGATATTTTTGGTTGTTTTCGGGCTGCATCCGGTGGTGCTGAAACCCAGTCGTTCTGCTCTCAGGGATCACTCCTGTCCCTGTTGGAGATCCTGGTGGCTTTGGGGACCAGATGCTATGCTGGGGATCAAACCGGAATTGGCCACCCACAAGCACACCTCTTATATGTTGAACGATCATTTCAGACCCAGGTATTTTTTAAAAAATATTTTATTCCGGGGGCCGGGCGGTGGCGCTGGAGGTAAGGTGCCTGCCTTACCTGCGCTAGCCTAGGAGACGGACCGCGGTTCGATCCCCCGGCGTCCCATATGGTCCCCCAAGCCAGGAGCGACTTCTGAGCGCATAGCCAGGAGTAACCCCTGAGCGTTACCGGGTGTGGCCCAAAAACCAAAAAAAAAA